>NW_027468718.1:9531484-9873984 GCF_046254945.1 Alosa pseudoharengus | reverse complement strand
ATTAGAAATGATTAACTGTACTTTGCATGTTTTATTAAAGTAATAAATCAACTAAATGGACTGTAATATTGAAGGTGCAGGTAGAAAAGGTTGCAGTGCAATAGTGCATAAATGTGCATGCTGGGTTTCCCCTTGATTGCCTGTCTTGTTGTGCTGCATACTGTATGTGCTCCATGTTCCAACTGTACTCTGCTCTGTGTCTTGCCTGAGCCCTGCTACTCCATCATCAGTCTGTAAGTATCTTAACCCAGGTGTGTCAATCATTCTCTGTTAAATTGCCTTGTCAACAGAGGCAGATAAAAGTGGTCATGGGCCCTAGCCTACATTTTCTGTGCCCCCCTCCCCTTCCCAAGATAAGTTTTACTTTACTGAGGTACAATCACAATGTCCTTACAGAGCAACACTGAGCAAATGTTCACATAAGGCAACTTACTTACACAGCAGCCAATGAACCACCAAATACTCACAAAACATCCATGCATAAGACATAAAACTTCCATACAGCAACAACCAACTTAAAACATAATTCATATGATATGCTAAACAGCATCAGTTTACAATAATCAACAGCTAACACAGTAATGGCACAGCACTTAATAGCCTAGGCTGGGGGTGTGTCTATGAGTAGGCTGGAAAGGGCATTACCCACCCAGAGATAAGTGTTTCTCATCCAGAGGAACCAACTGTCCACCCAAGATATGAGAAATGACCATCTCTATGCGTTTAAAACTGACTTCATTTTCTCAGGGAAGAACAGCTCAGCTTCTCTTTCTCTCTCGCAAACACACACACACACACACACACACACACACACACACACAAACACACACACATTCACACAGAGTTTTATTTGTTGACTGGTTTGTCTGGTTGGGGTCACGGACATGCGTTGTAGCTGCCTGGCTGCATTAGCTGCTAGAAGCAACTCGAGCTAAGTAAAATTGATTGTTTCTTCATTTTGTTTTGTACAAGTTAGGGTCAGGGTTAGAGTTAGGGTTAGGGCTCATGTGTCCTGACTGTCATATGTTCATGACAGTGTCATGTCACTCTTATGTAGACACCTTCAAGTAAAGTGATACCAATAATGATTGTAAATTAACCAGGTAAGCCAGATCACCTAATTGATAACTTGATAACCTAACTGGATTCAGTTTAGTTATCCCCTTAATGTATGAGTTTGTTACCAGATAGTATTGATGGTGGTAATGTGAATTTTCTCCTAGAAAACTGTTCAGTTCATGCTGTGTTTTGGCTTCTGCTGTGTGTCCACTAGGGGGGGGCACTGCACCCATGTAAATGTAAACACACCACAATATTATTTGGGGCATATTCTGGGAAAGATGATAGTGAGACCACTGGTTTTGGTTTAGAGGTGAAGAAAATAGCAACAGAATATTTATTCTCCATTAAAATGGCGTATTTGTGTGAAAGATGGAAAGTATATAAATCAGGAAATGTGCAGATATCCTGTTTAATCTTGCAGGAATAATCAAAAAGACAACCCGCAGTAACATAATTTAACCATATGCTCTAGGATAATTGTATTGTATGTCTTATAGGAACAGTGGGGAAATATAGATATGAATTCTATATATATGGGAAATATCACTTACAGCAGGTTATGAACGACGGAGACTAGGGGCTCTATTTTGGCGTTCAGAAACGGATGGTCAGAGGCGTAGAGTTATAGGCGTGACCAGTCCACATTGGCTAATTCAATGGTGCGATTATGTGGTCAAACGTCGGGCACTTGGCGCAAAATGGTTGTTCTTTCTTAATCCGTAATGGGAGTGTTTTGGCGTCTTCAGCTGTGCTTTATGTGCCTTTAGCTATAGACCAAGTTTTTCTTTATCAGTGGCGTAATGATTTTTAGAGGGTGTAAGATAGCGATTTTTGGTTCATGCGCCAGACCACACCTTACTGTATGTTGCTAATTACCCTACCCCTGGGCGCAGGGTTTAATAGGAGAGAAGCGCATGGTGAAAATCAACACATTATTGAGTGTAAGATAAGAATAAGCTTTGCGTCAAGATTTCCGCCACCTTGTGCTGGGTACATGATATGGACTAAAGTAGGATTGATGCCATATCAGCACCTGTGCTGGGTGCATGACATGGGCCTAGGATGGACTAAATTAGGATTGATGCCATATCAGCAGCTGTGGCTATGTCATGGCAATACTGATTCATAGGTGATGGGGTAAGGGGGAAATGTCAGGGGAATTTACAGCTGATCATCATCTCACTCAAGGTGGAGTTCTAGAGTAGAAAATGACCTTCAGAAATGACTTTCAAATGGTGCTCATTCTCTCACACACTAACACATGTACACATACACAGACCTTCACATAGTATTTTAATGTTACATGTTAAACGCTTTCAGATCTCTGTGTCTCGAGGTCACAGTGTGACAGTCACACCAAATACAGTATGGAAATATGAAATACAAAATAAAAGAGAGAAAATAGGTTTTATAGTATAACGTTTGTCAAGTACACAGTGTAAAACTGAAACTATGAATATAAATAAAGGACAATACAATATCAAATAAACTAATCACCATGGCATATGGAATTATGAAGCCATAAAATAAATGAAATTTCTTATAAAATAACCTGATGACAACACAGGGCAACTCCTAATAGACAAATGTGAACTGCATTTAGAGTGGGAACTGAAGATTTAACTAATGTTTAATATGCTGTATGTGTGGAAAGCATGGCATTCAAATAAATTGCTAAAGCACAAAAAGAACAAATCTGATAAATTCTAAATTAAAGGTGCTCTAATCGATGCTGGGTAACATCACTTCTGTTGACTTTTAAACAAAACAGAGAGCTAGCTCGCATAATAAACACTGTTTGTGAAACATAGGTGTAAACTACGTTTATGTGCATTTGACCTCCAACAGCCCTGAATACTCCTGAATCCTTGTCTCTCTCCAGACATTGTTATTCTTCCCCTGGTTCAACCTGCCTTTGTCATTTGCGATGGTTATATTGATCTTTCTGCCAGTTGTTTTGACCTTTGCTGAAACATATCCAATTCCGTTAGCCTCAATGTCAAAGGTGATCTCAATCTGGGGGACACCGTGTGGGGCCGGGGGGATCCCTGTTAGCACAAACATGTCCAGCAGGTTGTTGTCCTTGGTCTTGGCACTTTCTCCTTCATACACCTGGATCAGGACCTCAGACTGGTTGTCTGAGTAGGTGGTGAAGGTCTTGGTCCGTTTGAATGGCAAATGGGTGTTGCGGGTGATGAGGGTGGTCATAACTCCTCCAGCCACCTTAATGCCCAAGGAACATGGGAGCACATCCACCAGCACTATGTCCTGGATGTTCTTAGACGTGTCTCCGCTGACAATGGCAGCCTGCACTGCAGCGCCGTAGGCCACTGCCTCGTCAGGATTGATGCTCCTGACCAGGTCCTTTCCACTGAAGAAATCCTGCAGCAGCTTCTGGATTTGAGGGATTCTGGAGGAACCTCCCACCAAGACGATGTCATGGATCTGTGACTTGTCCAACTTGGCATCTCTCAGGGCTTTTTCTACAGGATCAAGTGTTCTCCTGAACAGGTCAGCGTTCATCTCCTCAAATCGATCTCTGGTGATGGAGCTGTAGAAATCAATGCCTTCATAAAGACAGTCGATTTCAATTCTGGCGTGGGAGCTGGTGGACAGCGTTCTCTTGGACATCTCACATGCTGTGCGCAGCCTCATCAGTGCCCTCTTGTTCTGGCTGAGGTCTTTCTGAAATTTCCTCTCACACTCCCTCACGAAGTGATCCACCATGCGATTATCAAAGTCAGCCCCACCCAGGTGAGCGTCTCCAGCAGTGCCTATTACTTGATAAAGACCATCTTTAATGGTAAGGATGGAGACATTACAAGTGCCAGCGCCCAGGTCAAAGATGAGGACGTTACATTCAGCAGTCTTGGGATTATTCAGCCCGTAAGCAATGGCTGCAGCTGTGGACCCGCTGACCATCCTTGGCACGTTCAGTCCAGCCAGCAACGCAGCGTCCCTGATGGCCTGGCGCTGGGAGTAGCTGTAGTGGGCAGGAACAGAGATGACGGCGTTGGCTACTTCCTGTCCCAGATAGGCCTCAGCAATCTCCTTCATCTTGGCCAGGATCATGGAGGAGATCTCTTCCGGGTAAAATGTTTTTGTCTCACCTCTGTACTTCACTTGAACTTTGGGCTTTCTTCCATCACAAATGACGTCAAATGGCCAATGTTTTCTACCAGACTGCACGTTACTATCAAACTTTCCTCCAATCAGATGCAGGGCATCAAAGATGGTGTTGTCAGGATTCCTGGTCACCTGACCTTTTGCAGCATCGCCAATCAGTCTCTCTGTGTCTGTGAAGGCCACATAGCTGGGGATGGTTCTGTTGCCATGGTCGTTGGTGATGATCTCCACTTTTCCGCGTTGGAACACCCCCACACAGGAGTAGGTGGTACCCAGGTGGAATGGAAATGGAAATGGAAATAGCTTTTGCTGATGACATCCTGCTTTCTGCACACACATACACACAGACAACTGTCATTATGAAGCTATTATGGACCACTATGCAGTATCTATAAAATCTGTTAAAGTGAGTGCCTGTCTTTCTGTCTGTCTATTGTGTGTACTTGTGACCTAATGTAATATATAATGAAGTGATTATAAAATATGATTTGTATATTTGGTAGGCTACACAATAGATTGAAAATGCAATGGCAGTTTGGTGTCCTGGTCAGCTAAATCAAATAGTCCTGACTGAAAAAAAAAGATTACATCTGAATGTATCTAACATAATTTTACCTAATTTTGACACAAAATGTGTAAATGAGACAGCATTTGTGTATTTTTTGAGCAAAGCACAGTGCAAGCGTCATTTTGCCGTTTTGCTGCTTGGCCACTCATGTGCGTGCCGCGGTGGACACTGAAGTCCCATGCACCCCACTTCCATCAAACATTGCGACTACAGATGTGTCAATGAACGAACATACGCGTACAGTGTAGTCTGGAGCTTGATCTAAAAATCAGTACATGTATCTTACACCCACTAAAAAGCATTACTCCATTGACCAAGAAAAACCTGGTCTGTAGCGGAAAGCACATGTAAAGCAAAGCTGTGAAGAGGCACTGTCACAAGATGTAAGCAGCCCTAACAACAAGTCCAAGGCAACTCATTTTCAGGATGAATAAGCTATCCGCAGGATTTTTATTCAGTCATTCAAACATTATTTGGGTAAAGTTTTTCTTTTTTTTAGGCAATGTTTACTATTGTAACCCCTTGTGAGTCAATAGTGAAAGTAAATGACATAGATCTGTTTGTCATTGCCTATGAGACCTGTGAAATTAGTTTCAGTTCAGTTTGCCTATGAGTTCAAATAATAGGCGAGTGCACAGTGCATGTACAGTAGGCTATACTCTGCTGGTCACACACAGGTTTTTATAAATCAAGTACCAGTGCTGACTGTCAAAATACCGACGTGCTGTTTGATGTTGTGCTGCTGGCTCTTGACAGATGAGAGATGTCATTATCATCAAACACACCCATGGCTGATTAAGAACTTGGCTTTAAATGCCAGCTTTATGAACTGCATGTCTTGTGGTTCGTTTGAGGGGGCTTCCTGTATATCACAGGCCTGCACCTATTAGAATATAGGTTGGTACATTTTACAATATGTTTGTCATGTTAAGATGCTATCCCCTTTCATGATACCTTCTCTGTAATAAACAAATGTAAATGTAAACAAATGTAAATCTTTTCAACAGTTTTATCTGTTTCTTTCTCATTTTAGTCAATATTGATTATTTTTTATAAAATTATAATAATTACAGAGAGTGAACAGCCAACTGCTCAGAGAAACTAGGCTGATTATTGATCATAACACTCCTGTTTGAGTTGTGCTACAGTATTTTAATGTCTTTGAAATGTCACACACGCACACACACACACACACACACACACACACACACACACACACACACACACACACACACTCAGATGTCACTCACCGAGCAGTTGAAATGCTGAAGGAATCTCCATGCTGTGCTGATGCTGACTGATTCTGAGCTCTGTGAGCTTCTGCTATTAATCTCTCCATTTCCTGTGTTCTCACCTCATATGGCCAATCAGAAGAGGTCTGACATCTGACATAGAGTACATGGGTGGAGAAAAAACAGAAAGAGAGAGGGAGTGTGTGTGATTGCATGAGTAGGGGAGGGGGGCTATGGCTATGAGTGTGTGTGTGGGGATGAGGAGTGGGGGGGGGGGGCTATGAGTGTGTGTGTGGGAATGAGGAGTGGGGGGGGGGATATGAGTGTGTGTGTGGGGATGAGGAGAGGGAGGGGGATATGAGTGTGTGTGTGGGGATGAGGAGTGTGGGGGGGGGGATATGAGTGTGTGTGTGGGGATGAGGAGAAGGGGGGGGATATGAGTGTGTGTGTGGGGATGAGGAGTGGGGGGGGGATATGAGTGTGTGTGTGGGGATGAGGAGAAGGGGGGGGATATGAGTGTGTGTGTGGGGATGAGGAGTGGGGGGGGATATGAGTGTGTGTGTGGGGATGAGGAGAGGGAGGGGGATATGAGTGTGTGTGTGGGGATGAGGAGTGTGGGGGGGGGGTATGAGTGTGTGTGTGGGGATGAGGAGAAGGGGGGGGATATGAGTGTGTGTGTGGGGATGAGGAGTGGGGGGGGGATATGAGTGTGTGTGTGGGGATGAGGAGAAGGGGGGGGATATGAGTGTGTGTGTGGGGATGAGGAGTGGGGGGGGGATATGAGTGTGTGTGTGGGGATGAGGAGAGGGAGGGGGATATGAGTGTGTGTGTGGGGATGAGGAGTGGGGGGGGGGGCTATGAGTGTGTGTGTGGGGATGAGGAGAAGGGGGGGGATATGAGTGTGTGTGTGGGGATGAGGAGTGGGGGGGGGGCTATGAGTGTGTGTGTGGGGATGAGGAGAAGGGGGGGGATATGAGTGTGTGTGTGGGGATGAGGAGTGGGGGGGTGGATATGAGTGTGTGTGTGGGGATGAGGAGTGGGGGGGGTGGATATGAGTGTGTGTGTGGGGATGAGGAGAAGGGGGGGGATATGAGTGTGTGTGTGGGGATGAGGAGAGGGGGGGTGGATATGAGTGTGTGTGTGGGGATGAGGAGTGGGGGGGTGGATATGAGTGTGTGTGTGGGGATGAGGAGAAGGGGGGGGGGGATATGAGTGTGTGTGTGGGGATATGGAGTGGGGGGGTGGATATGAGTGTGTGTGTGGGGATGAGGAGAAGGGGGGGGGGATATGAGTGTGTGTGTGGGGATGAGGAGTGGGGGGGGGGATATGAGTGTGTGTGTGGGGATGAGGAGAAGGGGGGGGATATGAGTGTGTGTGTGGGGATGAGGAGAAGGGGGGGGGGGGATATGAGTGTGTGTGGGGATGAGGAGAAGGGGGGGGATATGAGTGTGTGTGTGGGGATGAGGAGAAGGGGGGGGATATGAGTGTGTGTGTGGGGATGAGTAGAAGGGGGGGGGATATGAGTGTGTGTGAGGGGGGGCTATGGATATGAGCAGACATGGCAGTATTTTAATTATATGTATTTTAATTACGTATTTAATTACTTTAGCATATTTTGTAATTTGTATTTTGCAGAATTGGAACCAGTCTAATGTAGTTTGTAACAAAATACTTTGAGGGATTGTGTTTAGAGTATTTCAAATACTTAAATACTTTCATTCTTTCTGTCGTTTTTCCTCTAATAAGCCAACATTTCATCACTCAGTTAAATATATTAACCGTTACAATAAGCTATGCTTATCATAATCAGGGAGCCAAAGGCCAGAACCTTGTTTTGTTGGTTAAAGTTTTTTTTTTCTTTGCTGTTTCTTGTTGCCTAGGGGTTACTCCATAAGAATAGGGTGGGTGCTGATGATATCCCTAGGGCAATTCCCTATATTCAGCTCTAAAGTTGGCCTAAGTAGCATTGTAGTAGTATTTGTCTATAGAAATATTAATTTCATTACCCTTTTGGAAGAACAGCGTAAAATGTAAACCCATTTTTCCTTTTTCTTGCAGTTTGTACATTGTGACCAACGTAAGTGTTAGATACAACTTTTCTCTTTTACGATCCCCTCTGGACATGTCTGAAGTTGGAAAAAATGAAAAGAAAAGTCAACTGAGGGAGCCAAAATGGTCAACATGGGTTGTAAACCCAATTTCTTTGTTTGTGCCGCCAATTTAATGTCACCCTGTAGACAACTTAAAAGCATTATATCTGTCTTTTCTGTTTCATCATCCCCTTAGAACTTTGAAAGTTGAAAAAAAGGGAAACGCAGTTCAGTTTAAAAAGAGGCTGACCTGTTAAATTTGTGGTTCTACATTCATTGGTTACGGAAATGATGGTGGGTAGTTTGCCATGTCAGTGGTTCTCAACTGGTCTGGCTTTGGGACCCACAATTTCCTATGTGCTTAAAGTCGCGACCCATATATATTTTTTAGCGTTCAAGCCAATTGATATGGTGAGCCCCATGGTAAGACAAGCGAAGTGCTGTAGCCCTATACTTGTTTGGAACATGCAGATGTTTGGCATTAGGCTACATTTGTGAAGTCAACTCTTGATGTCACCTTTCAAAGTACTCGACAGGTATGACTTTGACAGGGGTGCCTTGTTTCCATGTGGCATTTTAGTTTTGATGGTTTCATGCTCTCATGTGCCAGTCATCTACCTGCACACCACACAATGGGGTTTCTGTCCTATTTTCTCCAGAGTTTAAGTGAATCCATATCCGAGCCTAGGCTAGGCTACTTCAAATATTCAGAGTAGCAGCTTACTTGCGTTTACCACTAAAATGATGTCTAACGTGACCTGTCACATAAGCATTGTCTATGTCTATGGCAATAGGCTACGAACAAAGTTTATCAAAATAAAGGTCCAATATTAGATCTGAAAGGGAGCATTTTAAATTGCCTATTTTTTATTTTTTTTTAACCGCAAGCTCTGCAACCCACCCAGAACGGTTCCGTGACCCACCTTTGGGTCCTGACCCACCAGTTAAGAAACACTGTGCTATGTTACAGTTGATTCCACTGTTGCGAAATTTGCTTCTTGTCAGTTCAATCATTGATATGGGATGCTGTTTACATTTATTTTTACTAGATCTACTTCATAGGGGCCCCAATGTACAGAATTAATAGCCTTCTGCCAGCCAATCAGAAAATAGTATTTCTGGTCTCTTGGGGATACGTTTTCAATAATATGCCTTGTAGTTTATTTTTAAAAAGTTGGTATACCATGATTATTGTGTGGGTATTTTTGTATTTTCAAATTACTAATTACTTGTATTTTAATTAAATACATTTTTCACATCAGTATTTTCTATGTTATTTTGTTACATTTCATGAGCCAGTATTTGTATTTGTATTTTTGTTTGTAACAAAATAGTTTTTGATGTATTTGTGCCCACCTCTGGATATGAGTGTGTTTAGTTCAATCCTACAGGTCATGTAATGGCTCTGAATGACAACTTGATGGACAGCTAAGGTCCAAATTTTAAACTTATTGTAAACTTAATGAGAATAAAACCCGATGAGAATAAAAACAAATAGCTTGTGTGTGTGTGTGTGTGTGTGTGTGTGTGTGTGTGTGTGTGTGTGTGTGTGTGTGTAGGAAAACAGAGAGAGGGGTGACAAATTTAATAGATTAGATTAAACTTTATTAATCCCAAGAAATGAAATTGAAATATAAAGTACACACTCTGCTCAGTGTGCCCCAAGTGGCAGTTTGCAGTTAGCAAGACACGTGTCAGATGTGGGGTCAGTCAGACAAACAGTTCAAAAGATACAAACACACACACACTCACACAAATACACACACACACATAGAAACACACAGACAGACACACATACACACACAGACAGACAGACACACACACATACACTCACACACACACATACACACACAAACACACAGACAGACAGACAGACACACACACACACACACACACGTCACACACACAGATACACACACACACATACACACACACACACACACACACACACACACGTTCCTGGACAATATGGTTGGAATCGTAGATTGGTGGTAAATTTTACATGTATATATCTCTGTCTGGTGAACGTGGAAAGTGGTTTCTGCTGACTGGGAATATTTCCAAATTAAAGAGGGGTGGGGGGATGTAGGTCATGCTGTGGGTTTGTGGGTTTTCCTGTTTTCTAACACTTGACAAATAATTTACTCAAAAACTTCTGTCTGTTCAAAGCAGAAGGTGGTTTTTGGGTATTAGGGTTGATATTATACGTGGGTTAGCAACCTCAAGTTTTCCTGTTTTCTGACACTAGATTCACACCTCTGAGTGGAAAATAGCAATGAGAGGGCGGAAAGATAAACAGAGATAAGGAACTATCCCCTGACGTGTGTTTGTATGTGTGGGTGTGTTTGCATTTGTGCATGTGTGTGTGTATGTGTGTGTCTGCAAGTGCATGTGTGTATGTGTGTGTGTGCATGAGTATGCGTGAAAGTGTGGGTTTTTTGTCCGATAAGTTCCTATGCACGGTAACACACACACACATGCACGCGCGGATGGAAGCAAAAAAGGACAACAGTATGGCTAACTAGATGTACCGCAGAGCGGTACAAAATATGACTGCCGCCCAGTCCAGCACATTTTTTCCACAAAAAAAGTCACGCTTGTCAAATTGTGTTCATTTTCTATAGTACTTTGTTCATTTTTTGTGTGTTTGTAATTGAGTGTGTGCAGAGTGTGTGGTTGTTTTTGTTTATATGTGTTTTATGTGTGTTTGTGTATGTAGGTGTGTTTGTATGGGTGCATGTGTGTGTGTGTATGTGTGTTTATGTGTTTGTGTGCGTGTTTGTGCTTGTCGTGTGTGTGCATGTATGTGTGTGTGCATGTGTAGTGTGTGTGTGTTTACGTGTCTTTGTTTGTGTGTGTTTTTATGTGTTTGTGTCTTTATGTATGTGTACATAAATAAAGCAAATCAGGGAACCACCTACTCTTTGCGATAAGTGCCATGGGATCTTTAACAACCATGGAGATTCAGGACCTCAGTTTAACATTCATGCAAAGGAAAACATCTGCAGTACAGTGTCCCTGTCACTGCAATAGGACATTGGGATTGATATTTGTTTGGTGGCTTTTGGCCAAAGGGAAGAGTGCCACCTACTGGCCAGCCACCAACACCACTTCCAGCAGGAATCTACTCTTCCAAGGAGGTTTCTTATCCAAGTACTAACCAAAACATGATTAGTTCAGATTTCAGGTGTAAAATACATTTTATACAACCCCAGCCCCATCTTGCCTGTTCATAATTCTGAGAAATTCTTGAATTGTGTGCATGTGTGCGTGTACGTGTTTATGTGTGTGTGTGTGTGTGTGTGTGTGTGTGTGTGTGTGTGTGCGTGCATGTGCTTGTGGGTGTGCCTGTGTGTGTTCATGTGCATGCATGCGTACATATGTCTACTGTGTGTGTATGTGTCATACGTATGATTACTGTGAATGTATGTGTGTGTGTATGTTTGTGTGTGAATATCTGTTTATGCACATATGTGCATATGGAATGGGTTAACATGACCCCTGGAAGCAAACATACACAAAAAATTGGTCATCCTAGGCCTTACGGTATTCAAGATATTCACAGAAAACTCTATTGGTGTACAGTCACTAAATGTACACATACATTAATTTATTGTATGGCCCCCCATGACCGAAAGTCCACGAAACTTGGCATGCATTTAGAGGGTGTCATAATGATCCTACCACGTTCAATTTTGTGCAGTTTTGACTATGTCAGCCAGAGATATTGTGATTACAACACCTAATTTTTTGCTTTTTAATTTTTAACTAGGTGGCGCTATACAGGAATTGAGTGGTAATGAGATGGGTTGACATGGCCCCTTAAGACCAACATACAAAAAAAGGTGGTCCTCCTAGGCCCTATGGTAGTGATGGGCAAATGAAGCTTTGGTGAACCACTAAACCACAAGCAGTGTGAAGCTAGCGACATTAATGAAAAAATCCAATATGGCTGCCACATGTAGATTTTTTAACATAAAAGTCCTTACCCAAACCAGTATATGTAGCCAA
Organism: Alosa pseudoharengus; assembly: GCF_046254945.1. Lineage (NCBI taxonomy): Eukaryota > Metazoa > Chordata > Actinopteri > Clupeiformes > Clupeidae > Alosa > Alosa pseudoharengus. The sequence continues at coordinate 9,861,895 of NW_027468718.1, read as the reverse complement.
AAATATTGGTTTGCTAAGGACTTTTATGTTGAAAAATGACAGTGTGGCGGCCATCTTTTTGCTTTTCAGCTAGTGTCGCTAGGTTCACACTGCTAGCTTCATTTGCCCATCACTACCCTATGGTTCTCGAGATATTCACAGAAAACTGTGTCCGGCCACCTACAGGCCAGTTGGTGTACAGTAACATGTTCCACGAAACTTGGTGTGCATTCAGAGGGTGTCATACTGATCCTACACTTCCAATTTCATGCAGTTTTGACCATGTTAGGTCACAGATATCTGCGATTACACCTCATTTTTACTTTTTTCGTTTTTAACTAGGTGGCGCTATACATGAAATATGAAATGATTGGTTATGGAATGGGTTGACATGATCAACAAAAAAATAGGTGGTCCTCCTAAACCCTACGGTTCTCGAGATATTCACAGAAAACTGTGTCCGCCCTACCCTCATTTCGGGGGTCCAGTCCAGCGGGGGGGCTACAGATCAAAACGAAAAACAATGGTTCCATACTATCCTTGTGGGGCTACATGCCCACCTAATTTCGTGCACCCCGGTCTTTCAGTGTCCCGGGAATCCTTGACGGAAATTTGGCCATGCGAAAAGAAAAAAAAAAAGAACAAAAATAAATCTGACTAAACCTATTTTATTATGACCGCTTCGCTGCGCGGCAGTCATAATAAAATGTAGTCAATACTCCTTGGGCTGAAAATATTGAAATGTTATTTGTACATGTATACCAGTGGTTCTCAAACTTTTTCTTTCATGCCCCACTTTGATCAAGGGGGCATTTTCGAGCCCCACCTGTCCCTCATCGCTCTAAGAAAGTGGTAGGTCAAGCTTAAAATTGTCATATTTATTGAAAAATTACAAGTTCTAAATATATCCTCTTCAGCAGAGTTAAAATCAGCTGGTGCTGCAGATATAATAATAAATAAATACATAATGTGCCATTGTAAATTAAACACACATATTACTGTTTTCCAGCAACATATTAGGAAGCATAGGCCAATATTTTACAGCATTGTACAATATATTCAACTAGATGTACCGCAGAGCGGTACAAAATATGACCGCCGCCCAGTCCAGCACATTTTTTCCACAAAAAGAAATCACGCTGAAAGGCCTATATGATTCTAACTGTCTCACTAAATTGCATTATCCACACTCAATTCTCACTGGTATCTGCTAGACAACAAGTACCAAAACATGATTAGTTCATAGATTTCACATGTAAAATTAATTTTATACAACCCCACCTCCATCTTGCCTGTTCATAATTCTGAGAAATTCTTGATTGTTTGTGTTATGTTTATGTTATGTGTGTGGGTGTGTGTGTGTGTGTGAGTGTGTGTGTGTGTGTGGGTGTGTGTGTGTGTGTGTGCGTGCTTGTGTGTGTGCCTGCGTATGTGCCTGTGCATGCAAGCGTACATATGTCTACTGTGTGAGTATGTGTCATACGTATGATTACTGTGAATGTATGTGTGTGTGTGTGTGTATCTTTTTGTGCACATGTGTGCACATGAAATGGGTTAACATGACCTCTGGAGGCAAACATATGGAAAAAAATGGTCATCCTAGGCCCTACAGTTCTCAAGATATTCACAGAGAACTGTGTCTGCCCTACCCTCCTTTCGGGGGGTCCAGTCCAGCGGGGGGGCTACAGATCAAAACGAAAAATGACGGTTCCATGCTATCCATGTGGGGGTACATGCCCACTTCGCTGCGCGGCGGTCATAATGAAATACCAAACTGCTGCATTCAATTGATCCATAATCCAGTCATACTGAGCACTGCTGGTTGGGAAATATTTTTGAAATAAACTTTGCAGGGATGTGATGTAGGCCTACTGTTTAATACATGGGATCACAAGAGTGGCTCCCGAATCAGACGTTTCAGCGATTTTACTCAGATTCTCAAAGGCATAATACTGTTGCGATCGAGGCGCCTGTCCCATACCTCAAGTTTTTTGGTGAATGCAGTAATCTTATCTGCTAGGTGAGGTAGGTGCTTGTCTTTGCCTTGTAACTGGAGATTTAACTCATTGAGCTTTCCAAATATATCTCTAAGATAGGCCAGCTTCGTCAAGAAATGTTCATTAGTGAACGTGTTTGCAGATTCAAACATGCGCTCTTCCTCCAAGAAGAGGCGACTCAGAGCTCAAACACGCGCGACAGCACTTTACCTCAGGAAAGCCACCTTGCCTCGCTGTGAAACAGTACAGCCTTTTGGTCAGCTCCCATCTCTTCGCAAAGTGCGGAGAATAGACGCGCTTTTAAGGGCCGGGTCTTGATGAAATTCACCCCTCTCACAACCCCGTTCAAAATCTCATTCAGGTCTGGACTAACTAAGCTGCCTTGACATGAGCGCTTCCCTATAACAGAGTGCGTTCATTGCGCATCGGGTGCTACCTGGGCCTAGGCTACAGATAAAAAAATAAATAATAAAAAAACTCCTGTTTTTCACGTCAGTTTGCGCCCCACCTGGCATGTCTCCGCGACCCAGTAGTGGGTCGTGCCCACAGCTTGAGAAACGCTGTCCTACACCATGAGTCTCCAACACGTCGCTCTCAAGCTACCAGTCGCATGCCGCCCCCTTCTGAGCTTGCCAGAGGCTGAAGCAGTAACCTACATTTGAACACAATTGTTGCTGCCGGACATCAGCCTACAAATGTTATAAAAAAGTAAATCATGCATACCGGTAATTAAAAAAAATAACTACATTTAGGCTATCATAGACCTCTTTGGCTATACGGAGTAATGTTTCCATTACAGCACAGCACATGTTCCATGAATGAATGAAAGTGGATGCCTTATCTCGCAATAAGTGGATGGAAATTCCAACACTCTTTCAACTACATGAAACTTAAAAGTAAACCATCAAATACCCCACAGATTTCAGTGGTCATCAGTCCTGATATTTAGCAATATAATCAAACAGTCCAAACGTAAATTAAATCCCAAATTGAACATCTTTTGCTTTTGATAGCCTACCAGTATGCTGCTCCAAACGAAAAGTAGGCCTATGTCTCACAATAAAACGCACCACGTAAGAACTAAAGGCCTAGCTGCCTGAGGGAACAACAAATACACACAACACAACATAACAACTGTAAACAAAGTCTCTCAGATGGGCCGGCAGTTTTCTCCGCCTCTGGGCCCGAGCAGGCACCGCCATATCATGTGTGGGAGAGAGTGGCACTGGGGAGAGGGGTGTGGTGGACATGTCTGGATGTGTGTCTGTGTGTGTGTGTGTGTGTGTGTGTGTGACCAGTGCTAATATATCTGATAAGAGAGAGGTAGAGTGTGTGTGTGCGTGTGCGTGTGTGTATATATGTGTGTGTGTGTGTGTGTGTGTGTGTGTTTGTTTGTGTTTGTGTGTGTGTGTGTGTGTTTATGTGTGTGTGTGTGTGTGTGTGTGTGTGTGTGTGTGTGTGTGTGTGTGTGTGTGACCAGTGCTAGTATATCTGATCAGAGAGACGTAGTGTGTGTGTGTGTGAGAGAGAGAGAGAGAGAGAGAGAGAGAGAGAGAGAAAGACCAGTGTTAGTATATCTGATCAGAGAGAGGTAGTGTGTGTGTGTGTGTGTGTGTGTGTGTGTGTGTGTGTGTGTGTGTGTGTGTGCTTGTCTGTGTGTGAGACCAGTGTCAGTATCTGAGAGAGGTAGTGTGTGTGTGTGTGTGTGTGTGTGTGTGTGTGTGAGAGAGAAAGAGAGAGAGACCAGAGTTAGTATATCTGATCAGAGAGAGGTAGTGTGTGTGTGTGTGTTTGTGATCAGTGCTAATATATGTGATCAGAGAGTGGTAGTGTGTGTGTGTGTGTGTGTGTGTGTGTGTGTGTGAGAGAGAAAGAGAGAGAGACCAGAGTTAGTATATCTGATCAGAGAGAGGTAGTGTGTGTGTGTGTGTTTGTGATCAGTGCTAATATATGTGATCAGAGAGTGGTAGTGTGTGTGTGTGTGTGTGTGTGTGTATGTGTGATTAGTGCTATATGTGATCCCATTGTGGTAGTGTGTGTGTGGGGGTCTGTTTTTGTGCTTGGGTGTCTGTGTTTGTGTAAGTAGTGTATATATCACTCCACTAACATCCCTCCTCTCTCTGACTAGAGTGTGTGTGTGATGTGATCAGAGTGCTAGTGTGTGTGTGTGTGATTGAAGAGTGTGGTAGTGTGTGTGTCATTCACATCCTCATCACACATCACTCAGTGTTCAGCTCATGTGTGTGTTCTTTCTCTCTGCAGCTCCTGTGACTCTGGATCCCAACACTGCACACCGATATCTCATCACACACACATACACACTATCACACACACTTCCACTGAGAGCGTTTCCATATTTCTATACTGGCTGCACTCTCTCTCCTCTGAGGAGGTTACCAGTGAAGGCCTCAGTAAGAGTAGAGCAGCACAGTTAGAGCTGATACTGACTCTGAACCAGGGATGACATACTGAGAGGGAAACCTATAGGAGAGGAGACTAGGAAGAAACAAAGCCATTTTATATGAGACAAAAATGTTAACGTCAAAAGTTAAAGTTGTGCTAATCCACCTCATAATCTATCAGGTTTACCATAGTGCAATTTGTTAGTGTGTGATACTGTATTTCCGAGAATTTTGTTGCGTGGTAGTATGTGTGATCATTGGTATGTGTGTGTGGTAATGGACCAAAACTAGTTAAATAGGTAAATGAGTGACAACCTAATATATGATTAAACACTACAATTATGTGACTGACTGCAATATAATTTCTCATTTGTTTCACTATGTTTCAGTCATATCAACCCTTTTTTTTAACTTTTTTTGACATTTTGAAATTATTTCAATCTGTATGACACTATTAGCACACTTGTCTCTATGAACAGAATTCATAAGAATTCGTAAGGTTATTACAAGCCTTTTTTAATTACTCTTTGGACTTTTTTCTTTATTCAAAGCTACTGTATCCAACCGTGGAAATGTGTTCCAAACTGCACGAACAATACTGACAGCTGGTGGTGGTGGGGTCTCCAAAAAATTACCATGAGGTCTATTTATTTGCCACAGCACAACTATAACATTTATTGTACATGTGCATATGTCTTTCAGTCACTTATGAGATATCTGGTGAAGAATATGGTCCAGCAACTGAAGCTTATTGCTCTGATGCCAAACAGACAGATCTCTCTGGTGGCAAAACTTAACATGACAGTTGTCATGGAGAGCATTTGGCTTTACATACTGAAATGTCACCTTGAATAAAACACAAACGTGTTAAATTACATTACACTGTAATGAATGTATATAAAAATGAATAATAATGTGTTCAGTGATTCCCGTTGCTCAAGTTGAGAAGTTCAGCTGTTGCTGCAACGACGGACGGCACCGGCCAATCAAATTACGAACAAGCGAACAACAGATGACACCAGCCAATCAAATTACGGGTATACTTCAATTAATTTGCATAGCTACCATCGGGAACACCCACTGGCATGCGTTGATGGAACGCAACTGTGTATGAGCCGTAAGTGACCAAAGCTCCCCAAACGAGCAAACATGAAATAACTGTCTAGGAGATGCTGAACACAATACTGCAACAGCAGCAAGGGGAATTCTTCACCACACACATACCCACACACAAACAAACACACACACACACGCACACCGGTGTCATAAATATGATCATAATCATAAATATTATTTGATAAAAAATGTATCAACATAATACTTTCAAAACAGAAATACACCCCCCTGTATCAGAATAGATACGCTTCAGAAAAAAGCCTGATGAATGGCAGGAACATGGCACAGATACATCCTACCTCTTCATCACACATCACTCAGTGTAGGTACATCCTACCTCTTCATCACACATCACTCAGTGTAGGTACATCCTACCTCTTCATCACACATCACTTAGTGTAGGTACATCCTACCTCTTCATTACACATCACTCAGTGTAGGTACATCCTACCTCTTCATTACACATCACTCAGTGTAGGTACATCCTACCTCTTCATCACACATCACTCAGTGTAGGTACATCCTACCTCTTCATCACACATCACTCAGTGTAGGTACATCCTACCTCTTCATCACACATCACTCAGTGTAGGTACATCCTACCTCTTCATTACACATCACTCAGTGTAGGTACATCCTACCTCTTCATTACACATCACTCAGTGTAGGTACATCCTACCTCTTCATCACACATCACTCAGTGTTCAGCTCATGTGTGTTCTTTCTCTCTGCAGCTCCTGTGACCCTGGATCCCAACACAGCAAGGTGGCATGTGCTTCTCAAAATAATTGCTATATATTACATTACAATACATACTAAAACCCACATGATCAATATTGTGCCATTTCTCTGTTAGATATAAGGGTTCTATCCATTGTGTTGGAGTCCTGTGGAGCGGCTCTGTCCATTTGTTTTACTGTGTTATATCCCAGTCACTCAGCTGTGGCTACTGCTCCAATCTGCCTGTGAGACACACAGTAGAAACAACAAACACAAAGAATATGCAGACAGACATTAAAACAAGCAGTCCTTCAATGTACTAATGTACTAGTGCTTCTGAAGGAATAAGTGTGTGAATGATAAAGAGCAACGTTCTGCCGAAACATGAGGATAAAAGGGGAAGATGTTTTATCAATCAAATAAAACAAATTAAGTTAATTATATGTTTAGTTTCAATGCACTTTATCATATTTTTTTGTAGGTACACTGTGTAACTATGTGAATTGCAGGGTGGTAGTTGGGTTTGCCCCCCCCCCCCCCCCTCTTATGATGTCAATCCTCAGACACAACATGTCTGTATGCTGTCTGCTCCCTTTACATTTCCACTATTGAATAGATCTCTCTCAGGTCATAAGGATAAAATTGACTCAGGCTGATAACCCAATTTGATCAAGCAATTCCAATGATTAGGCTCAGGCCTACATGAAATATTCATGTAATTTCAATGTGATATTATACAGGTGGCATGTTCTGAGAGTAAGCATTCAGATGTACTTAGTATTGCAACATCAATGTTAAAGGAAGATAACTTTAATATCTAAGACTTCAAGATGTAATATGCTGAATATGTTGTGCCACAGTATTCAGAAACATTCATTGAGGTTGGAATCTGGACCATGCTGGTCATATTCACTGTCTGGCACTGTTCTTTAATCACATGAATATTCCCTTTCCCATAACATTGCTCATATTTCCCCATATGAATCTGTATCGTATCACACACGCTGGTTATATTCACTATCTGGCACTGTCCTTCAATCACATGAATATTCCCTTTCCCATAAGATTGCTTATATTTCCCCATATGAATCTGTATCATATCATGCACGCTGTCCATACTATCATTGCTCATATTATCTGCTCCCTGTAGGTCCTCCACTCACTCCACTCACTGAGAACACACACTCTACACACACTCTACACACACTACACACTCTACACACACTCTACACACACTACACACTCTACACACACTCTACACACACACTCTACACACACTACACACACTGTACACACACACTCTACACACTCTCAAGGGCGTAGGTTTGGTCTCAGCTTTGGTGGGGACCCCCCCGGCTGAAAAGTTAACTTTTACTGACAAGAGTCAGACTGTCAATAGACAATAGCCTCTTTCATTATGTATAGTACTCTAAAGTTAAACTAGCATCTCCGACTTGAGAGAAATATGTGCAGACGAAAACAATTGTTTAAACGTAAATAAATGTTTGACCACTAGATGCCAATTTTGTTTCTCAGATAACAGAAGCTAAGCATATCTTAAATTTTAAATTTGCCCAGATTATATAATCATAATATAATATAGTATAGTATTTTATTTATGTTACTGAGTATGGAAATGCACCATAGTTTAGGATTGAATATGTCTGTGAATTTATGCGACTCTAAATTATATTTGTATTTGCTTAACTGTAATTGGAATTCTTTTGCTGTAAGATACCAGTGCCTTAATGGCGATTTCCTTTGTTATTTTAGACTGTTGGCAATACAGAATATCACAATACAGAAGTGAATCTACTCCATCTCATTATATTGTACAGCAATGCTGCTGACTCCAACTGAATTGACAATTTGACGTAGGCTAATAATTAGAACCTCACCTGAAGCCCTGATGCTGTTTCCTCAACCTGCCATCCATCTGTAGTGGTTTGATGCTGTCTTTCCTCCTACCATATTGTATATGATAGTGTCGTTTGGATATTATTCATCAAATAATGATTCATTATATTTGAATAACCAACAGTGTTAACTTATTCACATTGCCAACACGTTTTTACAGCATGTGTCATAACAATGCAATGCAGTCCTTCAAACGAATTTGGGTCTCCCTTTTATTTCTCTGCATTGTGTAGGCTACACTCAGAAATACATAACATAAACAGAATAGAAACGAAAAATGTCCAGATCCAATGTTTATTGTGACTTCTAAGATTCTAACTTAAGGTAGGCTAATTAACATTCAGTGACTTGGTCATCTATTGTGATAGCGCGACTTCTATGCCATGCTGCAAACCACTAATCAATACTCCTGACCTTGGTTGAAAGATTACAGAAGCTAGGTTTATCTTTAACAATATCCTGGGTAACATATGCTATCACCAGTTAATACTATTTTTCCACATTATAGAATCTGCATAATTTGAAACCCTGGTCACTACCACTGCTAGCTTGTAGTTATTTTGCTTACTTACACTCTGCTTTATGAAAAAGCTTCGTATGTCCCCTTTCTTCTTCTTGGGTGACATAGCTGATCTACACACCACAAAAAGGGGTTTGTGTGTATGCTGAAGGTTAAAGGGAATATCAAAATGTTTCACTCTGGCCTTTTATGGGGTAGGCCTATGTATTGACAGACAGCCCTGGTAACTTACCGTTGTCGTTGAAACACCCGCTCGCTTGACTACCAGTGCAAGAATAAAGCAATGTTTGTGCAGCATGCGTGTCAGATAACCCTTCCCCCTCCCCCTCGGTTTTTCAGCCAATCAAATTACGACGTTTCTTGTTCTGTCGTGCTGGCTGTCGGAATGATCAGCAGCACAAATGAGTTTGCTAAAATATTGGTGGGGACAATTTTGTCATCTTAAAATATTGGTTAGGACTAGTCATGAGCGTCCCACCCTAAATCTACACCCATGCACACTCTACACACACTACACACTCTACACACTCTACACACACACTACACACACTCTACACACACACTCTACACACACTGTACACACACACTCTACACACACTCTACACACTACACACACTCTCCACACCACATTCATATGACTGTGCTGCTGTTAACATCACACAACACACACACTACACACACTCTCCACACCACATTCATATGACTGAGCTGCTGTTAACATCACACTACACACACTCTCCACACCACATTCATATGACTGAGCTGCTGTTAACATCACACAACACACACTCTACACACTCTCCACACCACATTCATATGACTGAGCTGCTGTTTGTATCTAGTGTAACTGTATGAGTCTATAACTACAGCAGTGTAATAATTAACCCTGTGCTGCTGCCCCGTGCAAACAAATTGCAATATATGTACTAATATACTGAAACAGTTTATTCACCTGTAAGGTAGTTAGGTAGTTATGTCTCCAGAGCTAAACTCTTACCTACTTTTAACCTGAATGTCAAGATCAAAGTCTGTGAGTGGAGAGAGTCTGTGTGTACTCCACTGATCTGGAGTCAGTCTTCATGTCTCTGTCAGGTTCAGTTCACACCCACAACTGGAATTTTGAACTGAACTCCAGTGGGGTGGCAGTGAACAAGGAACTGGTCTGGCAACTTAGAATAACCAATCAGAATCCTTCTTTACCTTAGTCCCTCCCTGTCACTGGTTGCCACCAGAGCAGGAAGTGAAGTTGTGTGGCAGGTTGATTCTCTGTCCTATAGACACTCTCATGTGGGAAACAGGACACTTCAAACCCTCTTCATAACAATGTTTTGACCACTGAAGAAAACTCTTTGAAGCTGCAGGCTGAAAATCTTTTGAACTAAAGCGTTAAGCAGAGACGGGTCCGAGTTTATAATTGACACGTCTGCTCTGACTGCTGAAAGTGAAAGTGAAGCTGGTGAACCAGACTGAGGACAACAGAGAAGAGAGTTTACTGCAGAGACAAAATGGCTTCTAAACTGGAGGAGGATCTCACGTGTCCTGTGTGCTGTGACATCTACAAGGATCCTGTCTTTTTGCCCTGCACTCACAGTGTGTGTAAAGCCTGTCTGCAGCAGTTCTGGGAGAGCAAAGGACACAGAGAATGTCCCTACTGCAGGAGGAAGTGCTCAAGAGAAGAATATCCCCTTAACATGGCGTTAAGGAACTTGTGTGAGACCTTCTTACAGGAGAGAAGTCAGAAAGCTTCAGCAGGGTCTGAGGTGCTCTGCAGTCTGCACAGTGAGAAACTCAAGCTCTTCTGTCTGGAGGATAAGCAGCCTGTGTGTCTGGTGTGTCAGACGTCTAAGAAACATAAAAATCACACATTTAATCCCATAGATGAAGCAGCACAGGACCGTAAGGTAAGAATCTACTCTGGTAATACTGGTAGTGGGCTCTATAAACACACATCTTGATCTGGTCACCCATAAGTGAGACAGTCATGGCAGAAGGTATTGTAATGCCTTTAATGCACCAGTAGATGGCACTCTACACCCTGCTGTTTCAACTGATGAGTGTTGCGCAACATCCAGACCTCTGAGCTGAGATACTCTGATTCTCTTCTACACTCCCACTCTGTGTGTACAGCAGCAAACTCTCCTTAAACTTGCTCTAACAGAAAGTAGAAGTTGATATCACCACTGTTTGCAAGTCCCTTGCAGTTATTATAGACTATGAGATGTGGTGTAATTAGCCTATGCACTACAATTTTACACAATTTTCTTTATCCCTCCTGTTGTGTTCATTTTATGTTTACTAGTTTTGTGTTCCCGGTCAAAAATGACCACTTCATTATAACTTGTTCCATAGTAGCACACATATTATCATCTAATGTTGTGATAGACCTTTGCATCAACTTGTGTTCTATTGGATATTCTTCCATGGCCAGCAGGCCTCACTGACCTGAGCTCATGCAAGTCAGAAAGGGGAAGATTCTATTGGGGAAAGGTTCCAGTGGGGGCTGTCATAGAAGCAAAGAGGGGGAGTGAGGGTGTGTTTGTGTGTGTATTTTAATGTACAGAAGCATACAGTCCATCTGATCATAAGTTTGTGCCTAGATTCAATTTTATACACTGACCATTTTCTCACCCATTCATTTCTAATGGCTGGTCATTTTTGACCAGAAATACACATGGGTGTTCTAAAGTTAAATAAAACACTCAAATTGTTATAGAAATTATCAAAATCTGTTGTGTGTGTTCAGATGCCCTGTGTTAACAAAGTCAAGGAGCCTCAAGGTAGTCAGAATAAGTTAACAATATTTTTGAGAGAAAATAATTATAAATCGGTCACATTTGAAAACAAAAGGAGGGTTAAATCTTTGAAATATACATTTTCCCACATTAATTGTGCCTTATATACTGTATCTTAACATCTCTAATATATCCCTTAATGTGCAACACCCATATACCTTTTCTATATGTTGTGTTGCCCCCATGCCATCACCATATCAGTCCTGAATCTATGCATATATATATATCTACATATTCCCTCACACACTCCCTACACATGCAGCAACTTGGTTTCATAGTGCCAGTGTTGTAAGTGTACTGCAGTGTAGACTGAACATTGTGCTCATTCATTGTCAACAACTGCAGCCCTTACAGAAGAAACTGAAGACCTTTGAAAAAGTTAAACTCATCTGTGACCAAACAGCAACACATATTAAGGTGAGATCTGGATTATTTAATAAAGCAATTATATTTCTAATGTCATCATGTAAAAGCAAATCATTTCAAGAGTGATGATTGGATCAATAATTTTAGGTTTTTTGTTTATTTAGACTCAGGCTCAACACACAGAGCGGCAGATCAAGGAGGACTTTGAGAAGCTTCACCAGTTTCTACGAGATGAAGGAGAAGATTGAGAACATGACCAGAGAGATCTCATCTCTTTCAGACACAATCAGAGCCATAGAGGAGAAGATGGGATCTGATGACATCACATTCCTGCAGGTAGGAACCATCTGCCGTCTGTATAATGAAGTGTGTAAGATCTGGTTTAATGATAAATTACTCTGGCTGTAATATTTTATTAATATCCTATGAATGATTGTGATGGATGAAAAGATCAGATTCAGCCTGTCAGATATGAAGTTTATTTCTGGTGCATCAGTGTCCAACACAGAAGCTCAACAGTTCAACATCAGACATTCACATTCATACCACATCATGGGTTGTGGAATCAGTTGGTGTTATTTTGGAGAGAGAAACACTAAGATGAGAGAGCAGCAGAAGGCTGAATGAATATGGATCTGATCACATGATCAGTGATGACTTCAGAATGTCATTACAGTTTTTCACAATCGCTTAAACACTAAACTCCATTCTCTGGGCCAAATTCTCAGCTGCCTGAACACAGTTCTTGAAATGAAAATTTGGTATAAGGTAATCAGAAATAGTATAGAGCACAGATGTCATATGTTAAACATACCTACTCAAAAATGATCACACATTTCAAATGATGTGACACAACCAATATAAGCTAGTTCAGAATGTAAACAGGTTGCTGAACAGTGCAGGTTTATATCAACAATGGACAGAAACTATCAGTAAGGCCTTCACAGTACATTGTAGGATTTAGACTGCAATGTACTTCTCATTTACAGTACAGTGCCTGTCTTTTCCCGTATACAGTTTTTCCACAATTGCTAAAACACATTTTTGGAAACCTTCCACCCTTTTCTCAAAACTGTCAAGACAAACCCCCATTTTCAATACTTCATGTTTATTGGATTAACAGTAAATCTTCAGTCCACTGAATTCTGAAATCTTTTTGCTTTGTTTTGCTTTGTTTCATAGATGCAAAATACATTCACTGTATTGTAAACAACAGCAATGTCTCCTAGAGCTATATGAGCCCAGAACACTGTGATTTCCATTTTTTGATGCAGTGTCTAATGACTGCTCAGTAGTGTTTCATTTAGACTGTTTTGTGAGATGATACAAAGACAGTGTTTAGTTTTGAGCACAGGTACAACTGTTTTGAAGGGATTGTGCAGTTTTTGCAGAGGTTAGCAAATGTTTTGGGAATATATAGTTTCTCTGTCTGTTCTAAGGAAGAGGAGAAGGAGGATATCTTTGCAGTCAGTATCCTGTCAGCTGTCCAATGTTTAGTCAGCAACAAAACAATGGGGTGGTGATGGTCTGGGAACTTGGCCAATCAGAGGTCAGAAGGTCGTGGTTGTACCGAGTTGCTCCTCTGCAGTGGGGTATACTATGAAGCTCGATTAGTGAGTTAGGGAGGTATGTTGCGCTCAAAGCCAGGGTATGCTGTGACACAAAAGTGGCTCTGCTTTAGCATCGCTGTATCACCATGGTGTCTTATGCTGCCAACCAAACCTGGTCGGAACAGGTCATGTGCTAAGTTATAGCTCAAATCGTGTAAAACTACTGCCTACTGACCAATCAGTTATCTTGAAATTAAGTTATCTCACGCGTAGGAGTGGGAGCTCCGCCTCTCCAAACATTTTGGATCTCACAGGCGCTTTAACAGTGTTGTGCCTGCAAATACACCACTATGGACGTGCACACCATACAACATCTGATGACAATCGATGTATTTGATGTTGTAGGCTAGACAGTAAAAATTACTGCAGTGTACCTAGATTACGCTATCGCTCATAAATGTGGAAGTAATCATTCTTGAATATAGGCGGTCTGTGCGTCTACATGTTTCACGATTGGCCAACATCATCCCAACACCAAGAATGCACACAGATCTAAGCTGAAAGCTAGATTGACAAATATATCACATAACTGCTATCGTAGAATAATTTGTTAACACTTTATAATAACTACACACAATTCATCATTATTAAGCCTTTGTTACTTATTAGTTAATGGTTTGTTCATCATTAGTAATTTCTTGTTCATGCATAATTTGTCATCAGTAAAGCATTTGTTCACACAGTTATAAATGGTTTATTCATAGTAAATAAGTCTATCCAAAAACTATGTTTGTAAGTACATGATTTATACTTAATAAATAATGAAACAACCACTTATAAATGAAATCAGTTTCCCATTATAAACCAATTGCAAACTATTACAAAATGCTTTGTTCATCATTTGTAAAGCATTGCACCTATGTTAATTCTCATAAATACAGTATTTGTACAGACATGTGACGAGGCAAAGAATACTTGCTTTCTTGGCAGTTTATTACCAGCATTTACAGAGAACAATACACACAACTTGGAATGGGTCAGCTTATACCCAGTGGCTATACTACACAACCTGGGTGACATCCCGTAACATAAACCCTTTCATCCCGACAACACAACAGCCGGCTAGTTTACACACATACATAACAAGTCACTCACCGGTGATTAACGCATAACATTAGGGAGCTTACCCAGTATCTTAGCCGTACATTTCTCCCATAATGCACTGCATGAAGGTAAGCATAACAGTAACACATTTCCCTGTCAGCATGTCCGAGTCGCGCTGGTTTGTTCATAGTAAATAAGCCTACATCTAAAATATGTTTAGGAATTGTTAATACTTAAAATTATGCAATAATATTCTGTTGATGAAGTACTATTTCCATTATTTAACAGTTGTTACATACACATGCACTAATGATTAGTTAGGGTGAGGATACATATTTTATAAACGTGTGGGTGTATTGGTGGATTGGTAGCATTATAGACAATCTGTTGTCCTCCCTGGTTAATTTCCAAGTCTGTGTGCACTTTGGATAAAATCATCTGTTTAATAATCACTTTACTTGTTACTTTACAATCAAAAAATGAAAACCTTAAGCTTCACGTGGAGGAGGGGGGGCAGGATTGTACAGTTTCCAAAATACCTAATTATAACAATAATGGCTGTCATTTTCTTTCTATTCTTATTTCCCAGAGCTACAAGAGCACAGTGGAAAGGTGAGTGATCTGCCTCCTGTCTCTCTCTCTCTTCTCTGTGGTTCTGAACCCAAACCCACAGCAGCACTGACTCCTGAATGTTATTCCAGAGCCCAGTGCACACTGCAGGATCCAGAGAGGGTTTCAGGAGCTCTGATCAATGTGGCAAAGCACCTGGGCAACCTGAAGTTCAGAGTCTGGGAGAAGATGCAGGAGATTGTTCAGTACAGTGAGTAGCCTGCTGTTTCCACATAACCAAACACACATCAGCAATGTTAGGAATGAGGAGAGGATAGACTGCTACTGGAGTAGATGGTACAGTTACATTTGTCCAGGGGTTATTCTTCACACCTTCGTAAAAATGGTATTTTTGTATCAGTTAACACAAGCCATCACATTGATAAGCACACAGTGTGTCAACTACACACTGATGGTATAAATAAAAACACATCTGGCTTTTGCTTTCTCTTTGCACAAGGTAGGCTATGTCAGATTGAGGTAATACTTTTGTCATAGTTCTGTAAACATACAGGGATCCAAACATCAAGTATTGGTGTTTATTTACACACGCAGCCGTGGCCTACTGGTTAGCACTTCGGACCTGTAACCGGAGGGTTGCCGGTTCGAACCCCGATCAGTAGGCACGGCTGAAGTGCCCTTGAGCAAGGCACCTAACTCCTCACTGCTCCCCGAGCGCCGCTGTTGATGCAGGCAGCTCACTGTGCCGGGATTAGTGTGTGCTTCACCTCACTGTGTGTTCACTGTGTGCTGTGTGTGTTTCACTAATTCACGGATTGGGATAAATGCAGAGATCAAATTTCCCTCACAGTATCAAAAGATTATATATACTTATACTATACTTACACATCAAGTTGAAACACAAAATAGTAATTTCACTGAGACAAAAAAAAATCAGTCTCTATCGTGTCGTCTCCCTCTAGGGGTATTTTTTCTGCTGAATCCATTTTTGCTGTTTGCTAAGATACTTGTATGTGACAATGATAAGTGCATTATTTCTCATTGTAGTCATGAAAATATCTGTTTTATCCTTATATTTCAAATGGACAAACAGAATATCTAAAATGTGAGAGTCATGTTTGGAGTCAGGGTTAGGTCTGAGGTGTGGGTGGGTGTTTGCAGGAAGCCTGGGGCCCAGGGCAGCTCTACAGGGCAACACTAGGGTTAGGAGGGGAGCTGGGCCTATGCTGGAGTCAGTGTGAGGGTTAGGGTGGGGACAGTGGTGAGGGTGGGTGTCTGCATGCTGCCCAGGGCCTAGCAGAGCTCTACAGGGCAGCCCTGGGGTCAGAAGACAGCCTGGCCCTGTGCTGGAGTCAGTGTTATGCTTATGGTGTGGAGTCAGTGTTAGGCTGGGCCTATGCTGGAGTCAGTGTTATGCTGGGCCTATGCTGGAGTCAGTGTTATGCTGATGGTGTGGAGTCAGTGTTATGCTGGGCCTGTGCTGGAGTCAGTGTTATGCTGGGCCTATGCTGGAGTCAGTGTTATGCTGGGCCTATGCTGGAGTCAGTGTTAGGCTGGGGGTGAAGAGAGTGGTAAGGGTGGGTGTGTGCATGCTGCCCAGGGCCTAGCAGAGCTTTGTGTTGTTGTGATCATATTGGAGAATCTTATTTATATATCTGATAAGAGAGAGGTAGTGTGTGTGTTTCTCTGTGTGTGTGTGTGTGTGTGTGACCAGTGCTAGTATATCTCATCAGGGAGAGGTTGTGTGTGTGTGTGTTTGTGCTTGTGCTGTGTGTGTGTGTGTGTGTGTGTGAGAGAGAGACCAGTGTTAGTATATCTGATCAGAGAGAGGTAGTGTGTGTGTGTGTGTGTGTGTGTGTGTGTGTGACTAGTGCTAGTATATCTCATCAGGGAGAGGTAGTGTGTGTGTGTGTGTGTGTGTGTGCGTGTGTGTGTGTGTGTGTGTGTCTGTGTGTGTGTCTGTGTGTGTCTGTGTGTGTCTGTGTGTGCTTGTGCTCTGTGTGTGTGTGTGTGTATGTGTATGTGAGAGAGAGAGAGAGAGAGACCAGTGTTAGTATATCTGATCAGAGAGAGGTAGTGTGTGTGTGTGTGTGTGTGTGTGTGTGTGTGTGAGAGAGAGAGACCAGTGTAAGTATATCTGTTCAGAGAGAGGTAGTGTGAGTGTGTGTGTGTGTGTGTGTGTGATCAGTGCTAATATATGTGATCAGCGAGTGGTAGTGTGTGTGTGTGTGTGTGTGTGTGTGTGTGTGTGTGTGTGTGTGTGTGTGTGACCAGTGCTAATATATGTGATCAGAGAGTGGTAGTGTGTGTGTGTATGTGTGATCAGTGCTAGTATATGTGATCACATTGTGGTAGCGTGTTTGGGTGTCTGTGTGTGTGTGTCTGTGTGTGTGTGTGTGTGTGCGTGTGTGTGTGTGTGTGTGTGTGTGTTTGCGTAAGTAGTGTATGAGATGTCACTCCTCATCACTCCACTAACATCCCTCCTCTCTGTGATCAAAGTGTGTGTGTGATGTGATCAGAGTGCTAGTGTGTGTGTGTGTGTGTGTGTGATTGAAGAGTGTGGTAGATCAGGTGGAAAGACTGCAGCACTAGCCAACTGTGGAGACAGTGAAGACACACACACACACATGCATACTCTTTCACACACACACAACACACACACACACACTAACACACCACAAACACACACACACACACTAACACACCACAAACACACACACACACACACACTAGAACACCACACACGCGCGCACACACACACAGACACACACACACACACATACAACACACACACACACACACACACACACCAGAACACCACACACACACTAGAACACCACACGCGAACACATAAACACACACACAGACACACACACACACACACACACACACACACACACACACACACACATGTGTGTGTTCTTTCTCTCTGCAGCTCCTGTGACTCTGGATCCCAACACTGCACACCCACAACTCATCCTGTCTGAGGATCTGACCAGTGTGAGACGTGGTGATGAGTGGCAGCAGCTTCCTGATAACCCAGAGAGATTTGATGATTATACCAGTGTCCTGGGCTCTGAGGGATTTAACTCAGGGACTCACTGCTGGGATGTGGAGGTTGGAGAGAACACAGGGTGGGAGGTGGGTGTGATGACAGAGTCTCTCCAGAGGAAGGGATGCATATACTTCAGGGGTGGACGGTGGTTTATGGAGTATAATGATGCTGTATATGGAGCATGGGCTACTCCTCATGCCTCCACTCTCCTCACAGTGCAGCAGAAACTCCAGAGGATCAGAGTGCAGCTGGACTGGGACAGAGGAGAGCTGTCATTCTCCGACCCTGATAATAACACACACCAACACACTCTCACACAGACTTTCACTGAGAGAGTGTTTCCATACTTTTGGACTTCCAGAAACGTTCCTCTGAGGATATTACCAGTGAAGGCCTCAGTAAGAGTAGAGCAGCACAGTTTATAGAAGTTAAACTGTCTTATGACAGCAAAAACATGTGTTATTGTGTGTCAAAGAAATAATACTAATGTGGACATCAAAAGTTAAAGTTGTGCTAATGCTCACCTCCAACCTCACCTCATGTAACCTATCAGGTTCATCATAATACAATTTGATAGTGTGTGGTAGTGCATGTGGTCTGAGAGTTGTGTTGTGTGGTATGTGTGATCAGAGTGGTTGTGTGTGTGTGTGTGTGTGTGTGTGTGTGTGTGTGTGTATGTGTGTGTGTGTGTGTGTGTGTGTGTGTGTGTGTAATCCAACAATTGTGGCGTTGGACCAAAATTTGTTTTAAATGTGTGCCAACCAAATAAATCATTAACTATCCCAATTATGTGACTGTAATATAATTTCTAAATTGCTTAATTATTTTTCACTCATATGACCCCTCTATATTGCATCAAGTCATAGAATGTACATTATTACACTTGTTTAAAGTTTTAGAATACACTACTATTACACTATTTAGCACTATTGGCACACAGACTCCCCATGAACAGAATTAATCAACTTTACCACAAGCCTTCACACACTTTTGACATTTTCACTTAATATTCAATGCCACTGTATCCAACTGTGGAAATGTGAACGTCAATGTATGTCAGACCACAACTATCAAACATCCATAGTACAGATGCCTTTCAGAATATGGTCCAGCAACTGAAGGTAATTGCATGATAACAAACAGCTCCTCCTGGTGGCAGAATTTTATATGACAGTTGTCATGGAGAGCATTCCAATTTACATACTGAAATGTCACTTTGAATTAAAAAAAAATGTAAACTCTAAAACACTGTAATAAATGTAAATTCAAATGAATAATAATGTGTTCAATTATTGTTTTTAAATACTATACTGTATAATACATTATATGATTATATACATGTGGAGGTCAGTTCTGAATCTAAAATGTACTGCTATTATTGTGTTAGATGAGAGCTCTGAATTAAAGAATGTCATCTCATGTTCAATAACTGCTTAATGGTTTGTGTGTGTGTGTGTGTGTGTGTGTGTGTGTGTGTGTACCACAAAGCAACTTGCTTAGGGCACTGATATGGCCAGCAGCTCCATATGCTCCTCCTCATGCCCCCACTCTCCTCACAGTGCAGCAGAAACTCCAGAGGATCAGAGTGCAGCTGGACTGGGACAGAGGAGAGCTGTCATTCTCTGACCCTGATAATAACACACACCTACACACTCTCACACACACTTTCACTGAGAGAGTGTTTCCATACTTCTATACTCCCAGAAACGTTCCTCTGCAGATGTTACCAGTGAAGGCCTCAGTAAGAGTAGAGCAGCACAGTTAGAGCTGATACTGACTCTGAACCAGGGATGACATACTGAGAGGGAAACCTATAGGAGAGGAGACTAGGAAGAAACAAAGCCATTTCATATGAGACTTCGTCTTATTGTACTTCAAAGAAATAAATCTAAAGAGAATCATTCTTTGAAAGATACAAAGAACATGTTGTGGGAGAAAACTAAACTTCACTGTACCATACTAAAAATGAGAAATTATTAACTGTACTTTGCATGTTTTATTAAATTGATAAACCAACTAAATGGACTGTAATATTGAAGGTGCAGGTAGAAAAGGTTGCAGTGCAATAGTGCATAAATGTGCATGCTGGGTTTCCCCTTGATTGCCTGTGTTGTTGTGCTGCATACTGTATGTGTTCCATGTTCCAACTGTACTCTGCTCTGTGTCTTGCCTGAGCCCTGCTACTCCCTCATCAGTCCGTAAGTATCTTAACCCAGGTGTGTCAATCATTCTCTGTTAAATTACCTTGTCAACAGAGGCAGATAAAAGTGGTCATGGGCCCTAGTCTACATTTTCTGTGCCCCCCTCCCCTTCCCAAGATATGTTTTACTTTACTGAGGTACAATCACAATGTCCTTACAGAGCAACACTGAGCAAATGTTCACATAAGGCAACTTACTTACACAGCAGCCAATGAACCACTTAATACTCACAAAACATCCATGCATAAGACAACTTCCATACAGCAACAACCAACTTAAAACATAATTCATATGATATGCTAAACAGCAGCAGTTTACAATAATCAACAGCAAATACAGTAATGGCACAGCAGTTAATAGCCTAGGCTGGGGGTGTGTCTATGAGTGGGCTGGAAAGGGCATTACCCACCCAGAGATAAGTGTTTCTCATCCAGAGGAACCAACTGTCCACCCAACATATGAGAAATGACCATCTCTATGCCTTTAAAACTGACTTCATTTTCTCAGGGAAGAACAGCTCAGCTTCTCTTTCTCTCTCGCAAACACACACACACACACACGCACACGCACACGCACACACACACACACACACACACACACACACACACATTCACACAGAGTTTTATTTGTTGACTGGTTTGTCTGGTTGTGCTCACGGACAACTCGGACAACACGGACAACAAGCTAAGTAAAATTGATTATTTTTTCATTTTGTATTGTACAAGTTAGGGTCAGGGTTAGAGTTAGGGTTAGGGCTCATGTGTCCTGACAGTGTTGTGTGTTCATGACAGTGTCATGTCACTCTTATGTAGACACCTTCAAGTAAATTGATACCAATAATGATTGTAAATTAACCAGGTAAGCCAGATCACCTAATTGATAACTTGATAACCTAACTGGATTCAGTTTAGTTATCCCCTTAATGTATGAGTTTGTTACCAGATAGTATTGATGATGGTAATGTGAATTTTCTCCTAGAAAACTGTTCAGTTCATGCTGTGTTTTGGCTTCTGCTGTGTGTCCACTAGGGGGGGCACTGCACCCATGTAATGTAAACAGGCCACAATATTATTTGGGGCATATTCTGGGAAAGATAATAGTGAGACCACTGGTTTTGGTCTAGAGGTGAACAAAATAGCAACAGAAAATGTATTTTCTATTAAAATGGCGTATTTGTGTGAAAGATGGAAAGTATATACATCAGGAAATGTGCAGATATCCTGTTTAATCTGGCAGGAATAATCAAAAAGACAACCCGCAGTAACATAATTTAACCATATGCTCTAGGATAATTGTATTGTATGTGTTATAGGAACAGTGGGAAAATATAGATATGAATTCTATATATATATGGAAAATATCACTTACAGCAGGTTATGAACGACGGAGACTAGGGGCTCTATTTTGGCGATCAGAAACGGATGGTCAGAGGCGTAAAGTTAAAGGCGTGACCAGTCCACATTGGCTAATTCAATGGTGCGATTATGTGGTCAAACGTCGGGCACTTGGCGCAAAATGGTTGTTCTTTCTTAATCAGTAATGGGAGTGTTTTGGCGTCTTCAGCTGTGCTTTATGTGCCTTTAGCTATAGACCAGGTTTTTCTTTATCAGTGGCGTAATGATTTTTAGAGGGTGTAAGATAGGGATTTTTGGTTCATGCGCCAGACCACACCTTATGTTGCTAATTACCATACCCTTGGGTGCAGGGTTTAATAGGAGAGAAGCGCATGGTGAAAATCAACACATTATTGAGTGTAAGATAAGAATAAGCTTTGCGTCAAGATTTGCGCCACTTTGTGCTGGTTGCATGATATGGGCCTAGGATGGACTAAATTAGGATTGATGCCATATCAGCAGCTGTGGCTATTTCATGGCAATACTGATTCATAGGTGATGGGGTAAGGGGGAAAATGTCAGGGGAATTTACAGCTGATCGTCATCTCACTCAAGGTGGAGTTCTAGAGTAGAAAATGATCTTCAGAAATTACTTTCAAATGGTGCTCATTCTCTCACACACTAACACATGTACACACACACAGACCTTCACATAGTATTTTAATGTTACATGTTAAACGCTTTCATATTCAAAATGTTTATTAAAAGAGAATTCTGGTGTTTTTTTTTACAAAGATCTCTGTGTCTCGAGGTCGCAGTGTGACAGTCACACCAAATACAGTATGGAAATATGAAATACAAAATAAAAGACAGAGAATAGGCTTTACAGTATAACGTTTGTCAAGTACACAGTGTAAAACTGAAACATGAAATAAACTAATCACCTTGGTGTATGGAATTATGAAGCCATAAAAGAAATCAAATTTCTTATAAAATAACCTGATGACAACACAGGGCAACTCCTAGTAGACAAATGTGAACTGCATTTAGAGTGGGAACTGAAGATTTAATTAATGTTTAATAAGCTGCATGTGTGGAGATCATGGCATTCAAATAAATTGCTAAAGCATACAGGCTAAGTAACAATACATATGGCTGTGTAGTTGTTTTGACCTTTGCTGAAACATATCCAATTCCGTTAGCCTCAATGTCAAAGGTGAGCTCAATCTCGGGGACACCGTGTGTGGCCGGGGGAATCCCTGTTAGCACAAACATGTCCAGCAGGTTGTTGTCCTTGGTCTTGGCACTTTCTCCTTCATACACCTGGATCAGGACCTCAGACTTGTTGTCTGAGTAGGTGGTGAAGGTCTTGGTCCGTTTGAATGGCAAATGGGTGCTGCGGGTGATGAGGGTGGTCATAACTCCTCCAGCCATCTTAATGGCCAAGGAACATGGGAGCACATCCACCAGCACTATGTCCTGGATGTTCTTAGACGTGTCTCCACTGACAATGGCAGCCTGCACTAGAGCGCCGTAGGCCACTGCCTCGTCAGGATTGATGCTCCTGACCAATGGCAGCCTGCACTGCAGCGCCGTAGGCCACTGCCTCGTCAGGATTGATGCTCCTGACCAATGGCAGCCTGCACTGCAGCGCCGTAGGCCACTGCCTCGTCAGGATTGATGCTCCTGACCAATGGCAGCCTGCACTGCAGCGCCGTAGGCCACTGCCTCGTCAGGATTGATGCTCCTGACCAATGGCAGCCTGCACTGCAGCGCCGTAGGCCACTGCCTCGTCAGGATTGATGCTCCTGACCAATGGCAGCCTGCACTGCAGCGCCGTAGGCCACTGCCTCGTCAGGATTGATGCTCCTGACCAGGTCCTTTCCACTGAAGAAATCCTGCAGCAGCTTCTGGATTTGAGGGATTCTGGAGGAACCTCCCACCAAGACGATGTCATGGATCTGTGACTTGTCCAACTTGGCATCTCTCAGGGCTTTTTCTACAGGATCAAGTGTTCTCCTGAACAGGTCAGCGGTCATCTCCTCAAATCGATCTCTGGTGATGGAGGTGTAGAAATCAATGCCTTCATAAAGACAGTCGATTTCAATTCTGGCGTGGGAGCTGGTGGACAGCGTTCTCTTGGTCATCTCACATGCTGTGCGCAGCCTTATCAGTGCCCTCTTGTTCTGGCTGAGGTCTTTCTGAAATTTCCTCCCACACTCTCTCACGAAGTGATCCACCATGCGATTATCAAAGTCAGCCCCACCCAGGTGAGCGTCTCCAGCTGTGCCTATTACTTGATAAAGACCATCTTTAATGGTAAGGATGGAGACATTACAAGTGCCAGCGCCCAGGTCAAAGATGAGGACGTTACATTCAGCAGTCTTGGGATTATTCAGCCCATAAGCAATGGCTGCAGCTGTGGACCCGCTGACGATCCTTGGCACGTTCAGTCCAGCCAGCAGCGCAGCGTCCCTGATGGCTTGGCGCTGGGCGTAGCTGTAGTGGGCAGGAACAGAGATGACGGCGTTGGCTACTTCCTGTCCCAGATAGGCCTCAGCAATCTCCTTCATCTTGGCCAGGATCATGGAGGAGATCTCTTCCAGGTAAAATGTTTTTGTCTCACCTCTGTACTTCACTTGAACTTTGGGCTTTCTTCCATCACAAATGACGTCAAATGGCCAATGTTTTCTACCAGACTGCACGTCAAACTTTCCTCCAATCAGATGCAGGGCATCAAAGATGGCGTTGTCGGGATTCCTGGTCACCTGACCTTTTGCAGCATCGCCAATCAGTCTCTCTGTGTCTGTGAAGGCCACATAGCTGGGGGTGGTTCTGTTGCCATGGTCGTTGGTGATGATCTCCACTTTTCCGCGTTGGAACACCCCCACACAGGAGTAGGTGGTACCCTGGTCAATACCAATGGAAATAGCTTTTGCTGATGACATCCTGCACACACATACACACAGAAAAAAACAGAGACAACTGTCATTATGAAGCTATTATGGACCACTATGCAGTATCTATGAAATCTGTTAAAGTGAGTGCCTGCCTGTCTGTGTATTGTGTGTACTTGTGACCTAATGTAATATATAATGAAGTGATTATAAAATATGATTTGTATATATGGTAGGCTATACAATAGATTGAAAATGCAATGGCAGTTTGGTGTCCTGGTCAGCTAAATCAAATAGTCCTGACTGAAAAAAAAAGATTACATCTGAATCATATCTAACATAATTTTACCTAATTTTGACACAAAATGTGTAAATGAGACAGCATTTGTGTATTTTTTGAGCAAAGCACAGTGCAAGCGTCATTTTGCCGTTTTGCTGCTTGGCCACTCCTGTGCGTGCCGCGGTGGACACTGAAGTCCCATGCGCCCCACTTCCATCAAACATTGCGACTACAGATGTGTCAATGAACGAACATAGGCGTAGTCTGGAGCTTGATCTAAAAATCAGTATCTTACACCCTCTGAAAAAAGCATTACTCCATTGACCAAGAAAAACCTGGGGCCTATTGCACAAAACTAGGATAAGGGATTAAGCCGGGATATCTTGGTTATCCTGGCTGAATTTATCTGTGATCCAGTTGCACAAAAGCGGGATAGGGGGCAGCAGGATATGTTATGGTATAAGTTACCATGGCGATTTATTCTTTGGAGCTAGCCTGCTCCAGACCAGGCTAAGTTCCAGGATCTATTTAATCTCATCCCTTATCTCAGTCAGCAGTCACCACAAACAGAAACCAATAACTAGATGTACCGCAGAGCGGTACAAAATATGACCGCTGCCCAGTCCAGCACATTTTTTCCACAAAAAGAAATCACGCTGAAAGGCCTATATGATTCTAACTGTCTCACTAAATTGCATTATCCACACTCAATTCTCACTGGTAACAAGTACCAAAACATGATTAGTTCATAGATTTCACATGTAAAATTAATTTTATACAACCCCACCTCCATCTTGCCTGTTCATAATTCTGAGAAATTCTTGATTGTTTGTGTTATGTTTATGTTATGTGTGTGTGTGTGTGTGTGTGTGTGTGAGTGTGTGTGTGTGTGTGTGCGTGTGCGTGTGCGTGCTTGTGTGTGTGCCTGCGTATGTGCCTGTGCATGCAAGTGTACATATGTCTACTGTGTGAGTATGTGTCATACATATGATTACTGTGAATGTGTGTGTGTGTGTGTATCTGTTTGTGCACATGTGTGCACATGAAATGGGTTAACATGACCCCTGGAGGCAAACATACGGAAACAAATGGTCATCCTAGGCCCTACAGTTCTCAAGATATTCACAGAGAACTGTGTCTGCCCTACCCTCCTTTCGGGGGGTCCAGTCCAGCGGGGGGGCTACAGATCAAAACGAAAAACGATGGTTCCATGCTATCCATGTGGGGTTACGTGCCCACCAAGTTTCGTGTACCCCGGTCTTTCAGTGTCCCGGGACTCATTGACGGAAATATGGGCATGCGAAAAAAAAAAAAAAAAAAAAATTCTGACTAAACCTATATGACCGCCGCTTCGCTGCGCGGCGGTCATAATTATTCCACTGCCCACTACACATTGTTATCACATATACCTAGACCCATTGTCATTAATTAAACGTTTGTGATCATTAATTAACTTTTACATACTCGCCATTCCCGACCTGTCATGCGACAATGTGACATCACGGGAGTGCCTAACCATTTCGCACGTGGTGGTCGCGGAACTAGTTGCAATATTCTCCTAAACAGAGGTGTTGCTGTTTGTTGCTGTTGTGAAAAGGCTATCGCTACCTACTTCACACCGTAGAAGAAGCAATGAAGCCGCTAGTTGCCATGGTAAATCAGTGAATCTGTGATCGGTGGCGGGGTCTATTTGAGGGAGCCGTGAGCGCGCACTTATCCAGGATAGGTTTCACCTGGCTTGATGAATCCGTGTCTGCTCATCCTGGCTTGGTCTTATTGCAACCAATTAAGCCTGTACGCTCTTGTTTTGGATTCATTGAGCGCAGCTCAGTAACTTATCCCGGATGTCTTAATTCTGCTTTTGTGCAACGGACCCCTGTTTGTCATTGCCTATGAGACCTGTGAAATTAGTTTCAGTTCAGTTTGCCTATGAGTTCAAATAATAGGCGAGTGCACAGTGCATGTAGGCCATACTCTGCTGGTCACACACAGGTTTTTATAAATCAAGTACTAGTGGAATTGTGCAAGCAGATTCCTTCAGATGCGCTGACTGTCAAAATACCGACGTGCTGTTTGATGTTGTGCTGCCAGCTCTTGACAGATGAGGGAATGACAGATGTCATTATCACTTGTTTAAAAACACACCTTTGGCTGATTAAGAACTTGGCTTTAAATGCCAGCTTTATGAACTGCATGTCTTGTGATTTGAGGGGGCTTCCTGTATATCACAGGCCTGCACCTATTAGAATATAGATTGGTACATTTTACAATATGTTTGTCATGTTAAGATGCTATCCCCTTTCATGATCCCTTCTCTGTAGTAAACAAATGTAAATGTAAAGAATAGGGCTGTCAAAATAACTGATTAATTTCGATTAATTAATTTGAGAAAAAATAACTGATTAAAAAAATTAGTGCAGATTAATCGATTCCGTATGACCTTTGACCCTGAGCCGTTCTAGTCAGTAAAAATTAGACTGTAAAATGAAGGAGAGAAGAAAACGTGCCTGCCTGGATCATTGATTGGAACATTTACTTTTAAAAAATGGCCTGATGGTGTTGATAAAAATAAAGTGTTAAAAATAAAGTCCTCTGCAATGTCTGCAGCAAGGAATTTGCATATCACCGGAGTTCATCAACTCTATAGTCGCACATCAATGCAAAGAAATAAGTGTTGACATTGAGGGGGGTGTGTTAATTTATTTTCATTGTGTCCCCTAGGTTATATCTGTGGCCTGAAATGCCTTGTATGTGAAAAAAAAACTTCTTCCCGAAGCACTTTTGAATTTATTTCATATCAAAGATTATTATGGCCATTATTTGAACAGTGAAAATAATAATAAAAGAGTTTTTGAACTTTAATGTCACTAATGCTGATTATTCAATGATCCATTTGAATTTAAATATTTAAAATACTTTAACAGCAAAAATTATATATGCGATTAATTTAGATTAATTAATCACAGAGTATGTAATTAATTAGATTAATTTTTTTAATCGATTGACAGCCCTAGTAAAGAAATGTAAATCTTTTCAACAGTTTTATCTGTTTCTTTCTCCTTTTAGTCAATATTGATTATTTTTTATAAAATGTACCAAAATGATGAGAAAAGATTAGAAAAACATATAAAAGACAAGAGATGTGTTCCCAAGTCATCTTCCAGGGTTCTGATACATTTGAGTGACTGTATTATGACAATGTGACATAACAACACATCTTGATGTACACATAAGCAGTGTACTGTACATCTTCCAGTCAGTCATGCCATGTTTTATATACAACAAACTGGACAGGCTGCTGAATCGGCCAAAGCGTGATACTCCTCTCTCTGCCCGCTGTCCTCAAACAGACAGGCCGGCCTTATTATGACCGCCGCGCAGCGAAGCGGCGGTCATATAGGTTTAGTCAGATTTTTTTTAGTTCAGATTTCTTTTTTTTTCGCATGCCCAAATTTCCGTCAATGATTCCCGGGACACTGAAAGACCGGGGTACATGAAACTTGGTGGGCATGTAACCCCACATGGATAGCATGGAACCATCGTTTTTCGTTTTGATCTGTAGCCCCCCCGCTGGACTGGACCCCCCGAAAGGAGGGTAGGGCAGACACAGTTTTCTGTGAATATCTCGAGAACCGTAGGGTTTAGGAGGACCATTTTTTTTTGTATGTTGATCTCAAGGGGCCATGTTAACCCATTCCATAACCACTCATTTCATGTATAGCACCACCTAGTTAAAAATTAAAAAGCAAAAAATTAGGTGTTTTCATCACAATATCTCTGGCTGACAAGGTCAAAACTGCACGAAATTAAAAGTGTAGGATCATTATGACACCCTCCGAATGCATGCCAAGTTTTGTGTACTTTCGTTCATGGGGGGCCTTACAATAAAATAATTTATGTGTACATTTAGTGACGTACACCAACAAGGATTCCCGGGACACTGAAAGACCGGGGTACACAAAACTTGGTGGGCATGTACCCCCACATGGATAGCATGGAACCGTCATTTTTGGTTTTGATCTGTAGCCCCCTCGCTGGACTGGACCCCCCGAAAGGAGGGTAGGGCAGACACAGTTCTCTGTGAATATCTTGGGAACTGTAGGGCCTAGGATGACCATTTTTTTCCGTATGTTTGCCTCCAGGGGTCATGTTAACCCATTTCATGTGCACACATGTGCACAAACAGATACACACACACACACACACACACATACATTCACAGTAATCATACGTATGACACATACTCACACAGTAGACATATGTACGCTTGCATGCACAGGCACATACGCAGGCACACACACACACACACCCACACACACACACACATACACACTCACACACACACACATAACATAAACATAACACAAACAATCAAGAATTTCTCAGAATTATGAACAGGCAAGATGGAGGTGGGGTAGTATAAAATTCATTTTACATGTGAAATCTATGAACTAATCATGTTTTGGTACTTGTTGTCTAGCAGATACCAGTGAGAATTGAGTGTGGATAATGCAATTTAGTGAGACAGTTAGAATCATATAGGCCTTTCAGCGTGATTTCTTTTTGTGGAAAAAATGTGCTGGACTGGGCGGCGGTCATATTTTGTACCGCTCTGCGGTACATCTAGTTTTCAACACTTTATTTTTTATCAACACCATCAGGCCGTTTTTTAAAAGTAAATGTTGCAATCAATGATCCAGGCAGCATGTTTTCTCTCTCTAGTCAGTCTAAATTTTACTGACTAGAACGGCTCGGGGTCAAAGGTCATACGGAATCGATTAATCTGCACTAATTTTTTTAATCAGTTATTTTTTCTCAAATTAATTAATCGAAATTAAGCAGTTATTTTGACAGCCCTACTAAATACACTTTGATGAACACCATCTTGATTTTTCTGAAGATGAAGTTCATGTCTTCACACACCACATATGACTGGTTACTCAAAAATGAAGATATAATGGGCAATGCTTACTCAAAAACATTTATTCAAATACAATTAAAACCTTACTGTTGACTAAGACAACTCAAAAGTTCCTTCTTTAGCTAACAACATTTTTTTCACCAAATTTTAAGTACAACACCGACAATATGAGTTAGTAGAACTGTTCGCGTTTACAGTGCATTCTGCTCACAGCACTGACACATTTACTAATGCTGGTTTGCACTGGAATGCACTGCTGATAATGCGGCTCTTACTGTGCTCCCCTAAGAGACTCTAACCTGAATTGGTTTCCATCCTACTGTATCTCTTCAATGTCTCCATTGGAGGTCTAGTTTTTTCTTTATCTATTTATTTATTGATCTTTGTAGAAGATAAGAAAACAAAAACAAAAATGTTTTGTTTGCAATGTGCAAAACATTTCTTATGAAGGTGCGGCATGTCCAATAGGAAAGCAATGAAATCTGACCTGTTTTTCCTAAACAGCCCTTAAAAAAGACAGAGAAAATACATTTTTGAGACAAGACATTTCCTTTAAGGTGCTCCGTTTCTACATCAGTTGGCTTTGTTGTTACTAAACCACCGTGGTACACCTGTGTCTAGAAAAGTGGCGTTGTTTGGCCAAACATAGCAAGTTCCGTCATTCAAACCACTGTCCACTGTTAATGACATCAGGCTTTAAATTGATGGTAAAAATTAGTCCTGCACATTTAAATCATGGTTTGGAGTGTACCTCAGTTTTGAACTCACGGTACGGTTCATTTTCGGTACAGTAACCCTGTAGGTACTCCTAATCTAAAATTCACTGGCAATATTACTGATGCACAATGGGAATAGTAGGCTATTTTGAAAAGGTATCAAATGGCGTTTTGGCGTTAACTGACATAGGAATAGGGTCCACCACGTAATCTGTTTTTGAGAGACTTCAAATTTGGAACACAGCCCGCAAGCAAAAAAGCCTATTGTTAATTACTGTTTAAGACTGCATTTGATACATTAAGTACACAACCATACCTATAACATCCTGTACCTAAACAGTTTCATACGAATATGTGTACCTTTTCACTCCTATTACTGAACTTTCCACCCATGTTTTCTATTGAGCGTTCTCAGTTGTAGACCTGCTTATGTTATTTTATAGGCTTAGCATGTCACAGATGGGCTACAAAGTCAATAGTAATTTAAGAATTGGGCCACAGCAATTTTCAATAAAGGTATAATGATGGTCTATAGGATATATACAATATTAGGCTAATTCTGTTTGACCCCAATAACCTTTTTTAAAAAAAAACATGCTATCAGAACACTCTAGTAGATTAGTCTAGTTAAATAGGCTATTCCCACTAAAGAGAGTTCTGCATATAATTTGTAACTTTAAGGAACCAATGAAACATTTTGTTTACTCTTTCATCCCGCAAAATCACAAAGATTGTCAGTCCGAATATGTTGCTACTTTGAGAAATTGCTGTTCCTTTCCTTTGGACGACATATATTCCCTGATACCCGGGGGGCAAAGGGATTTTTATGTACAAATGGTACAAATGTGGAGTCTGTACCTATTGCGGTTATGGCTGTAGAAACGGTTCTGCTGCGTAAAAATGTGGGCATGCTAAGTGCCCCTTTACCTGGAAATCTGGGTTTGGCAAAACAGCTGCTGGAGTATGAGGAAGTAGAAAACAATCAATCAACAAGCCAAAACAATAAAATGTCATGTCTTTATTAATTCACATACAAATTACAGTACCACACTACAATTACACATAGCATAAACATCTACAGAGTATTTAAGATATTAAAGCTTGTTAATCATCATTGTTTCCACATCCTTAGGAAGTCTGAGCTGAGCGACTGTATTTCTGGTGCTAGCCACAGATCCCAGATAAGAAAAATAAAGACATTCAGACCTTTGTGATACTTTCAGACTAAAACATAAACATGAGTGCGTGACATGACCTGACATCTCATGGAATACATCCACATTTGGGGGCTTTATCAGTTTGCCAGTGTGTGAATATCTGGAGAATGTCCGGAGAATACACAATCTAGGTTTTAAAGTTGCATTTATTTATTACTTCTGGCATTCTAACTCATTTAATTATTCAGTCATACATTTTATTAGCCTAAAAATCTAGACACGCCTGTGGGATAATTTTTACTTTTCTCATTGTTTAGTATACCTTATATACATGTAGTGAAATCGTATTGCCATCTCCTTACTCTGACCCTTGTGTTTTTTGCAACTCCTAGGTTAAAATGTTTAGTTAACTTAACCCTTGTGTCAGCGAATTGTGGGTAACCCCAGGATGCGGGGTCATGAACATTTCTTATCTTTGTCAAAACACCAGATGGTTAAGTGGGGATGTAAACATTTCTTATCTCTGTTAAAATACCAGAAGGTTAAGTGATTAATGGAGGGTGACAACTTGTGAGTTTCCATGGGTGTGGGGTAAGGTATAAGAATTGGCTTCACCCACAGATGTGTGGGCTTGTTACTTTAACATTTCATGTGTGTAACATGCTCCCGGCGTCGTGAATAAAGCTGCAGTCTCACACCAGTTGTCTTGGATTAATTTTGACCACACGCCCCTAGCGATTACATTTGCTGCCAGGGCAAGTCTAGCAACTCTCCGTTGGCTTGTGAGCTCCAGAAATCGAAACTCAATCAGGCCAATGAAATCGTGTATAGAGTCGTTAGGTGGGCTTAACATAATGATTGATGGCAGAGTTGCAACGGTTTGGCTTGAATTCCCTGCTACTTGAAAACAAATAAGATGGATGTTGCTGTTGGCGAACAGTGTGACATGAGTTAAGCTTTTATTAAGTTGGCAAACGTTTGAACTAGCCAACTAGCTCCGCTGGTGGGAAACGCATGGGACTCATAGCGCTGCCGATGTCCTATTGCGTGCAGAGGGAATTTGAAAGACAACTGATTATCCCGCCCCTCGGACTGAGCACTGCGAACGGTGAGTGCCCAGACCCTACATTTTAATGTGGGTCTGGCTCGTCAGGCTAACATTTTATTTCAAAATAAGTGCAAATTAAAATGCAATTCTCAGTGACAGCTCCAATTGTCTAAGTGATTATACCAAAGCTATCAAGTTGCTGCTCTGTTAATCAGGGACGTGCACAGGGGGGTTGCTCAGGTTGCCCGGGCAACTGCCCATATGCCCTTCTTGGCTCATGTTGCCCTTCCAATGGGGAAAATAAAAAAATAAATCGTACAATGGATGCAGAATTTCACGTAGGCCTAGATAAAAAAAATCGCAAAGCCTCATTCACTTCCATTCGGGCACCGAAAGTGAAAGTCAGTAGGGGAAGGGCAAACTCTGTTTACGTGGCTGCAGCGACCGGCACCTGAGCTGAGCCTGCATAAGCGGCCCTGGAAGGAGATTGTCGCGGTTGTCGTACAGTATGAGACGACTCAACGTTGTCGGAAAAGGTGAGTTTGTGATGTATAACAAACGAACGATCATCGTCATCAAGTTTTATGAAATTAATTAAAATCTTCATAAATCCAGGCTGAGTTTGCCACGTTTAGCCTAAATAATCAGACAGATAGCTTGCAGAGAAGTTATCACATAGATAGGCTACCCTTTTTTCAGGTCAGAGCAACTGCCCCTCAAAATTCCTGTGCACGTCCCTGCTGTTAATCATAAGGGATAACGGCTGCCGAGCTGTCCTGATATAGGGAATTGATGGACAAAGCAGAGGCAAAGAACTCCATGCTGCAAAGCGGAGTCATGCATTTATAGCACACAAAGGAAGCATGCGGATTAGTTTAAAAAGAAGCTGACTCGTTCAGTTTGTTCTTTTTTTGGTCACTGACTGTGATAATGGTGAGTTGCTTGTTTACAGTTGATTTTTATTGTTGTGAAGCCTGGTTCCTTGTTATAATTATCATTTAAAAGAACATTGATATGGAATGTTGACAAACGTTTCTTTACCAAATACTTCACAGATGTCCATATAGAATTAATAGCCACTTGTCAGCTAATCAGAAAAGAGTAGGCTATTTCTTGTCTTCGGGGAATAAACTGGATAAAAGGAATCAAAGGTGGGTAGAGAAATCCAATAAGCAACACTGCAGAAATGATCATACTGTAGGAGTATTAACATCTCACTGTCTCCTTGGCTTCTTTTCTCCCTGTCAGATAATTGTTGGCCTTGATCATGATCCTTTCTATGTTGTGTGTTAGTTTCAATGGTTTGTCCACCAGCTAAATGTGTATGCCTTCAAATTAATGTTGACTACTGTAGAATTCTGAAGTATCTAACTTGAACCCAAACATAGAAGGCTCTGCATATGCAAAGTAAACAACAAGATGCAGATTTATTCATTTACAGCTGCCTTACACCGGATTGGGGATGGTGCCTCTGTCTCAGAGGTGTCGAAGTAGAAACAGTACAGGTGATTTCACTATTTGAAACCAAAAGTTGTGCTAATTACAACGGTTTACCTGCTTTCTGCTTCTCGCAAATGTCTGAGAAACTCCATCAGATACCTTGTTCTAGCCGGTGCCTGGTATGTATGTGTGTAGTGCAGTAAAGCAATTTGTTACATCGCGAGACTGCGAGATGTTCTGTCTCTGAGGCTGTCGGTTTTTCAGCTCACAGGCGCTAGGGAGAAGCTAGACGGCCACCATTCAAGCCGAAAAAAATCATATAGGCCTAACAATGACTCGGAAGCTGTTTTTTAACAGTAATTTTAAGGTAAATTAAGCTAAATACTTTCTATGGTGACGGTCCCAAATATTCCCATTTTATGTTCAGTTCAGTTGGCAGACCCCCCTATTATAACCTATCGTAGTTCCCCTGGGTAGATGGAAACAATCTATGCACCACACTTTGAAGTGACAAGCATAATTGTTCAAGTGCTTCCACAGCTGCTTCACGAAAATTTCTCATCTTAGCTGCAGCATTGTTAATTATTTTTCTGACTGGAACTGCAGGAATTAAAGGTAAGGAGAAAAGTGCAACCAGCATCACTGCAGGTATGGACACAATTTTATTTACCAAAATTCTCTTCCTCACTTTTTCCTTGGCTTCCTCTCTAATATTGTTGTCTAATGTCTCTGTCTCTGAGTAACCCTGATTCTGTCGCCTCTCCCTCAAAGTTTGCATTTTTTCTTGTATGGCTTTCTCCACTAGCATCAGATACTCATTAGTGTAACAACCACCTCCACTCTGCTGCACCACCTCCTCTATGGTGTTGAAAAGCTTTGCTAACTGAGTTCTGTTGCTACTCTCCCCCTCTTCCTGATCTCTCCAGTGTTCATTATCTATGACATGACACCGGCCATGGCACTTAGCCACAAGGTCCTTTAGTGTATTTTTTTCCCTCTTAGTGTTCCCCACATACTCTTTAATATTCATACCCTTCAGGTCATTACCATGTGTGAAAAGAACCACTGCATGTTTGAAGGTGTCATCTGCAAATAATTTTTCAATCTGTTTTATGATTTGTTCCTCGTGTTTTGTATGTTTTCCTAACTTCAGCACAATGATGAAGGCATGAGGACCTGGTGCACTGTCAAAGATGCATTTTGCTATGTCACGTTTTAATGACTCCTTTGGAACAGTTGTGTCAAAGAATCCAGGTGTGTCAATGACTGTATATTTTCTGTATATGATCTTACTCTGAGTTTCACACTGGCTTGTTACGGCGTCCTGACGAACTTCCACTCTGAAAACCTGGTCTCCAAGAATGGTGTTTCCAGCACTGCTTTTACCATCACCTGTTTTCCCAACCAGCACAATCCTCCTTTCACCTGATGAGAAAAAGAACACACCAAAAATGTATGCATCACTGGGACTGCCACTGGAAGCTACTATATTTACACAAGTTTAATATGCACCCCCCAATATGGACAATGAAATGAAGGAAAAATGTATGTACAATGTAGCCGGGAAATCCCGACCTAAATCCGAAAGATTAAAGGTCTGGCTACGAGTAATGAAAATGGCCCAACTCGAGGGGCGGCACCAAGCATGCATTTGAAAATATCACTGCACGCAATTGGATAACACTACGGCCAATGTTTACTGACTGATTCCGGACTTCGACGTTGCAGCACTGTTGTCATCTGTTTAGCTCGCCTCTGGCCGCCTACATCAGCTCGGCTCCAAGGACATGGGTAATGAGCATCAGAGCATCATCAATGAGCATCACCAGAGTGACTCGCTGAGCAAATTAAAATTGTGGTCTCGCGACAACTCTGGATTTCCAGGGTATGTCTGAAGTATAATGCACACTGACTATCTGACATGGAGATCTCAGTGGCAGGCCATATCATGATGTATGGAAAAGGGAGTGTTTAATCAGAATTACTGAGTGATCAATATATTAACGTCAAAAATGAGTTTTTGTTTATGTATGCGCCAAGCAAACTTTCTTGGCTGAAATTCAATGCAGGTTAATGCCCACATGGTTCTGTGAAGGCAAGATCACAAGACTTTAGTCATCAATACGTTTCATTGTTTTTCAAAGATTGACTATTGAATTTACTTATTGTAACCAGTAGGCCACGGCTGTCCCTTGGCGTGAGGATCACATATATCCAAGAAGTATCCATGTATTGTTGCACTGCAAAAAATTAATTCTAACCAAGTGTTATTATGACCGCCACGCAGCGAAGCGGAGGTAGGTTTAGTCAGATTTTTTTTTTTCTTTTTCGCATGCCCAAATTTCCGTCAATGAGTCCCGGGACACTGAAAGACCAGGGTACACGAAACTTGGTGGGCATGTAACCCCACATGAATAGCATGGAACCATTGTTTTTCGTTTTGATCTGTAGCCCCCCCGCTGGACTGGACCCCCCGAAAGGAGGGTAGGGCAGACACCGTTTTCTGGGAATATCTCGAAAACCGTAGGGTTTAGGAGGACCATTTTTTTTTTGTATGTTGATCTCAAAGGGCCATGTCAACCCATTCCATAACCACTCATTTCATGTATAGCGCCACCTAGTTAAACACAAAAAAGTAAAAATGAGGTGTTGTAATTGCAGGTATCTGTGACCTAACATAGTCAAAACTGCACGAAATTGGAAGTGTAGGATCATTATGACACCCTCTGTATGCACGCCAAGTTTCGTGGAATTCCGTTCATGGGGGGCCACACAATAAATTAATTTATGTTACTATACACCAACTGGCCTGTAGGTGGCCGGAGACAGTTTTCTGTGAATATCTCGAGAACCGTAGGGCCTAGGAGGTCCATCTTTTTTATATATGTTGGTCTTAAGGGGGCATGTCAACCCATCCCATTACCACTTATTTCATGTATAGCGCCACCTAGTTAAAAATTAAAAAGCAAAAAATTAGGTGTTTTCATCACAATATCTCTGGCTGACAAGGTCAAAACTGCACAAAATTAAAAGTGTAGGATCATTATGACACCCTCCGAATGCATGCCAAGTTTTGTGTACTTTGGTTCATGGAGGGCCTTACAATAAAATAATTTATGTGTACATTTAGTGACGTACACCAACAAGGATTTCCGGGACACTGAAAGACCAGGGTACACGAAACTTGGTGGGCATGTACCCCCACATGGATAGCATGGAACCGTCATTTTTCGTTTTGATCTGTAGCCCCCCCGCTGGACCCCCCGGAAGGAGGGTAGGGCAGACACAGTTCTCTGTGAATATCTTGAGAACTGTAGGGCCTAGGATGACCATTTTTTTCCGTATGTTTGCCTCCAGGGGTCATGTTAACCCATTTCATGTGCACACATGTGCACAAGCAGATACACACACACACACATACATTCACAGTAATCATACGTATGACACATACTCACACAGTAGACATATGTACGCTTGCATGCACAGGCACATACGCAGGCACAAACACAAGCACGCACGCACACCCACACTCACACACACACACACACACACATAACATAAACATAACACAAACAATCAAGAATTTCTCAGAATTATAAACAGGCAAGATGGAGGTGGGGTTGTATAAAATGAATTTTACATGTGAAATCTATGAACTAATCTTGTTTTGGTACTTGTTGTCTAGCAGATACCAGTGAGAATTGAGTGTGGATAATGCAATTTAGTGAGACAGTTAGAATCATATAGGCCTTTCAGCGTGATTTCTTTTTGTGGAAAAAATGTGCTGGACTGGGCGGCGGTCATATTTTGAAAAACAATGAAACGTATTGATGACTTACGTTTTCAGATACACCTGTAAAAAAAATCAGATAGGCTAAGTAACTGTTCAACTATGTGTTTGTATCAGCACATACACTACATACATGGCTTGTACGAATCAAACACTAAAGTCTTGTGATCTTGCCTTCACAGAACCATGTGGGCATTAACCTGCATTGAATTTCAGCCAAGAAAGTTTGCTTGGCGCATACATAAACAAAAACTCATTTACCCAAGTATACAACATGGTATGACATCAACTTCTGGCAAACAACAGGGTATTTAGTTCTCATGTTTAATGCACACCCCAAATATTAGGCTTAAAAATGGGGGAAGATGTGTGTGGTAGAAAGTTTGGATCACTAACAAAATCAAAATAAAGTTTTTATGTATAACATTACATTTTCATATATTATGTGTGTGCTTATCTTTATATTCAATACTGTGCATCAACTTTGCTATGTCTGTCATTTGCTCTCTCCAGGTCACGACTTTTTAATAAAGGTCATGCGACCCCTTCTTTCATGAGTTAGGGGTACTCTTTCTATTAAAGGCAGAAATAATAGGAATATCCTGTGGATGAGCATACTATGACAAGAAAAAGGATGTATATTGTATTGACCTATTATCTTACTTCCTTGGGGTATAGCCACATGACTTATATGTATATACCGGTAAGTATATTCTTTTGTTCCTGTGAGGGAAATTTGGTCTCTACATTTATCCCAATCTGTGAATTAGTGAAACACACATAGCACACAGTGAACACACAGTAAGGTGAAGCACACATTAACCTGGAGCAGTGAGCTGCCTGCTACAGTGACGCTCGGGGAGCAGTGAGGGGTTGGGTGCCTTGCTCAAGTGCACTTCAGCCGTAGATGTGGGCATGGGAGAGCACTGCTCAACCACCAACCGCCCACATTTTTCCTACTGATCGGGGATCAAACCGGCAACCCTTAGGTTACAAGCCCGAAGCCTTAACCAGTAGGCCACGGCTGCCCCAATGCCCTACTTGGCGTGAGGATCACATATATCCAAAAAGTATCCATGTATTGTTGTATTTCTGCATGTATGAGGAGTTTTGGAAAAGACCATTGTATGCTCAAGTAAGAAGGACCCATGTGGTTTGTATTGTGATGTAACTAACATGTAATGTATCACATGGGGCCTTGCCGTATAGAACTTTGGGTTTGAACATGCTGTTGCTGGTAACTTGCCCCCGGCGTCATGAATACACCTGCAGTGTTTTCTCACATCTGAGTGTGCCTGGAGTTTTTGACCACATGTGTATACATCATATGGTGTTTTAAATGTGTAATTGTAAGCATTTGTACATTTAAACTCACTTGTGTGGAACTTGGTGGATACAGACTCACTCCTCCTCCCACTTTGTAGCACAGTACGGACACTGACAGTGTACTGAGTGTCTGGCTTCAGGTCTGTAAGTGTTGTGCTGCAGCACTCTGTAGAGATGGTCTGTGGTTCAGTCCCTTCACTGTGGTAGGAGATCAGGAAGCTGTGTGGAATCTGCTCCATCCCCTGATGCAGACTCCAGCTGATATCGGCCCTCCATCTGACATCATATTCTGAATCACCAGATTCTACATTCAGCGCAAACACGGTCGATCTCTCAGGAACAGGAATACCTGAAATACACATACCGGTAATTATTTTCTTAATTGATCTAACTCAAAGGACTTCAAGGATTTAAACGTGGTTCAAAACAGCCATGTTATGTGACCACTGCTTCGAAACATCGTTCAAAAAGCTCATGTTGTGACCAAGGCTAAGTGAACCCTCAGTGCATTTCACCAGTGTCAGCAGCCCGTACGTTTCATTAAAGTTTTTCTCAGTCCCTTTGGTGCTTTTCTCACATCACTATTAACATTTGCACAGCAGTTAGTGCATTTCTCAAAACAATTAGTGCAAACTGCAAAACCTACTGGACAACCTGCAATAGCACATCACTTGCTCAAAATGGATAGTG
Source organism: Alosa pseudoharengus (assembly GCF_046254945.1). Classification (NCBI taxonomy): domain Eukaryota; kingdom Metazoa; phylum Chordata; class Actinopteri; order Clupeiformes; family Clupeidae; genus Alosa; species Alosa pseudoharengus. Next base: position 9,822,007 of record NW_027468718.1, on the reverse strand, counting down.
CATTCCTCAAAAGCAAGTATGAAACTGCCAGTGTCATCAAAATGAGAAGTCTTGACACCATCGTTACTGTAACAAGATAGTCAAATGGCTTTGTCATGTTTTCATTACGACAGTTTATGCTCTCAGTGTTTTCCCATGCAAAAAAAGGTCAGAACTCGGTGACACTACCTGAAAATGCTCAAGACAGCACTACGGTACTTGTACAGCCATTTGAAAACTACAGTAAAGTTACACATTGCTGTAGTTAGGGGAGTAAGTGAGTACAAGACACTGAATATGTACGTTTCACAGTTTTACTGTGTATGCTCTTTGCAATTCTACAGCATTGTGACAGAATTTGATAACTAGTTCACCAATACAAACTCTGACAGTATAGTCGATTAATAGTTTTTGTGCTGGATGGTTGTCCTTTCCATTTGAATATTGTGGCTTCTCTTATATTGCACTGTATAACACAAATATGATTGTTTCCGATTTGTTGGTCGTTTTTTTCTTTATTATTATCATTTATTTATTTGTATTATTATTTATCTTAATTTGTTTTTCTTTTCTTTTTTCCCTTGTCTGTATGCAGGGTTCTAAATTAACATCAAATGCGGGTTAAAATTCATTTTGGCTGAAGAACAACAAGAGCTCTGAAGACATGTGATTCAAATGATTAATTGATAGATAGATAGATAGATAGATAGATAGATAGATAGATCCCAAACTTGAAATGAAGTGTTTGCACTGTCTGTGTATATTTTGTTGTATGTATTGTTATATGTTTTTCTTGCCAACAATGTTAATAAAATGATCAAATGCATTCAGTGGCACTCATAATTTCTCTTATTTTCACTGAAAAAAATTGGTTAGTGGAAATTCTGATTGGCTGGTAACTTTAGAAAGCTGGCTGGTTGGCTGGTGATCAAAGTTAATTTAGAACCCTGTCTGTAAGAGAATGTGGGAGAGGGGGGGGGTTGTGGGCTGGAGGGTTGTGTTGAACTCTTAATGTCTTGTTTGTTTTGTATTGTGATGAAAAAGTCAATAAAAAGACCTATGAAAGAAAAATAAATTTAACAAATATATTCAATGATGAAACTAAAAATGTTAAAAAAAAAGTTATAAATCTTACCAACCTGTGGGAAGCAATATCAATTATTTATATGTCTATTATTAGTACATTTATTTGAAACAGATAATTTCATACCTACGGAGCCCTAGAGGTGTCATTGCAAAATGTTTTGCATGTTGAGGGAATGTGTGCTCGTTTTACTACATTGTGTGCTCGTTTTACTAATACTCTATTGTGCGCACAATTTACTATATTGTGCACTCGTTTTACTAAATCGTACGCTCGTTTTACTAAATTGTGCGCTCGGTTTACTAAATCGTGTGCACAATTTACTATATTGTGCTCTCGTTTTACTATAGTGTGCGCTCACTTTACTAAATTGAACTCTCATTTTAAGCATAGTAAAACGAGGGCACAATTTATTGAAACGAGCGCATAATTTATAAAATGAGTGCACTATTTACTAAAACGAGCGCACGATTTACTAAAACGAGGGCACAATTTTATTAAAACGAGAGCACAATTTAGTGAACATGGTTATAGAACATTGTGTGTACGATCTACTTAAACGTGGCCACAATTTGTAAAACGTACACTCAATATTGTCTTCACACATGTAAACATGAGCACGTTATAGTATATACGAGATCTCGATCAACTAAAACGCACCCACAAATAATTAAAATGTGTGCACGAACAAATTAAATTGTATGCACAAAAACATAGGCTTTAGTCAACAATCCAAAACCCAGTTTCCCGATAACGACGGAGACACGCTCTTATGAGGGTTTTCTACAATTCATCTTACGATCGTTCGTTTGGTTTTTCCGACTGTTTCCCAAACATGCTCGTAGCGTGAACGCGCATGCACTGCTCTTAAAATGCTGTTAAGGGGAGCTGTCCATGTTAATAGTTCTGAAATATCCTCTAATTTGATGGTGAAGTCAGGTGACTGCATGTCACAGCTATAGGCCTACCATTCAAACATCGGATCTACACATTAATTCACATCAATACGAAAATAGAAACACGCTGACATCTGCATGTTAGCATCCCAAGTAGGCTAGGTTATATATACCCCACACAGACTTAAATAATTGTAATTATTTAAGATTAGATTGTTGCACCATGCAATAATTTTTTGCGGTGTCACTTAAGAACACATTTGAAGATAAGAAAGAAGTCGAGTAAAAAAGTGAGGAAATGTGTAGGCTTAGATTTTGATGCAGTACATACTAAACCACATGTTCCTTTCTCTGCTTTTACCTCATAGGCCTAATAAATTATAGCCTTCACTTAGCAAAGATAATGGCAAACTATTCTGGCAACGTCTCGTTTCATAACTGGATTGCATTTTTGTCCGCTTTTCATCACATTATTATGACCATTAATTTAAATGTAGGCTATACTATTTTGCACGCTAAAATCTGATTCATCAGGTAAACACAATAAAGAATGGGAACGTAAATTGGATTATGTATTCTAAGTTAGTTGTAATTCCTCTGTATGTCCTGTTGGTGACCTCAGTGAGAAGTACTGTTAAGACGCTCTTAGCCGGTAACAAGAACTCTGGAGCACTCGTAGATCTACTGTACGAGTGTTTTCACAACGTTCTTAAGCTACGATGGTTTCGGGAAACAGATGGCAAATCTTAAGACGTTCGTAAGAGCGACTTTACGACGCTCTTAGGCATTTTTTTTTTTTTAAGTATATTTTTTGGGCTTTTTATGCCTTTAATCAGATAGGAAAGTGGAGATTGACAGGAAGTGAGTGGGAGAGAGAGTCGGGGTGGGATCCGGAAAGGACCACGGGGCGGGAATCGAACCCGGGTCGCCGGCGCACGGTGCAGGTGCCCCAGCCAGTCGCACCACTGCTGGGGCACGACGCTCTTAGGCTTAAGATGCTTTTGGGAAACTAGGCCCTGGAGGTAGTGGAAATGGGTCATTACAACAGAGCCCGAGTAGTAGTTACATTTCCCCATTATGGGTCTCCATGGCTGGCGGTTGACACCGCAGGTGACCCTGCTACAAAGAGTAGAAGTCCGCTAACCATCCTGACCACCTAATGGTAAAACCTAAAAAGGCTTTAATTAACTGCCTACGGTTATCATCACATTACCAATATGAACTGTAATGTTACAGACAACCTGATAGTAGGCCTAGTCCATGCCAATAGCTTGATAGGTAACACGAAGTTGCCACCACAGCACAGTGAGTGTAGAGAAAATGTCAGAAATTACTAAATGTGAGCACGAAATACATATTTCGAGAGCTCAATTTAGGCCTACAACGGGGTCACGTTTTATTATTTCGAGGGCTCAATTAAAGGAAAACGTGCTCACAAATTATCACAACCAGAAAAAATAGCACTTAAAGTGACCTCTCCCGGGCTCCGTACATACCCAATGTCTCACCTGTTTGGATGTGTGTAGTAGCATGACTCCTTCTGCCATCTCTGAGCTTACAGCAGACACTGACAGTGTACTGAGTGTCTGGCTGCAGGCCTGTAAGAGTTGTGCTGCAGGACTCTGTAGAGATGGTCTGTGGTTCAGTCCCTTCACTGTGGTAGGAGATCAGGAAGCTGTGTGGAATCTGCTCCATCCCCTGATGCAGACTCCAGCTGAGATCAGCTGATGTTGGAGTCTCTGAGGACATAGTCAGATTCTCTGGGACTGGAACCCCTGTGATGAACATAAAAGGTGCATTAGTGGCTAATACATTCATGATTTCATAACATATTCTACATTTCCTATATCTCTGTGATTCGAAAATGCTAATAATAACATCAATCTGTCTTAACAAAATGAACTGTCTGACAGTATGTGTTTATGTAAATGCATGCAAGACAGAGCTTATGTTACTTTTGACTCTTGGTGACAATTGACTTTCATCAAAGTCAATAAGGACACATTAGGGATCACTGTATATACTGTACATACTTGTTCTGATAGTTTTAGAGGTGCACTTGCTCTGTCCCCCTTTAAGAACGGTGGAAACAGTTATGGAGTATTCTCTTCCCACTTCTAAGCCAGAAAACTGGTGCTACAGAGACTTGGTGGACACAGTCTGTAGACATTCCCCTTCACTGTAGAGGGACAGTGAGTATGAGGCCAGATCAACTCCTGCTGGTTTGCTCCATGTTACTGTGACTGATGTTACATTCGTCTTCACGGTAAGACACTCAGGTGAAGGAATATCTGAAATAAAAAATAAAAAAATTACCAATACTATTTCAAATTTCAGAAGAGTATACATTGCACACTGGAGGATATCCTTTAGCTGATTTTATTTGTGTGAACATCTCAGGTGTATTTCTTGATTTTAAACTCTTCAAAGCGTTTTAATTCAGCTTCAAATTCTGATTGCAGGATTGTGAGCTGAGAGTTTATTTCAGATTTTAATTCTTGTAGTTCGGCCGTCACTCTCCCGGCATCACGTTTGGTTTGTTCGATGATCAGCAAAGTTAAGTCCAAAGTGCACTTGTTTAGGATTTGCTCCCATTTCTTTATGAACTCAGGATCTTGATACCCAAGCGTGTTTTTTTTTAATTGAGTCTCAACCCTCTTGGAATTTGTTTGTTTCACCAATATTCTGAAAGTGCAATCCCATGCCATTTAAGGCGAATGTTCTTTTTCTCCAAGTACAACAATTTGGATTTCTGATCTTCGGGGTTGGCCACTGAAGTGTCTTTTTGGCGACCATCAAATAGAGAATGTTGAGATATAATATTCTGTGATTCTGTCTCATTTCTGTCTATTTCAAATTGTTGAGTAATCTTAGCATTAGAATATTACACATTAATTGGCATACTTCTTAAGTATATAGCAGGACCACTTATCTAAACAAAAAAACCCAGTAGACCTACTTCAACAGTTTATTACACAATAGGCCTACTGGACTCGCTGAACCACCTTGCCGTCTTTGCACCTTGTTTATTGTGTCAGAGGACTGCGACTCATATGATTTAAACTGGTGTAGCTTACATAGGCAGTATTGCAGAACTGTTTGAATTTACATACAAGTTGGTTCAATATTGCAAACAACTCATCTATATTATATTTTACTACGTCTGCTCGTGTTCGTGTTCACCTGGGATAGCTTGCGGACCACACTTTGAGAAACACTGGTATATAGTGTTATGAATCACAACTTGTAAATTATGTACTCTATGCACAAAGCCCAGAAACCAGACCTGTGTGCATAGTTGCAGACACACATTGACTGCATCTGCCATCATCTCTGAAGGTAGCCACAGTAAATGTGTACTTCTCTCCTGGAGTGAGCTCCTGAACGTGTAGTTTTAGGTCCTTCACTTCCTGATGTCCCTGGCTGCAGTCACCCGTCCATGAGACCCTGAATCTGTGGGGTCCAGTCAGTCCCTCAGGAGGTCTCCAGCACACACACACAGAGTCTGGCTTCACTGAGGTGAACTCAATGGGCCCAGGAGGAGAGACAGCTGGGGATGACGATCAGAAGAATATTAAGTATCCAGTACAAGTAAGTAATACGTATCAGTAATCTTTGTCATGATTTCAGCTTTTTTACTTTTCTCTGACTCCATGGCAAGGGTGTTATTTTTGTCTTCAAGTTGAACTCAAATATACAACATTAACCATGATTTAACATAGATAATTTTGTCTTATCTCACCAATGTGCATGACAGTTGAAGTAGCCAGACTCCTTCCCCCATCTCTGAGCTTACAGCAGACACTGACAGTGTACTGAGTGTCTTGCTGCAGGCCTGTGAGTTGTGTGCTGCAGGACTCTGTAGAGATGGTTTGTGGTTCAGTCCCTTCACTGTGGTAGGAGATCAGGAAGCTGTGTGGAATCTGCTCCATCCCCTGATGCAGACTCCAGCTGAGATCAGCTGATGTTGGAGTCACTGAAGTCACAGTCAGATTCTCTGGGACTGGAACACCTGTAATGAAAACAAAATATCTGGTTTCATCTCAGAAAACATTGTTATATCTTTCCTATCTCTGACTGCCTCCAGACCAACAATGTTTTTGCCATGTTTTGTGTGAGTGAGTGAGACGAGTGTCAGTGAGAAAGAGAACACATTCTATAAAATGTCTCCCGTCTCTGTGATGTTGAGCTGTTGTTATCAATAATGGTTACTTTCTACATTAAACATCACTTTCTTGTGGCAGACTTCCCAAAGCAACACCAACATGGGAGGAAACAGAGATAAAGAAATATAAATTAATTTCCTCCTCCTTATCTAGCAATAACTAAGGAGAGGATCATTCATTTTCATTCTCTCTCTCTCTCTCTCTCACACACACACACACAAATGACCAGAAAAGGAGAACTTCTGCCAAGTGGCCTACTTGTTCTGATGTCTTCAGAGATGGGTTTGCTCTGCCCCTCTTTCAGCACTGAGCAAACACTGATAGTGTATCTCCTCTCCATTTCCAACTCAGAAAAGCGGTGTTGAAGGGATTTGGTGGAAGTGGTCTGTAGACATTCCCCATCACTGCAGAGGGTCAGTAAGTATGAGGCCTGATCAACTCCTGCTGGTTTGCTCCATGTTACTGTGACTGATGTCAAATGCATATCCACAGTAAGACCCTCAGGTGGAGGAATATCTGCAATAATTAAATGTTTATTACAATGTTATAGTATTAGTTATTTACTGTGTTAAATCACAATAGCTAAACTTACTATCAGACACTGATGGCTATACAAACTTTGTATTGTCAAACTAAAATATTCTCAGTAGCATCAGCAGAGAGGCCAGTAAGGTCTCAGGGAGGGGCCAATCCCAATGTATAGACCTGTACAATTACGCAGGTGTTTAGGAAGGCCACTTTGCTTCTGGAGTGCCAAATCCTCCGGAGTTACAAGAACTACAAGAGATAATATAAAAAGATTTGCTAACTGCTTTGTTGGTGTTTCGTTATATGTGTAGGGACCCTGAGAAAGCTACTGACAAGGTTTTGAACAACTTTACTGGTTAAAAAATGCTAATTGGGAAGCGTTTTGCTTACCGCCCTTAGCTACTTTTTGCACCTTCACCATGACACTCACTCTCTTGAGCACCTTGCCATGCACACAGAACTACAGGACTACTGTTGGACTACTTTTTGCACCTTCACCATGGCACTCACTCTCTTGAGCACCTTGCCATGCACACAGAACTACAGGACTACTGTTGGACTACTTTTTGCACCTTCACCATTACACTCACTCTCTTGAGCACCTTGCCATGCACACAGAACTACAGGCCAGTCCCGGCCCTGTCACTGCAAGCGTCTCATGCTTGATCACCCTCAAGCACACTCTGAATTTTTTTTATTTAATTGATATAGTATATTTAGTATTTAGTGTTGTTATTTTTCTTATCTCATATTGTCTCTATTGTACAGTAGAGTTTGGTTATATGTTTATACTTATACTTATATTTACCATCACTGCTGTAAATGCATGTTGTGTGTGATGTCTGTATGCTACCGAGACCTTTGAATTTCCCCTAGGGATCAATAAAGTATCTATCTATCTATCTATCTATCTATCTATCTATCTATCTATCTATCTAATCCACTGTTTGCGATTTGGGGCTATATCGTATACCGGGGCAAGCTCTGTAGTGGTTGATCAACGAAAAATACTGTCTTCACGGGTTATTTGATGTGTTTTCATGCAGAAAAAGACCCTGGGGTTAATTTTCGCCAGAGTTACACTTTAACAGCTGATAGTTCAACTGTGTCTGCAGGATATTTAGTTTCTCTGACTGATAATTTCCACAACCAAACAGATTTAACATCAACAATACACAACCTCCAGCTCTAAGCAAAGCTAGTGGCCTGAATGCCCAAACCAGCAACATAACCATCAGAGCAGCCTTCATGGACATTCACTGGGGTTTTCAAGCGGACAGCACACAATGGTTTCAGCTCAGAACACATAATATTTCTCCTGTGAGCCACTGTTATCAATAAAGGTTACTTTCGGTGTCTGGCATCCCGGATTCAACTCACCCCCCTCCACACTTATAATAGGTTCATGGTGGGCTCCTTTGCTGCTAAGAAACTTCCACTTTGTTGCTGTGCCAGTTTATGATTCGATCAGCAACATAACTACACAAAATGCAAGGCATTGATGCAGGTTCTTTGACTTTGTATACTGTTTTGTTTAACTTATTAATAATGTAGGAATTAAGTCCCAGAACCAAACCTGTTTGCACAGTTGCAGACACACATGGGCTCTGCTTGCCATCAGCCCTGAGGGTGGCCACAGTAAATGTGTACTTCTCTCCTGGAGTGAGCTCCTGAACATGTAGTTTCAGGTCCTGCACTTCCAGATGCCATTGGCTGCCTTCACTCGTCCACGAGACCCTGAATCTGTGGGGTCCAGTCAGTCCCTCAGGAGGTCTCCAGCACACACACACAGAGTCCGGCTTCACTGAGGTGAACTCAATGGGCCCAGGAGGAGGCACAGCTGGGAATGAAGTATAATGATCAACCTTTTCTGTAAATGGAAAACTGTAATAATTCTTGATCTCTCCCTACAATGTATGTGAGGCACTATTATATAGAATATGCTTTGTTAATTTGTTATTTAGTACCTGCTGCATGACTATGCTCACCTGTCTTTTTTTCCATCTCTGATTTGTTCATTTGCATTTGCTAAGGATACAAGAGTACATGAGTTATGGGGCCATCGTTCTTTCATATTACATTTTCTTTTTGAAGTCAAATGATGACACTGAATATGACAAACACACCAACCTGATGTTCTTCCAGTTCTGTTATGTCATGTCCAATGTGTTCAACTGCCATGCACAGTACACATATTGCAGTCTGGTCAGTCTTGCAGTACAGCTCCAGTTGTCTGTAGTGTCGTGGGCAGAGTCTCTGCTCCAGATCTTCAGTTGCCTCCACCAGCTTGTGTCTCTGCAGTGCTGGGGCTGTGTAATGTGGCCTCACATGGATCTCACAGAAGGAGGCCATGCAGGTCACACAGGACTTGAAAGCCCTCTTTGGGCAAACAGCACAGAGGACACCTCCAGGTTCTGTAGTGTGTTGACTGTGAGAGATATAATATATAAATGCATATATTTTGTATATAACCAAAGTTTAAAATAGAGATATCCTTAGCAGTACAATTTTAGCCTGTGCCCATCAACCTCATCATTTGATACACTGTGAAATCTCTATACCTTTCTGATAGACATATTTTGGTGTATTTTTAAAGTGGGTTAAAAGGGAAAACCAAACATATTTACCAAACATACCTAGAAGCAACAGGAGTGAAATTCTCTGACGGCTCATATGCTGATGTAGATGTCACTGGGTGATCCATTGACTGGTCACTCTTCATGGAGATTTCACTGGGCACTGGTGATTGTCTGCCCTGATGACTGCTGGAGTATCACATAAGTCAATATAGACAGCATCATTATACATACATTATCATGTCAATAGTCTATATTAAAGTTATTATATGTGGTCTAATATGAATACCTAATGCCCTTATGTCCTCCTGTAAATGTCATAGGGTAATCCATTGACTGGTCACTCTTCATGGAGATTACACTTGGTACTGGTGATAGTCTGCCATGATGACTGCTGGAGTATCACATAAGTCAATAGACTGAATCATTGTATAATACTTTACTCAGTTATGAGACTTACGAGTCAGTTGATACATTGACAACAATTGCAGAGTCTGTAGCGATCATGCATTACATAACTCTGATAACTGCAGAGTCTGTAGCGCTCATGCATTACATTACTCTGATAATTGCTGCTTGTGTTGTTAAAGACCTGCTCCACAGTCCTCACCTTCGACTTCCAGCCCCCACACTTTCATCTAGATGGTCATCTGCAGATTCTGCAGAGTGGTTTCCCCACATTTCTGGTTTGGATTCCATGCTTCTACCTACATTAAAGTCCTGTCTTTGGCCACAACATCTTCATCCTGATACTGAGAATCAAGACTGTCTGCCATTCTGACTCCAATGTTTCTCACGTGACTCATGCCAAGCCAAACCAGTCAGACCAGGATTATGAGTTCTATGAAAATACAACAACAAAAATAAATGTGGTATGATCAATCTGATGTGATTTTTACCCCAATACTGAATACATTTGAGGTATAACTACACGATTGTGGTGTGGCTTTGCCCTTTGAAAGTTGGCTTTGAAATGCGTGAACATGGCTATTGGGTCCAAGGAAATCCTGTCTTTGAATCATTTAGATCTAGGTACACATGTTAGTACACATGTTAGTACAATTCAAAAAATACAAAACACTCCCTTCCTCCCTCCCTTATTTTAAATGTAGGCTACCATGTCTGTAACAAATGGCCCCATAAACCCACTATTATAATGAACTCTTCTGGTGATTCTTTTTTTTTTTTTTTACTGACAAATGTAGGTCAATTGAAACTCATACAGTACAACACTGGCTGTTGGATTTCATCCAACTAAATAGGCAATGATACATTTGATCAAAGTCTTACCTCTCACCCCAGGTGTTCGAAAAGACAACGAATTTCCAGTATTTTCTTAAGAATCTCACCTTGACGATAGGGAGACTAGAGCTTGTCTAAAAGAACCTCTTGACTTGCTTTCAATTTGAAGAACCAGTTTTTCAACTAGCTCTCTTCTACTGGAAATACTATAAATCATTTCCGCATTTCTCCTGACAACATAGATACCCAGATCGTAAGACATTCATCATCCGATCACTGACTGAAGACTACAGCATGTAACTTACAATCTGTAGCCTACATCTGTTTAAAAAATAGTGAAAGGTTACCAGGTGGGAGTGACGATTGACTACTTATTTAAATTAATTTCTTGCCATCAGCCTGAGTAGTAATATATCAGGTGCTTTCTGTCAAAATAAGCCCCGCCCCCTGAAACGTCATAAATAATGTCATAACCACGCCCCCTTTATGCAAATTAGTTGCTTGTTATTGTTTTGGTGTGACACGTGAGTGACGTCAAACAAGACCCCGCCTCCTTGGCAGCCATGTTGGATGTTGAGTCATGTGACAGTGTCATGTGTCAGTCATGTGACTGGTGTCAAACAAGACCCCGCCTCCTTGGCAGCCATGTTGGATGTTGAGTCATGTGACAGTGTCATGTGTCAGTCATGTGACTGGTGTCAAACCCATGGCGGCCATATTGGCCTCCAAACCCACATGTGTGTTTTGTTGTTATGTGATAAACATTGTATGAAATGTGTAGGATTGTTAAGACCTGAAAATATACATATAGTATGCTACTAGCATAGCCTATAACTTGTGTTTAGCATGTTGTTAGTGGTTTTGGTTGAAAAATGTGTTAGCTATAAGTTACAAGTGCTAACCAGTAGGCCACAGCTGTCCCCCAAAAAAGAAATAGAGCTGCCGAAACCCGGGATCGAACCAGGGATTCGAAGTTAGATCTTCAATCTAACGCTCTCCCAACTGAGCTATTTCGGCTGCCAGGCTTTAATGCAATGCAATGTAATGTAACCTTTATAAGTGAATTCATGGTGTCCCTTAGGTGACCAAAATGATAGTCTATGAACCCCCCCCCCTTACATTGTAGGGGTGGTGTTTTGTCCTGGCATGTCTCTGAGTGTATTGTTTGAGACCCCTTTCATGTGGGGGGTCTGCCTACTACCTACGTACACTATTGCTGATAACATTGTAAAAGAACTGTTTATGAGTAGTGACGTCTGTATGCAGGCACATGGTCATCTATAAACCCTTTTGTGTGGGTGTGTTTTGCCCCGGCATGCCTCTAGGTTGAGATTATAAAAGCTGTGGTGGTTGTATAGCTAACATTGGTAGCAGTGATTTTGAACAGAACTTACCATGGCTGATATGATTGAATCGGGAAAATCAAAGAGACGGATTACGCTCATGCCAGTTAGCGCCAAGCTATCGAATCCTGAAATAACTTATGCACCACAAAGGAGGAGACCTGAAACTTTTGTTAATTTTCTGAGTAAACCTAATGATGCCATGGAATACCAATGGTTGTTGAGCGATGGGCGTATAGGAGGCTATGTTTTCGACAAGGAAGATCGCAGTGTGAAGCTATACGCTTTGGCATCACCGGATTTGGTGTTTTCAGAGGACATGGTGCACATATCATTTTGTGATGCAGATTGGGTGATGTTTAGGGATATTTGGAACAATCTTGAACATCCTGCTGTGGACACCACCTTCAGTGCAGGCTGGAACAGGCCGTTCTGTACCAAGTCTTACCATATTTATGCCAGCTGTCCACAGGATTTCATTCGCCTGTCTAGCGGTGCATACAGAATATATAATTATGAAGATTTGGGCAAATACACAGATACACCTAAAGTGCAGTATCTATGGAAAGACCGTCATGTTCTAAGTGATGTTTTCAAAAAGGTTGATAGATTGTTCAAATGGAGTGCTAATTTGGAAAGATGCCATGGCGTCAAGGCGTGTCTTTTCCAGCAGCGCCAAGATGATCTGGAACTGACCAACCAGTGTAAAGAACCAGCTCCGGAATCAGCGCCCCCACGTTCATGAGACTTGAAAAGAGGTGGTGACACATAGCGTCCTACACTCTCAGAGACATTGTGGACATCATACTATCACTACTACATACACTACTACTTGTGTTACTACCAACAGGCGTTGAGATGACTGAAACGTATGTTTGGCATGATGAGATGATCGACTTAGAAGAGCGCGAAAATGATGAAACACTAATGATTGTGTCACCAGCAGATACCTGTGAATCCTCTAAAGCTAGCGGAGAAGACGTGGTCGGCTGCTTGGCGGAACTACCACTTGGACTTGTCAAGGCCGGTGTGTGTGCTATTCTACAACACATCATTGGCCAGAAACTACAGGAGGATTGTTTTGGATGCCTTGTAAACCACCCCAGCCAGATTCAGCATTCCTGCCTCTTTGAACCGGATGCGTACTACTTTCAGTCACATCTTGGGAGTATAAAAGAACGCCTTTACAAGCCTGCACTACTACAAAGCCTGAATCATCTTTTGGAACATTACGGATACCGGGCACATCCTCAAAAAATCTGGGGGTCTGTAGAAGCTATTGTCTATGAATTAACAGGAGAACCATACATTTGTGGCTATTTACACGATTTCAAGGAGAAGAACATTCAGGAGCGTGATTCAGACATTATTCTTGAAACTCTCTCATATTGGGACAAAAAGTAGTAATGGGGAATCGCTGCTGTGGATCCAGCAGGCCAAAAGAGCGTGTGAAACATGAGCTATCAGCCTTACTGTGTAATGTCATAGCAGAGGAATCTACATGTTACACCACTGATTTTGTTGTGCCTTACCATCGTCTGAGGGCCATCAAGAAACAGATGTTTTTGGCTCGCACATACGGCCATGACTGGTCACACGTCCTACACTGGGGGTACAACACCTCAGATTCATTTCAGGTCTCTGTGTGTGAAATTGTAAAATGTATGGCTGTCAGTCTAGAGAATACATTCAAAATAGGCCACATCATAGCGCTCTATACATATGTGACTGATATCTGTATCATTAAACAACATAGAAATGAAGCTGTAGATGTCTATGCGGTTGTGAATAGCTTAGTGGATTTCCTACTTGTTAAGAACTTTGATGCGTGTGTTAAATTTTTAAACTACCTTGATTCACTACCGTTGATGGATATGTGATTCTGTTTGACTAATAAAAGATTGTGAACGCATGTCATGGTCCGTCATTACTTGTGTGGGGTGCAACATGGAGGATCTTCTAAATACAACCTACTACACACCTTCAAGTGTAAGTGCAAATATGCCTGGGTGCGTATTTTGAAAAGCAAAACAGGGCGGGAGGTAGCAGCGGCTTTTGAATCAATCATAGAAGAGGGTCGTATACCCGAAAAGTTGCAGACAGACCGCGGGAAGGAATTTTTTAATCACCATTTTCAGAGAATAATGAGTAGAAACAACATCCATCATTTTGCCACGGGGAGTGAATTAAAAGCCTGTGTTGTGGAACGATTCAACAGAACTATTAAATCAAGAATGTGGCGTTATCTGACAGCTGCCAACTCTAAACGCTACTGTGACATCTTACCTTCGTCTTATAATAACACCTATCATCGTAGTATCAAGATGAGACCTGTGGATGTGACAAAAGAAAATGAAAACGTTGTGTTTAAAAACCTGTATGGTGGCAAGACTACTGCTGCCAAAAAATCTGTGTTCAAATTCAAAATAGGAGATCTTGTTAGGGTATCTAAGGTCAGAGGCGCATTCACAAAGGGTTATGAGGAAAACTACACACGGGAGTTTTTCACCATAGCGGAGTGTGTACATCGAAACCCTCCTGTTTATAGGTTGAAAGACTATGATGGAGACATGTTAGAAGGGACCTTTTATGAAGAGGAGTTGCAAAAAATTCTCATAAACAGGGATAAGGCGTTCAAAGTGGAAAAGATTTTGGAAAGAAAAAGAGTGGGTAGGACGCGTATGGTATTGGTGAAATGGTTAGGTTGGCCATCAAAATTTAACTCATGGGTCCCCGCAAAAGATGTCGTTGATGCTTAAAAAATGCTTTTTAAATCACAGCGCAACTTACGTATCCTTATTCACACCAGCGACATCATGGAGGACGAAGGTTTTTATGTGACTTTACCAAGCAATGCGTGTCGTGATATCTACCTCGACAATAGAATATCCAGCTACAGAACTAAACTGGCAAAAACACTAACACTAAGGGGGGCCTGGGAGGTTACTTTAATCGAGTTTATGTATCCCAAAACATGGGTTCCATTTCAGAAAAAACATTCAAAATTTACAATTACCGATACAACTACTAACATCCTTATTGTTGGTGAACTTCGTGAAGCTTTCTACAATAGCATTGCTGATATCATAGAAGAAATCAATAGAATCGGGTCCCATATACAATTTACCTATGATGAACTACTTCACAAAGTCCGTGTGACATCATCCAAAAGTGGTGTTTCGTTAACATTCCGAGGGAAGCTAGCCAGGATTCTAGGTTTTGAAGAAATGGTTCCATTTGTGGTACCTCCCGGAAGCGTCGGTAGATACGCCCCCCACATTGCTGATTTGTATGGCGGTGAATATGCGTTGTTTGTCTATACAGACATTATAGACCACCAAGTTGTAGGTGACTATTATGTATCCCTCCTACGATGTGTAGAAATAACGGGGGAAACAAAAAATATAGTCACAATCGGCTACGACAAACCACACTACGCACGTGTGTCTAAATCACACATTGACGACATTACCATAGAGGTGAAAAGTGATCAGAATCACAACGTGGCATTCAAGTACGGCAAAGTGATTACAAAACTCCATTTCAGACCTGTAAAACAAATTCCAACAATTTAAAAATGAAACAATTTAATCCCTACGCGGACCCACATCGTTATGTAGCATATTATCAAAACCAGGCGGGTGGACATATTGATGGTTTCGCCGGGGGGCCTGTTATGTATGGAGGATTCGGCTTGGGATCGCTCCTAAAAGGTCTGTACAGAATGGCTATGCCTCTATTACGTAGAGGTATAGGCATCGCTAAACCGCATTTAAAAGCTGCTGCTAAAAATATCGTCAGCGATGTTGTGAGCAATGTCATGCAACCCCACAACGGTCAAGAGGGATCGGGGGTGTTAGTGATGCAGCGTCGAAACATGAAACGTCCTCCGGGTGTGCGAACAGGAAGATACACAAAGAAAAACAATGTTAAGTCTAAGAAAAGATCAGTGTCGAAAAGGAAGGCGCCGAGTAAACAACGGGGTGGTAGACCTGCTAAAAAGAGGCGTAAATCCATATTCTAACCATGGCTCTGATACACGGGATGTCGGCGGAGTGTGTCAAATCTGAGTTGGATATTTTTACAGTGCCTATGACTCAAACGGCTATAGAGAAAAACACCTATGTTGAGATACCCCCCATATCGGCTCTGTCAGAAACTGGACCTTTGGAATACTTCATCGCGGGGCATGGCGATGACTATATTGATTTGAATAATTCATTCTTATATACAAGGGTAAAAATCACCTTACCCAATGGGGCGGACATACCACCGGGGGCGCCTGTGGGAATGATAAACTATCCTGGCGGCTCAATTTTCTCGCAGGTCGACGTGACACTGGGGGATCGTCTCATATCACAGAGCTCAAACACATATCCATACCGGTGTATTATAGATTGTCTATTGAATTATGACCGTGAGGCCCTGGAGACAATTTTCTCGGCGGGACACAGCTGGCCATATGGATGATGGGAATCCTGCAGGGGCTAACGAAGGTCTCACAAAGAGGGCCGCATTTTCTGAACAGAGCAATGTTGTGGAATTGTTAGCACCGATCCATAGTGACATATTTTTTCAAGAAAAATTGATGTTAAACGGGGTTGATATCAAAATAAGATTAACTAGAGCAAAGGATGAATTTTGTCTAATGCGTAGCGATGCTGTAGCATACAAAATCTGCATTCTTTCAGCAAGTCTTTTTGTGAAGAAAGTTTCTGTATCTCCGGCTGTGAGACTGGGTCATGCACAAGCATTGCAGTCTGCCACTGCTAAATACCCTATCGATAGAGTATGTCTAAAAAATTTCTCAATACCAGCTGGTACGCGGGTGGCTAATCAGGAAAACCTATTTCTGGGGCCATTACCAAAATCCATCATATTAGCCATGGTCGATAATGATGCCTATACTGGATCTTACACTAAAAACCCTTATGCGTTTAAACATTATGATCTGGAATTCCTAGCCGTTTATGTAGATGGACAGCAATACCCGTCTAAGCCGCTACAACCAAAATTTAATGAAGCATCAGCCGTACGTGAGTTTTACCAATTGGTGTTATCCACTGGAAGACACCTGAAAAACAAAGCATTGGTCATAAACCGACAAGACTTCTTAGCAGGATACAGTATGTTCGCATTTAACTTAACCCCTGACGAGGAGTGTGGGCAGCATCTGTCATTAATAAAGTCAGGCAATATCCGATTGGAAGTTCGGTTCAGACAACCGCTGACGAATACTATAAATTTGATTGTGTATGCCGTATTTGACAGTATAATCGAGGTGTCTAATCGAAGACAGATTTTGATGGACTACTACTGAAAGATCATGAACACTGTTGAATTATCGGCTATTATGGATAATATATCCAAAAATGCATATTTTCAAGGGGTGTTTGCTTGTGATCAGTTACCTCAAACACCCGTGTATCACTTACCAACATCTGTGATAATTAATACGCATAATTCAGACCAACCTGGTGAACACTGGTTAGCTACATACATAACTGCTGAAGGTGATGTGTGTTTTTTCGACAGCTTCGGGAATAGTCCAGACAGTGACATATTTCCTCCACACATTTACACATTTTTGAAGAACATGGGTAATCGACTGTTGTATTCAAATCAGCAAGTGCAAGACTTTACGTCTATCACATGCGGTCAACATTGTGTTTTCTTTCTATATGAGGGGTTTATGCTATGAAGATGTGTTACTTAAATATTCTGAAAATTTAGATAGAAATGATAATATGGTTTCATTATTTGTGAAAAAATTACAACCATGTAAATGTATATGTAATATATTCACATGTGTGCAGCATGCTCAACCCAATGACATGTATCTAAAAAAGTGTTGAAATGGTGTCATAATAAATAAACAAGTCAAATGATATTTCAGAGTTATGTTTTTTTTTTATTATTATTGAAAGACCGAGAAATGGTATATACATATCATGGGTCATACATGTATCAAATGTCACACAATATCATAAACCAATATAAAAATAAGAAAATCGCAGGAAAAGAAACAGAAGAAAAAAGAAAAACATTACATTTACAATCATCACAGCCTTTGTAAACAGCAGACATAAGCATAGCATAGTAATCATTACAAGATTTCTAAAATTGAAGCCATACAGATGCATCTATTTGTGGTGTTGAAAAACCTGGGGATTCTGATACCGCATCTATCTGTTCTAAAGCTCTGACCGGTGTATGAGTAGGTGCGCTATTTCTTTTCATAGCTGTGATTGAATCTTTAAAGCAACACCAAAGAGTTTTTTGTACCTTAAAATAATGTTTCCATACTCGTTTCAGTGGTTCATCAACTCATAACAGGGTGAAACGGCACTTCCGCATTCGCTCTGCGGCCCTCTATCGGCTATAACCGCACTATGTAAGTTTGGGTCGTCGGGTAGCGTTTTGTAGTCCGAATGAGACTACAAATGTGACCTGCTTTACGGCAAGCGTTACAAAAGCCGATAGGTGGAGCATCCTGCAAGGCTCTGGGTGGAGCATACTCGGCAGGTACATATAAATGGAAGATACCTAGCAGCCAGGTAGCTTTTCAATTATCATCATGACGGAGCCTGCAAGGAAAAGGAAGGGTTTGTCGGAGGAGGCGAAAAAAAGAAAACGGGAGCATGATAGAGAAAGAGCTCGAACTAGAGTGAATATTGGACCAGCTTACACTCGTTGGCGAGAGCTGAAGGAGGCTACAAGATGCAGTACTGATGGTGACTTGGCTTTGTTGCTGCTGGACTTGTAAGTAATAATCATTTTTTCACCAACGGTGTGCATAGATCTGTGTACAATAACGTTACATTGTAGATTGTTTTATATATCGACTGGCTCAATGTTAGCTAAGGCGTTAGCTATTTTGCTAACTATCGCTAAGCACGTAAGTTTGTGTTTATAAGGCGTTTTTCTGCCGCTGCTGTTCTGAGTTGAATGCCGTGAAGGATAACAATAACTGCCAAAATCACCCCAAATGTTCTGTCGTTCCCAAAGTTGTTCATTCTTAGTTTATGTTTAGTGTTTATGATTGCTAGCATGCTAGCGTTAGTGAGGTTGTGAGTTGATTTTTGGCGATGGAGGATATTTGACTGGGAAACTTATGTTTGCGACTTCTCGGAGTGAAAATGTGAGTGTGCAAGCATGTCATGCACGTTAGTGTTGTGAGGTTTACAGATACTAAACATGCCGACTTTATCTCTTTTTTCCCTCAGCTACCGAACACGGCAAGTAACATCGACACCTAGCAAAGCCACACACAAACAACCACCACAGCTGCCGGTGTCTAGCGTTACTGAGGAGTCTGACCATAGGTAGCGTATTTTTTTCAGGACTAGAACTATCGTTTTTCAGTCTCCTTTGCAGATCTTTACGATTTTTGCTCATAATCAATTTTCTTTTGTTGTTTAGGGATGACTTCACAGTCCAAGATGTACAACCGCTGGACACACAAGAAGTGGGTGTGTTAGAAGCCAGGTGGGTCTGCCTCATACAATGACACGATGGTTTGTAGACTGTACTGGTTGACTGAACATTCTTTTTCAATCGTTTATTTCTACTACTTGCAGCATGCACTCTATGAGTATTGCAGAGGAGGAGTGTGACTCTCCAGATGAAGAAGCAAGGAACGATTTGAGAAATAGCACGTAAGACTTGCTCATGATTTTTTTTTCTTTCTATTTTCTCTCTATTTCATGAATGTTCAAGTCTGGCTATCTGGCTAACTATCTATCTGATCATATGTGCAGCATTGACATGGATGAGCGGTGGACTAACCCAAGGTTCTGTGAAGATGGGGACAGTTCTGAGGAAGATGATATCCCTTTTCTTCAGATACGGTATGTTGTGTATTGCATTTAGAGCGAGAACAGTAGTTACAGTGATGGTAGTTACTAACTAGTCCAGGAATCCATGTTTGTTTTTTTATCTATCTGCAGTCCTGGAGGTGCAGCTGACATTGAACAGCTGCACAAGATCAGCCTGGATGAGGCCGTGCTTGATGTTGCGATGCCTACTGCCCCAGAAGATGATGTGAGCGATATTCCAGACTCACACAAGGTTGATTGTGAAGATGACCTGGTTGGCAAGAGTGCCAGTATTGTTTATAATGAAAACCTAAAGACGCTGGCCACCTACCTCCAGTTGCCTATACAGAGGTGCAGCAACTTCAACAAGGTTACAGGGACAGCATGCGCTGCAGGACCACCATTTCAGGTGACCCTGAAACCTAGGGGAACTGGCGTCATCTTGGAATGGGTAAGTCTTGTAACTTCTCTAATTAGGTACACTATAATCTGGAAAGAACATCCCCCAGCTCCATTTGGCAGTTATGTTCTACTACTGTGTGAAGTGTGTAATGCTTTGTCAAACTGCAATTAGCAAGAATTTGTTGTCTTCATATGGAAAGTTTTTCACTTTGTCAGTAATCTCCCATTATCTACACAATGGTATTGGCAAATGTGGTTGAGACTAGTGTTGGAACAACACAATGACCCTACTTGGGGGAGGGGGGCTGTCTGAAAAGAAGCTGGTTTTGGCTTATGAAGGTGTGAACGCTTGGGCCATTACTGGCAGCACCAAACTGTTATGGAATGCTGTTTTCAGAGAATTTGTCAGGTTAAACAACTTGTCGTAGTAAGTCTAACCAATATTTGACATCCTGTCTTTATTTATGATGGTCACTCATTCTGGGGTATTTTTTTGTTTACCCCTCCACTAATACAGCTATGTCCCTTTGGACACCCTTTGTGGCGGTGGAATTCGCAGCCCTTGTTGAAGTACGGCATGCAGGGAGGTGATTTCATGCTGGGCATCAACATACTGCTCTCCGGGAACAATTACAGGAAGATTGCCTTTCTGTTCAAGTTCATGCAAATGGGGATGGTGGCTGAGCCTACCTTTTTCAAGATTCAAGACGCCTATTGCATTGAACCAGTTGAACAGTTCTGGAAAAAGATTAGAGCTGATGTTCTAACCCGTTTGAAGGAGAAGGATGAAGTTGTTGTCCTAGGTGAGACTCCTTACTTCATCTTTGATTACAGCGACATGCCTTTGACTTGCTGTGAAAGTCAATAACACTAACCTTTGTAACATTGTTTTTTTTTGTTTTGTTTACTCCTTAGGTGATGGCAGAATGGATTCTCCAGGTATTGTGTGTGTGTGTGTGTGTGTGTTTGTGTGTGTGTGTGTGGGGGGGGGGGGCACATGCTCATGTGACATAGTTTGTTATGGTGCATATAGTTCACACACGATAAACTTTCTTCTCATTCTACAGGCCACTGTGCACAATATTGCACGTACACGACTATAGAGCAAGACTCTCGTGACATTGTGCATATTGTCTCTGTCGACAAGCGGGAGACGAACAGAAATTCGGTGATCATGGAGAAGGAGTGCTTCATTAGGACAATGGATGCACTTCTTCCAGAGATCCATGTTACCGAGGTGGTCACCGACGCACATCCTCAAATCTCAGCATTGCTCAGTAAGGACAATGTGTGGTTTTGACAAATGTGGTCTTTAGATTCCTGTTGTTCATGTTGGTATGTCTGATTGTAATGACTACTATTTCTTAGATCCTGAACGTGGCAAATACAAGGCACAGGGTCTGAAGCATTCCCTCGATATTTGGCATGCAGCCAAGAATTTGGGGAAGAAGATCCGACGGGTATGCCATTTTTTCACACCCTCATTGGATAGTTGAAGCTGTTCATGCTGTGGCTATGTAACATGTACATCTTTTTTTCAGGCTGGTACAGTGAGGGACCAGTCAGACCTCCTGCCTTGGATAAAGGACATTGTAAACCACTTCTGGTATTGTGCCAAGCAAGCCTCTTCTGAGGAACAGTTCAAGGTAGGTTTATGTGAATTGCAAAATTGTAAACACAACCAATGTTTTGGGGTGTGAAAAAGGTGGGAGAGATGACATGGTATGTGTGTGTGTGTTTTTTTTAAAGTTTTTTTTAGCTGAAGTGGCATGCACTCCTGCATCATGTCCGCAACCAGCACACATGGTCAACGGGATGCTGTGAGCATGAACCTCTAGGAGACAGAACCCAGGAGAAACCTTGGATAAAACAAGGTAATTGTATTGTGATTGTCATGTAATGTGTCTGAATATGCATGTACCATCAGCCTATTCACAATATGAATTGTTACAGGTTCAGCAGCTCACCAGGCTCTCACAGCCATTGTATTGGACAAGCGGTGGTTGAAGGATGTGGGGAATTTCATTACCTTCAGGTAAGTTTATTCTTGTCCAAGACTATTACAATAAATAAATTCTTGGAATTATACTGTGTATGTAAAGCAGTGTCTTACACATGCCAATCTTGATGTCTGTACTGGTTGCTTGGCTGGCCTCTCAGCTTGGCACAGAAGCTATCTAAATGAAACGGGGTTCCCATAGACTGTGATCCTTTCACTTACTGAAACTGGTAAAGAGCAAGTTGGTTTGTTTCTCACATCCTACCGGACTACGGCGGATCTGGAGAATTTCCAGAATCACATCCTGATGTACGCTGGAAAGCGGTTTGCCTACAGTCCAGCAGTGTACCGCACACGGACCCTGCTGGCGGCGATCGACTACAACAGTCATAATCATCGCCTTCCCGCGCGCAACAGACAAGGTCAAAAGATGTAAGTGTTTAGTCTAAGTGTTAAATGCTTTCCCATAGAAAACCATTTATGCCTAATAGTCAGATTTGCAAAGACAATAGTACAAACTGTGTCTCCTTTGCAGGTACAGGCGCTACTACAATAAGAAATCGAAATGCTGGAGTGTGTATGGCCTGAAGGAGAAGAAGAACTATGGCTACATTACGGACCTGCAGAGGGCCATTGTTCCGCACCGACTGAGAAGTGGAGCTGGTCTTCCAAGGAGACAGACTCTCTGGCTCGATGACCCTAGGCGCTTGGGTTTGCTGGCCGCTACACCGCAACCATCCACCGCAGAACTGGTTCGAACTCATGTTACGCGTGGGGAGAGTGTCCCCCACAGTGAGCGCTGAGTGTGCGTGTGTGGGTGGGATGGGGGGTGGGTGTGTGTCTGTATTATGTAAATAGTTATGTATGCAAATAAAAAAAAAATCCTCACTGTGTTTTCTGTTTATTTTTCAAAAAATAAGCAAACTAGAAGTATAACAAATAACATCACACCATAATGAAAATTATTTACAATACTCATTCACATGAGTCGGCGCACCCTGAAACCAGTATACTGACCCCTTGGGTCAGGAAAAGTCTCCCTGATCCTCCAGACACAGCAGCTGGGAATCACCACTCTGTTCCCAACTCCAAGGCGACCATGCTGCCATAGCACAAATTGCCGTTAGGCTGTGTGTCTGTATTGTCTTTGTTCAACCGCGGGCTCCTGTGCATCATCAACTGCAAAAATGTCATTCCAAGCAGCCCGGGCTAGCCTCAGAACACCCTCATCCAGGATGTAGTACTGCATGTAGGCCAGCCTACTAATGCAGTTCTGTGGGGCCTGGCGGCAGCAGAGCCTCTCCAGGTCAGAGTCCATTTCCCGGCAGTTGGTACAGGTACACCAGTGTAGTCCACCCCCATCAGGTACTCTTGGCCTCTCTCTGTCTTCATGCAAGGCCAGCACATCAAACATCAGTCCTGGGAGCCTCAACATGACCTTTTGGAGGATATGGTCTTTTTCTTGCGCTCCCAGCAACTGGATCTGGGTCTGGATTTCTGTGTTTCTCCTCTCCTGCAGATTTTGGAGTCTCTGACTGTCAGGGTCAATGTCCTCCCTTCTCCCTTTTCTGCTTCCCTTCCCCCCTCTGCTTTTTGGCCCCTGCGCTGGTTGAGGGTGTAAAATCAGATGAGGTAGAGGAATCCTGAAATAAATTACAAACGTATTATGGTAACTGTATGAAGGTGAAATACTTGCAGGCATGAATCGTAATTTAGAACTTTACTTAGTAACATAGAAGATAACTGGGCAGATTTTGCCAACTATTCCAATAATACTGTAGCAATGCAGCCACTGAAACAGTCTCTGAAGCTTTTACAATAACATTCTCAAGATGTTCACAGACAATGCAAATGGCTATTACATGCTAAACTGATAGGCAATACGTTTTTATTTCCATATCCTTGTGTAAACGTAGCATAACTGGCTATTGCTACACCGTTTCAAATTTACATCAGTTTCACACAAAAATAAAACAGCAATCAATGTCATTATTTTGTTTTATTTTGTTTCATACTTTCATGAAATCATGCAACATACCTTGTCACTGGACATCGTTATTTCCAAAGCAGGTTCTGGATGGTAAACAAATCCCATCCTTGAGGTCGCCGGCTATGGCTCACAGCCTGTGGCCCTGTGATACTTTTCACCAGATCAAACACATGCGTACCTGGAATGGTTACGCCATTAAAAACAAAAGACCGAGAATCATCCCACGATGCTAAGCCTCGGGAGTTGTACATCTTTTCCAATATATATTCTGCATTCTTTTTACTTCTCCGGGGGACATTTTTTAAAACCTCAGAGGCTACTTGATCGGTCTCGAAAGTGGGGGGTGTAGTCTGAACTGTTAAACTTTGTGTTGCGTCACCAGTTGCCGGCTGTTGTGGTAAGCTCAGTGTCAGCGTATTTGTCTCAAGGTCGCCCTGTTTGACAAGGGTCAGATATCTCTGCAATAACGATGCATAATGTTTGGCTTTTTCATGCGGTGTCTGTTCTACTCAAAACATTTTTCATAGCTACATCCAACTCATTTCCACCAATAATCAGATCTGCCACTGTGTAACCTATTACATCCGTAGCTCTACGAGCCAACGATTTAGCATCATTTAGTCTTAGCGTAACACTAGCCAATGCTGATTCTATATCTGTGTAATTATAGCGAACCGAGTTTACACCACACACTGCTAATTCTGTAGAGGGTCCAGCCACCCCCGGTTCAGAAACATTCAACAAATCTGACCTTTCATGTAGTTCACATGGGTCGACAGCATCCGCAGCCTCCAGTAAAGTTGCATCAGATAGGTCGCCAAATTCGAGTTCTGTATCACTCCATAAATCCACACGGTTAATATCCTTTGATTGAGTCCTGTTGATAGATGCGTCTCCAAGACCTATTGTGTCATTGTGCGTGTCGTTTTCTGCAAATGAAATGAGCGCATACACATTAGGTTACCATGCTACACTTAGGTATACACGTGTGGAAAATAAAATAACTACACATTAAATTAGTGAGATCTCCAAAGGGTTTCCCGGTAATGATGTAGACCAACACTCTACCCCGAGTTGGTGTCACAGTTATAAACACCCCCGTAACAACAGCTGTTTTATCAAAAAAGGGGAAAGAATGAAATATTGTGAAAATACCCACTCACCCCGTATCACTCGCGTTACCCCAGTAAAACGCTTAGCAGGCCTCGCAGTTTCGGCTAGATCTTCAGAATCGGCATAACGTCTCTTCTTAGTATCCCTCCAATAGATATGGTCGTGAGATGGTAAGGGTTCTGTACCAGATATAGATTTAGTGGTTGTCGCAGCGTCTAATTTAGATCCACCGAGCGTAGCTCCCAAGTCATCTTCATCAGGGTTCAAGAGGAACGCTCTATAGGGCTTATTCGCAAACACCGCCGCGGCCATATTGTTGATATGACATTCCAGTTCTATAGGCTATTCTATGTGACAATCGCCTGTAGCGCGTAGATTTGAGCTGAGCAGAGCACATAGCATAACGGCTTCATCTCGTCAATATAAGTAGCCTAAATAAACTTATGGACCCATATCTAATAGCATTAAGTAAAGATCCGTCATTATTGTCAACTGTAAATTACCCCGATATTTGTTTATAGCCTGTCTTGTTCATACATCGGCACACGTCGCAGCTGAAGGGGACAAGTCGCCTGAGTCAAGGTCGGCGAACTTATATTTGTTACACCAACGACATCGTCTAACATTGCCATGATCGCAGAGAATAAAGTTGCATCTCATTGGACTGCAATTGTATCTTGCGTTTGCCTGTTGCTCACAACCTGCAGCCAAGGACTTTGCTAAAGTAGTTTAAAGTGGGTTAGCCAGTGATCGTTTTTGTCTGTCTATGATGCAACTACATGGTCTGGAGGCAGAAAAGGCTAACATATTTCTCTGTAACATTTCCAAAATCCAAGTGAACAAAACACTATACAAATCAGAAGTATCTACTGATATCTTTCTCCGCTGAGTTTGTTCCTACTATTTGCCACTTGCCGTGCCACTAAGACAAGCTGAAAAGGGCGCATCATGAATAAATATAGTATAGGCTACTGTAAAAGTTGGCTAACATTGCCTACCTAGCAATGCTATCTATGCAAATGCAATATGTCCAAAGGTAATCTACGGTAGGCGACTACATCAGGCTACTGCTGATGTCTCCGCATTGCATAGGGGCAGCTGTCTGCGCTGTCTAAAACGTATTTAACTTAAGCCCACAGAGGACAATATAATATAGTATTAATAATACAAATAATAATGGCGATGTGAGGAGTTGGCTGTAAGTTTAGCCTAGGCCAGTGTTTCCCAAACTTATTTTCTGGCGACCCACTTTTTAAAAATGACAGACCATCGCGACCCATTTCACTTCAAATCTACCCTGCAACCACCAATATTGTTTAAGGCCACAGGTTCTCCAACTTTTCTATGCCTCCCCCAACCATACATTGCTATAGGATCTCTGCTTTGAACACGGTTGTGTTGCATTTTGAGCACCATCAGCGTGAAAAGTTGGAAATGACTACTGAAAATACGTTTTAATGCGCATCCGAGAGTAGGGGAAATTCTCGCATGTTGCGCAGTCGTCATTCGTCAGCATAGTAAGCTGTTCCTGTATTTCTAAAAAAAAAAATGTTGTAGGCTACATTGCGTTGCAGACAAATGGGTCCATAACACTGTGGACGTCAATTCCAATGTAAACAGCAAATAACTCAAGTCGTTATATTGTATTGTTGTATTATATTATATTGTATAGTCGTTATATCAGAACAAGAGGCGTTTGCGCAATATTGCGAGGTAGAAAACGAGAGGAATAGTGTTTAAAATGCCCATTTAAATTGTAAACTAAGATTAATGCACTGTTGTGAATTTTAAATCAGAAATAAGAATGTGAGGAGGTTGCTATTAACTTTAAAGATTGCATCTGCAATCAAAACTATGCAAATTGAATGGCCTTATGTCCGGTCTATGGATGTCTGCTTTAGTTGACAGCACGGTCACTAGATTTTAATCGGTAAAGTTGAGGAACTGGTATCTATTAATGTTGCAAATAGGCGGATTCATGTCCCTTGCAGTTTGCAACTGCGAGGTACATGGCAGGCCCCCCACAGAACGGTTTCATTTTGAGAGGTAGATATCCATGCTCAGGCACCCCCTCTGCGATGCGTTCGTCCCCCAGTTTCATGCGCCAGTTTCATGAGCTTTTATGACAAAACCGTGACTGTGGTAGTTAACAATCTACATCCTAATAGAAAACTGTTAGCTTTCCTGGTATCAAATGACAAATGGTATCAGTTAGGCCTATAACACAACATAAATTGTGCTGGCGACCCAAATAAAATCTCCTGCGACCCACCCGTGGGTCGCGACCCAGACTTTGGGAAACACTGGCCTAGGCTATTTATCCTATGTAGCCACAAGTCTCTCCTGCGCTGACTACTTCTCAGTCTCATTCTTTTCTCGTTTTCTGACCATGTCAACATTGAGCAACGAAAATAAGGGAGATTTTCCGGGTTAAATTTCAACATTCGTCTTTCTGTTGCTATCCCTCTGCTGAGAGCAAGAATTCGTAGGCCTACTACAAAACTGCTGCACTAATTAAACGAGGTGTGAAGCTAAGCCAGGTCTAATGAGATTGGCGTCAAATCGTGCTCTCTCCCACACTGTTCTGTGTAGGTCGCCTTCAGGCAAGCAAAACGATGCTTTAAAAACATATTTTCGTTGGAAGGGCAGGGGGTACAGGACAACAGTACAGAGACGGCCAAGTCTGATGGGGCTAATGTTACGAAAGTAATAAAATATGGGATATTTTACGGGAAAATATTAAAACAGGAAGACAGCTGGAAAAAAGTTGACAGGTATGTTTCTGACAGTGGGTGACTCTATAGGGCTATTTGCTGTTTTTAGAACGGCCTGTATTGCTGTTGTTAGAACGGCCTGCCCTGTAGCCTAGGCCTATTGCAACATAGGCCTACCATCACGTTAAATTTTGTACAAATAAATAAATAGCCTACAGCGATCATACCGGCGCTGTCGCGCTTGTCAATTGACAGCTGCATTAAATAGAACCACCTATGCATTTTCTATATCAACAAAATGGCCGCTGCGAACGTTATTACCTGATTATTACGTAGATCGAATAAGCCTAATTGAGTTCACACCCTGGCGCAGCAGGCCTGCTGTCTTCATCCGCATCCAACTCGTCTTCGTCAGCGCACAAGAGACCATATGTTTCGAGGCTGATAACACACTGGCCAGATAGATCATGGGTTGACGCTACAAAATAAAAATAGAAGAATAAATATGCGAGTGAAATACGTTTTAGATTCGAACATAAAATCAAGCAAAAAATCTGACAAACCATACCTTCAAATCCGAGATCACCACCACCAGTGTTGAGTATAGAACCACTCACTAAAATGCATAAAACAATCAGAATACAATGTTTGTAAATACTGTTAGCAAATGCTTAAACCATACCTGTTATGACATTTTAGATTAGGCGAATACTTACAAAGTTGATTCACACCTCTGGGTCTGTCGACAGATTCTGAATCAGATGTATCCAATGGATTAAAACCACTCAGGAACAACACACTGTTTTTAAATAAAGTGTGAATGTCAATGAGATATTTTACATTGGCCATAGACCTATGTATATAGACCCACACATTTTCATATACCAGGGTGACCGAGTGGTTAAGGCATTGGACTTAAGATCCAATGGACATATGTCTGCGTGGGTTCGAACCCCACCCCAGGTGAAAACATTTTAGGGTCAACCATGGCCTACTCACAGATTGGGATAAATGCATAGCCCATATCCCCTCAGAAGATCAAAAAAGTATACTTAGGAGAATATTTCTTAATGTAGACACATACTCACATGCGTAGCGATCCATGCTGATGCTCTTCCTTCTGACACCAACCAGGTCAAGAATGAAAATCAGGTAAATCAGACCCCTGCTATGGGGTTTTTAAACTGTTGGGGTGGGACGAATCAAATGATGTGGGAGGGTGATATAACGTCACAATAGTATGAGGCGTGTCTTTCATTGCTCATGCTTAGGATTCAAACCACACAGGCCCTAGAACGTCAGCAATGATAGCTATACAACCACCACAGCTTTTATAATCTCAAACCTAGAGGCATGCCGGGGCAAAACACACCCACACAAAAGGGTTTATAGATGACCATGTGCCTGCATACAGACGTCACTACTCATAAACAGTTCTTTTACAATGTTATCAGCAATAGTGTACGTAGGTAGTAGGCAGACCCCCCACATGAAAGGGGTCTCAAACAATACACTCAGAGACATGCCCGGACAAAACACCACCCCTACAATGTAAGGGGGGTTCATAGACTATCATTTTGGTCACCTAAGGGACACCATGAATTCACTTATAAAGGTTACATTACAATGCATTGCATTAAAGCCTGGCAGCCGAAATAGCTCAGTTGGGAGAGCGTTAGATTGAAGATCTAAAGATCCCTGGTTCGATCCCGGGTTTTGGCAGCTCTATTTCTTTTTTGGGGGACAGCTGTGGCCTACTGGTTAGCACTTGTAACTTATAGCTACCACATTTTTCAACCAAAACCACTAACAACATGCTAAACACAAGTTATAGGCTATGCTAGTAGCATACTATATGTATATTTTCAGGTCTTAACAATCCTATACATTTCATACAATGTTTATCACATAACACATAATAGACTAATAACAACAAAACACACATGTGGGTTTGGAGGCCAATATGGCCGCCATGGGTTTGACACCAGTCACATGACTGACACATGACACTGTCACATGACTCAACATCCAACATGGCTGCCAAGGAGGCAGGGTCTTGTTTGACACCAGTCACATGACGGTCACATGACTCAACATCCAACATGGCTGCCAAGGAGGCAAGGTCTTGTTTGACACCAGTCACATGACGGTCACATGACTCAACATCCAACATGGCTGCCAAGGAGGCGGGGTCTTGTTTGACGTCACTCACGTGTCACACCAAAACAATAACAAAAAACATGTGGTGACAGCATAAAAAAAAATTTGCATAAAAAGGGGCGTGGTTATCCACATCAGAGATTGCTAACAGGTGTTTCAAAATATCTGGGAACTTTGGATGAATGGCAGCAGTGGCGATTCTAGACATTTTTAACAAGGGTGGCACTAGTGGGGCACTGATTAATTCAAGGGTGCCATGGGGCAAAACATCCAGATAAACAGAAACAGGCTCAAAATGTTAAATTAGCACAAATACATTAGTAAACCCATGCACTAAACAAAAAAGGACAAACACCATACTCTCACATAACATTTCTTTGTATTTGAATAAAATGCAAATAGCCTACAAATAAACAAACATATTAAAGTGAATTATCTAAGTTGTCGATCACTGGGTTATGTTGTGCTAAAACAAATTCCATCATGGGGACATTAAAATATATTCTATTCTATTCTATTCTATTAAGTGAAGATATAAAAATATACTCATCCAAGACATTTTCCCCACAATAACTTATACTATCTATTTTAGCTGTTAAAATAATTTCACCTGCTTTATTTATCTGAGCTGGCAAAGAGCTTAACAACGAGTCTGAAAGTGGGTATTTTGTGCTGCTCATTAATGAGTGTTCAATTTGTTTTTTTCTTTGGAGCGGAGCCTTCTTCTTGATTATTAGCGTGAAAACAAGTGAGAACAAATAATAGGCTTACTGTATAGACGGAGCTCGCGCACCTATCACTGTAGTTGGGATAATGTAGGCCTAATCATTGCAGCCTCACAGATGGCAGAAAGACACCGCAATCTTAAAGAAACTTGAGTGCATGTGCAAGTGAAATGCCCCATGTAGGCTACATGTTCCAGGCTCGTAATCCAGCAGAAAACAGCGGCTCTCTCTGCCAGCGGTGATGCAGCCTGTAGCCAACGAGCGAGCTCTGGTTGAGCCGCGGCCAGGCTCCTCTCCTCCCTCCGGTGGCAGTGATCAGCATGAACTCAGCTACCAGTAAAGAATTTCCCCTGTTTGTATATTCACTCCACTTATAATTTTAAGAAGCTGTGTGCAGTTTGAATGAGACATAACAATTACAATATAGTATGAATGATATCCCCAAATTAACATATAGGACACAATTGCATAAGTAAATGTGAGTTTTTAATAATTTACTTAAAAAATGACAAAACGTTATGAAAAGATAAGGAATTGATTGTAAAACAAGCAAATATAAAAATGAAATCTGTTCATTTGCTCTTGCTCTTGTCTGGATTCGAACCTGCGAATTTCTTCCCCTTTTCCCCCCTTCTTCCCCTTCTTATACGGACGAATGTTCCCCATCTTCACGCAAGCAAAACGATCAGTTGAAGACATCTGTTTTGCTGGAAGGGCAAGGGGGTAACAACAGGACAACACAAAGACAGGCCTGATGGCAGGGCTAAAGTTATGAGAGTATAAGATATTCTACAGGAAAATATTAAAACGGCAAGACAGCAGGGGAAAAGTTAAAATACGTGATAAACCTAGAAAAAGTTGCCATGTTAGGTATATTTCAGTCCCTGTGATTATTTGTGAAATTGTGCAAACAGCCTTTTCAAGTCATTTCAGAAAGGAGTGGTAGCTTGCAAGCTCACAAATTGACGCTCGTCTGAGAAGTGGAGTTTTGGATAATGTTCAGCTTCGGCAGCCTATATGATAAAATATACAATGACTGAGGAAGCCTAGAGACGAGTCCATAGCAACCAGTTCATGTGTTGAATTTGTTATTAGCCAGTGTGCTTTGTTGAATGGTCTCAATGTTATATTATTTTATTTTGTGTGAATACTAGTGTAAAAGAGTGTATATATATATACTTATACTTGCTAAAGGAGTAACTTAGTATTTGAAGTAATGCAGGTATGCAGGAAGTGCATTTAGTTTCCATGCTTACTGTGTTTCCACAACAATGTTAGTGAGTAAATCTACTGAAATGGCCACCATCTTGGTGTAGTGTGATGTGTAAGATCAGAAAGCAGAGGTTGATTAAAAAACGATATCACTGTGTGTCCTCAAAATTCAAAGCAGCGAGTGCTGAAGACATCCACAATTGGCAGGGGAGTGTTATGTCTCTTGACAAATCTGTTGGTGGGTCATTGAAAAATTTGTTGCAGGAAGGGAGGGTCATGCAACTTTTGACTGACACACTAAAAATCCCTTCGGTGGCCCCTTCAATCTATCTGTCTAGACTAGTGTGGCATTAACAGGAGGTCCACACAAAGTAACATAACATAATTTGGGTCATCATTCAGATAAAAAAGAATAGATTTAGTATTTAAAATTGACATACATTTTGTTTGTGTTATTGATATATTGGGAGGGGGGGGGGCAGGTGCGGTCAGAATTTTCCGGATAGATTTTAGTGCCCTACTCCGCCCCTGTTAGGAACTTGTTTTTCTCACACTGTTGGTCAGTCCAGCGAAGTTTGGGCAGGAATAAGATATGAATGCCCAAACAAAGACATTTTGATAGTGTACAGTTTCTATATTTACCCTACAGGTGGATATAAAAAATGTAGAATATCATGGAAATGTTATATTTTCCTGTAATTTATGTAAGCGGAACTGTCATTTAGTGCGTGTATGCGTGGAGGGGCACAGTGAATGGAGGGGCACAGTGAATGCTGACTGATTCATACAGGTTTTAAAGACCTTGCATATATCAGGAAGCCATGTCAAACTGCACTCTACACATATGGCTCCACAGTAAAATAGTTTAAGTGCTAATATGGCTTGTTGATTGATGATGAATGGTGATTGTGGTAATGTTGAATATTTATTTCATTTCATCCTGTTAAACGTTCTGTCCTGATTTTATTTCTTTACAAATCCTGTAGTTCAAATTAAGTCCAGTAGGAGTAGCTCTTCACCCAGTAATGTGAGAACATTGGTCTGTCCACCATAAATTAGATACGGTGCTCTGAGATGGGTTGGGTGTAAAAAGAGCATTCCAGAAAGGCATTTACATCTAGATTTATATCCTTCAGGAGTAAAGATTCAGAGGTCATCACTGTAAAAAAATATATGGGCAAATAATGCAGCAATATAAAAATACAAACAGACAGAGTATAATAGCATCAATTTCAACTTTATCAAACTAATTATTTTATTATTTAAATTAATTAAATTTATATTATTATTTTTACATACAAATATACAGATACATTTAGTAATGTAATGGGTAACATCGGAACCGTGACAGTTAATTAATTCGATTTTATGTTAGTAAACATCATAGGGCCCTAATTTAAGTGAAGAGCAAAGTGCAAAGTCACCCAATGAGCAAAGTGTCTTGTGCATGAGCTCTGTCTTATGGCATAAGGGAACACTAAGCTGATGTTTGTGCTTAGGTTCTTGCGCATGGTATTAAATTAACATTGAGAAGATTTGTTTTAAAAAAAACTTAGCTTGGGTTAAAAACTTAGGGTTAGACTGTAGACTTTACCTATCATATATATTAGGGCCCGATGACTAAAACCAAGAGATTGGATAATATACAAGGCTTTGTTGTACAATAATAGCATTTATACAATTAAACAATATAACTTAACATGGTTGCATTGCACATATAACATATTGAGATGTATCTATATTCTGATTCAAAGAAACATGCCAACCTCTTGGGAAATAATCTTATTTGACATCTACCCCAATTCGCTGGAAGTGGGTTAGACTAGTTGGCCTACAGCTCTCTTTTAGCTATAGGCTAACTTCCAGTGAATTATGCCAGTCTAGGTTAATGGGCTGGGGCATTGCACTCACAGTGAAGAGAAAACAGAACTGCACCTTTCCAGCATTCATGAAAATGGAAAGTCAGAAATGGTCAAGAATGAAAATATAGTTCTGAGATGTGTGAGATTGAAGAAAACAGAACCATGAAGATATGGCCACATCCTGTTTCACAATACAACATATATGTGTGGTGGTGCTCATTAAATGCTCTGGATCATCCTATACGGCCATCGGCATTGTACGTTCCCAGTAGCCAACACAATTTATTTACTTCTCTCTACTTTCTGTCATTCTGTGAATGTTTTGAATATCACCTTTACATGTGACCACTGCTTTAGCATTTTAAATGCTTCTACTATGGCTTCACCAGGATGTTTGGCCTTAGCAGCTGCTTTCTGAATTGCTGTTTTGTTTAAGATCCGTCGCGCTGGAAGAGAGGGTAAGCAGAAAAATCCAACCAGCATCACTGCAGGTGTGGCCACGGCTGTATTTACCATAATCCTCATCATCACTGTCTGTTTGGCTTTCTCTTTTAACTCCCTGTCAGATAATTTCTGTTTCTGAACTTGTTGTGTTTCTTTCAGTGTTTGCATTTCCTCTTGTATGGCCTCCTCCACTAATGTCAGGATTTCATTCATGTAATAGCCACCATTATTCTCCTGCACCATCTCTTCTATTGTGTTGAACAGCTTTGCTAACTGAGTTCTGTTGCTACTCTCCCCCTCTTCCTGATGTCTCCAGAGTTTACTATCTATGACATGACACCGGCCATGGCACGCATTCACAAGGTCCTTTAGTGTAGTTCTTTTCCCAGCAGCTCCAGGATGGCTCCTGTTCTCCTCCACAAACTGTTTAATAGTCTGACCATCCAGGCTTCCACCATGTGTGAAAAGAACCAGTGCATGTTTGAAGGCATCATCTGCAAATAATTGTTTAATCTTTTGTATAATTTGTTCTTCGTGTTCTGTGTACCTTCCTACTTTCAGCACAATGATGAAGGCATGGGGGCCTGGGGAACTGTCAAAGATGCATTTCGCTATGTCACATTTTAACGACTCCTCTCGAACAGTTGTGTCAAAAAATCCAGGTGTGTCAATGACTGTTATTTTCCTCCCGTTGATGATCCTACTCTGCGTTTCACACTGACATGTGGCAGAGTACTGAGAAGCGTGGACTGCAAAAACCTTTTCTCCCAGGATGGTGTTTCCTGCACTGCTTTTACCATCACCTGTTTTTCCCAGAAGCACAATCCTCCTTTCACCTGTCAACCAAGAGTGCAAAAAGGATCAATAAACTACGTATCACTGTGATTGTATCAGAACATTATAACCAAAGATCTGTATCATTGTATGCCTTCGGACATAAAACAAACTAACTTGTGTGGAAGTTTGTGGAAGCTGACTTGTTCTGCAATCCACTATCTTTGAACTCACAGCAGACACTGACAGTGTACTGAGTGTCTGGCTGCAGGTCTGTAAGAGTTGTGCTGCAGGACTCTGTAGAGATGGTCTGTGGTTCAGTCCCTTCACTGTGGTAGGAGATCAGGAACCTGTGTGGAATCTGCTCCATCCCCTGATGCAGACTCCAGCTGAGATCGGCCTTCCATTTGTAAAATTCTCTGTCCAGTGCATCCACGGTCAACCTCTCAGGAACAAAACTACCTATAATGCACAAATGTACCATTAGAGTTTCCTTCAGCAAATTTAGTGTCATTACAATGACCAAAAGAATTTTGGATCAAATGGAATTCATCTTCAATATATCCTTATCTAACATGAAGGGGAGCAACATTCCTCATATTTTCGGTTGATTTTTGAAAGTCAAACCAGATAAAAAAACACAGGGTTCCCACCAGGGTTCTAGGGTCATGGAATTTATGGGATATCATTGTAATGTAAAGTCAATTATAGACATTGAAAGTAAGGGAATTTTATCATTTTTGTGGGAATTTTGTTGTAGCATTTTAAAATTGACTTGCCAAAATACATGAATACAAATCCATTTCCACAGTATTGGTGTTTGTCGGGTTATTATCTATTTCTCGCCTGAGTTGTCAGGGAAACTTAATGATAATTTACATTTGAATTGGAGGGCACCCTGAAAACACAACAACGGTCTGGGGACTGACATGCTATAAATGGTTTATTTCTGCAAACAAATACATGAAACCTAAACCAAAGGCAGTGATGTTGGTAGGGGGGCTGGGGTATTCTCCATCATATTTTTGGCAGCTAAATGTTAGCCCACTTAATATCTCCGTTCATTTCACTAAGATACTAATCTGGCACCTAACAACACACCAACGTTTCCCTCCGTCACCAGGGTGGCTGGCTAATCAGCGATGAGAGCGGATGACGCTAATTTAAAAAAAAAAATGAAAGTGTCTGTGGTGAACAGTAAGCAATGCCTGCAACTATTTAAAATGTTTATCAGAAGAATGTGTACATTTGTATGTGTAGCAAAGATAGGCCTAAATTAATTGTTTCCTGACTGCTAAGGCAATTTATGATCAGTTTGTTAAGGTTATAGGCGAAGTAGGAAGTAACATTATTTTAGGAGTCGCATTTTAGTTTATTTTTGTTGTCATAATTTACTTATATTTGTCTATTTTCGTTGCATTTGAGAGTGTTCCTTCTACAGGTGGAGAGGGTGCTACCCTATAAATTGGAGTGTGTAGTAGCCTACATGACTGAAAGAAGGCAGGCCAGCAGATACAGTCTTTGACCTCGGCCTGGATCTGCGTTACAAAAGCTCAGCCTGAGCGAGAAAGCTTAACTCCAAGCGTTATAAAGAAACATTTAAGAACATTAAAAACGTATTTAAATTTATTTGCATTAAATACTGACAAACATTCAACAACAACATTTTCTTGGATTCAGGCTGTGAGTCTGACCCTGTACCCACATTCTCCAGGTGGTTGAAACAATAGAAAAAAAACAGGGGGTTACAGGGAAAACCCAACCCAAACATTGTTTTTTTGCCACTACAGTTAGGAATAACTGATCAATGTGTATTGGTCAGGTATAAGACTATGCCTGTCACGATGCTGGTTGGTCCCTATCATGACAGGCCTACAGTAAGTCTGGTTAAACCAGATTAGCTAAATATACCAGTTAGAGACACACAAACATCAAGGCTTGAAGACAACTTGTTTCAATTGAGGCTTAATTCAGTCCTGTTTTCCTAACCTAATAATGTCTATGTCTGAAGGGTACATTGACATACAAAAAATGCAGATTGCATCAAAATGGCAATTAAATATTAGCCTAACCTATCTGTTCAGGGGCGCCGCTAGGGTTGTATTCCATAGTAGCCTATGCACCATGGTTACGCCAAAAAACGGTGGCTACTCTCCACATAGAGGTGGTTCAAGCTTTTTAAAAGTTGCTCGAGATCTCGCAAAACTTTTTTTCTACTTTTGGAACTTGCTGGGCTTCCTACTTGACCCCAATAGGCCCACAAACCACTACCGCCAGATGGCAATCGTATCATGATACTATGATTGCTCTATCACTGTTGCGTGTTGTGGGTTTTCTGGACACATTACATAGGCCTATGACACGGGAGGGAGAGGGAGACACCTGCGTGCAGACACGCACACACGCAGGCGCGTAGCAAGCGTGGGGGATGTGGGTGTTATAATGTACACAGTTTTGCTGGAACACGATTATATCCCTCACACTTTTTGTCAGATTAAATTGAAAGTAAAATATGGAAATAAACGCTCCCGTAAAGAGTTGGAACCGTATCTATAACGAACACAGAGACACAAATAGGTCTGTTGATTTGATTGAACGGTCATCCAGCCAATCACACCAAGTTAGGTGAAGAACCAGAGCCGCTCTGATCAAATTCAAAGTGTACGTCTTTCAAGGCTGCTGCTTGGGTCTGCATTGTAACGTCTGCAGTGAGCAGATTTCAGAGGAATTGAAATGATAATTGCTACCGCATTATGCTAATTTAGTAAACCAAAATTCACTGTCTGACTGACAGTTTTTGCCACAATGCAGGGAGTCAAAGTGAAAGCGGGTAGTTTAAGCGGGTTGTATGAATGCGGGGTGGTTGTGTGTGGGAGGTAGTGGTGTATTAATTAATTCTTGTGAATAAACTGTGAAAAGTAAATCCCGAGTTGTGTGTGTGTGTGTGTGTGTGTGTGTGTGTGTAACTCCTCCTCCGACTACCAATAACATAATTACAATACTTATTCATTTGGTGTCATCAACTATATAGACATAGCCCAGTCAGCACACATACAGTACGTCTCCAAGACGCTTGGAAAGGAACAGCTTAATTACATTGCGTTCCATTTAGAACGTTTTATTTGATCTGATCTTACAAACGGCGGCATCAAGACACATTTGAGTTCTACATCGGAGATAGAACGCTTATGATCGATCATGCAATGTGTGCGTCCCTGCAGCAAGTGAAACTGGAGGTAACGTGGGCTAGAAGCAACAATAGTTTAAACAAAACGTGGCTTCCTGTAACTATCAATGGAAAAATGCATAGAAACTGCTAATCATAATCTTTAAATTGACATTAATTAAGCTGGCTATATGCAACACAATTTATATATATTCCCTTTGCATATGTTTGGGTAGACTTCAAACGTTTTTGAATTTGAGCTTACAGTTCTGTGTCCTTTACATTTATTTAATAGGTATTAGTGATACCCAGGGTGCGATTTGTGTAAAAAACAGAGGGGGGGATGGGGGGGGATTTTGAATATGTTTGTAACCCCCCCCCCAAAAAAAAAAAAAAAAATGAACGAACGAATAATTTCATAGCTAATAATAGCCTATATTAATTTTGCCAACTTTGTAACATTTACCTTTAGCTTAGTTTTAGTTTACCGTTGTGTATGACTTTAAACAGCGAGTGTGCTCAGCTCCTCTAATGCAGGGTTGGACTACGTTTTGAGAAACATACAAATTCACCTTGTTCTTGACCCATCTGAAATGACTCCTCTACCTTTGCTGCCTCCATCCATTCTGTATTTGTTATGTAAAATGTTGTATATGATGACACTGAAGTCTTGAGTTAGTGAATTGGCTAACAGTGTTAGTTGGTATACAAATAGCCTACACATTGCGCAATATTGTGCGTAATATTGTAAATGTTGAAAAAATAAATGTGTTTATTGAAGCCTACAGAAAATAAATAGCTTACTATCATACTGTCAGTTAATTGGCTACAGTGCAGTGAAGAGTTTGGAGAGAAGTTATAGGGCAACTTGAAGTTTTATGAAAATAATTTACGAACCAGAACATATGGGCCATAATGCTTCTATTTCTTGCAGCTGTTAAAACACCCGCTAGATAGTTTAAATACCCACCAACATTTGTTTTTGCTGTACAGATTATTTCTGTAAGTTATTTGTCTACTAGGCCTAGCCTACTGGCTGATTTATCAAACGAGTGCTTTCTCGTTCGTCCACCGCAAACTACTAGGTGTTTAAAGTAAGACGATATGCTGCTCTGAGCGCGTTTCATGTTTGGTTCAGCGCTGTTTTCCCTGCGGAAGTTCCCGCACTAAAATGTTGAGAGGGACTGAAAATGTTACAATGTTTTTGTGTTCGATGAGGTTCAGAAATATGCGCCGTCTGCCAGAAGGCTACTGAATAGCCTACTCTGATGTATTGACACTGAAGATCGCTAGATTTCAAGAGTTTAAGTAGGCTAGCAGTTAAGTTGCATTCATCGCTATCAAGGGGTTTAATCCTTGTCCCCACCGGAGATAAAAATAATTTAGCAGAGGTAGGGATAGGAAAACCAGAGTTGGGGAAATCCTCACCATCCCCCCCTACAAATCGCACCCTGGTGATACCTTGAAATTAGGCTGCTGTCTGTTAGGCAATTTATTGTAGCCTGCTGTGTGTGCGTGTCTGCACGCAGGTGTCTCCCTCTCCCTCCCTTGTCATAGGCCTATGTAATGTGTCCAGAAAACCCACAACACGCAACAGTGATAGAGCAATCAGAGTATCATGATACGATTGCCATCTGGCGGTGGTGGTTTGTGGGCCTATTGGGGTCAAGTAGGAAGCCCAGCAAGTTCCAAAAGTAGAAAAAAAGTTTTGCGAGATCTCGCAAACTTTTTGCGAGATCTCGCAAAACTTTGCGAGATCCCGCAATGAGATCCCGCAAAAGTGCATCGTTTTTTTTTTTCTTCTTCATGTTTTTTTTTCCCCACTACTTTTTTTTATTTTTTTCTAACCCATGTCACCCGGAGGGCTCCGTAGATTTCACCCCCGGGAATTGTTTTTAAATTCTGGCTGCTAAATACACCATTTTAACGCAATTTGGGTGGGACAGAAATACCTTTACAGAGAAAGCAGCTCTGGCCATATCGGCTCTGGCTCACATGACGTGAACATATTGGTTTGAATGCATTATCACTTCACTACCCAACACACGAACAAGGGAAAGAAAATAAAAAAGAAACCAATGAGCTTATGTCGCGATTTGCGATAGGCCTAGGCCTAGAGAAAAGACAGCTATGGTAACCTAACAATAAGGATTTGCTTACACTGCTGTTTGGTTGTCCCAAACTTTGAGACGATCCATACTCTACGCATTAACTGAATCTCATCAATCTTGAAACCAGAACTGTGATGCTCCAAACAGAGAGACTGTAGGATGCAATGCCTAATCTCACTGCCTTCGGCATAACTGTGAACAGTCCGCCTATTAGGCCCTACTGTTAAACACCTGTAAAATAGTAAGCTGCTGTTTTCTTTTCATGACGAGCACTACGCTTGAATGATTTATGACTGAATGGAACATTGCGTTTTTAAGCGCCAGAACTGCTTATCATGTTGTGACAAAGTTTACACCAATCATCTTCTAATGTATCCTTATCTTGAGATGTCCATTCTTTTTGCCTTAAACAGAGGCTATCATTTGTGCGCAAAGCATGTTTCAATTAAGACAGTACACAAGCTATTTTTATTGTTGTAATATTGAATGATTTCATGAATAAAGCGTTGTACGAACAGTGCGTACACGATTACGGCACGGCTGGCGGCGCCACTGTATCTGTCCCTATACAAATGCAGAAAAGCTATAGTATTTGTGGTATTTATAGTATAAATGGTAGGCTAC
Source organism: Alosa pseudoharengus (assembly GCF_046254945.1). Lineage (NCBI taxonomy): Eukaryota > Metazoa > Chordata > Actinopteri > Clupeiformes > Clupeidae > Alosa > Alosa pseudoharengus. Next base: position 9,781,080 of record NW_027468718.1, on the reverse strand, counting down.
CCATAATTATCATCATGGCACAGACTTTGGGAAAACCCTCCCTACAGTGTCTATGGTAAGGAAGACTAGGGCACTGCATCTCATTGTCATTGTGTTTTCTCTTACCGTTACAAAGGCACTTCACTGTGTTTTCTCACTCTGGTGAACATCTAAGAGGGCACCTCGTATTTTTTCCCCATCCGCCTTTTTGTTAACCACGGGGACACCAGAGAGGCTAGAAAGAATGTATTTCTAGCGTATATCTACTGTATATCTGTATCTAATTGCTTGAGGTGGGTTAACAAGATGACATCTTTGCCATCAGACAACTCCAAGATGACATGTGCTTGAACTCAATGTCTTGATCAAGTCATTGTCACAGTCAAGATACCTTTGACGAGGAACTTAGATTTGTTTTTATGTTTATAGAATCAATGGCATAAGTATAATACATATGATAAGGGGAGAAGTGAGAAATCACATTACATAATTCTGCCACCTCTCACCTGTTTGAATGGCAGTTGAAGTAGCCTGACTCGTTCCCCCCTCGATGAGCACACAGCAGACACTGACAGTGTACTGAGTGTCTGGCTGCAGGTCTGTAAGTGTTGTGCTGCAGGACTCTGTAGAGATGGTTTGTGGTTCAGTCCCTTCACTGTGGTAGGAGATCAGGAAGCTGTGTGGAATCTGCTCCATCCCCTGATGCTGACTCCAGCTGAGATCAGCTGATATTGGAGTCACTGAGGCCACAGTCAGATTCTCTGGGACTGGAACACCTGGTGACCGTGCAATATTAGTGGTAAATCAAAGTAAATTTATCTCTGAACATTTTAGATCACACTGTTGTGGAGAGCTATCGTAAAAGCACCAATTACCGCCCCTTTCGTTCGAAAATTCTAAAACAACAATGTTTTTAATACTTTTAATTAGGGCTGTCAAAATAACTGATTCATTTCGATTCATTAATTTGAGAAAAAATAACTGATTAAAAAAATAATGCAGATTAATCGATTCCATATGATCTTTGACCCCGAGCCGTTGTAGTCAGTAACCATTAGACTGTAAAATGAATGAGAGAGAAGAAAATATGATGCCTAGATCATTGATTGGAACATTTACTTTTAAAAAACGGCCTGATGGTGTTGATAAAAATAAAGTGTTGATTAAAATAAAGTCCTCTGCAATGTCTGCAGCAAGGAATTTGCATATCACCGGAGTTCATCAACTCTAAAGTCGCACATCAATGCAAAGAAATAGTGTTGACATTGAGGGGAGTGTTAATTTATTTTCATTGTGTCCTCTGTGGCCTGAAATACCTTGTATGTGAAAAACAACTTCTTCCCGAAGCACTTTTGAATTTATATCCTCAGCATATTAGGTCATATCATAGATTATTATGACCATTATTAAAATAATAATAAAAGAGTTTTTGAACTTTAATGTCACTAATGCTGATTATTCAATGATTTATTTGAATTTAAATATTTCAAATACTTTCACAGCAAAAATTATATATGTGATTAATTTAGATTAATTAATCACAGAGTATGTAATTAATTAGATTATTTTTTTTAATCGATTGACAGCCCTACTTTTAATACATTTGATAAATGAACCTTACGTTTTTCAGTAGCCACAGGTGTTTAGATTTTAACAAAATCTGGTTTGGTTATTTGGTTCTTGTTTACCACACTCGGAGTTTAGTGCTGGGCTGATCCACTGGAGCTCCAAGCGGATTACACGCAACCACAACACTGTTTACAGCTTTTCGAGTCACGGTAAAATGTCATTTTGGGTACATAGCTAATTTAGATACACTTATGGTGTGGGTGCTTGCGTGTCTTTAGCAATCTGCCGTCTTGGTTTGTATAGAAATGAATATTAAGTGACACATACAGGTAAGAGGGCGGAAATAGGGGATGGGTGTCGTTCCGAGAGCGAATATTCTCTGAATGCTACAAAATGTGTTCAGTATTAGAAATCCCTCAGTACCGCTTACCTCTTTGTGACATTTTGCTTAATACTATTTGCAACTGAAAATGTCTAAAGGCTAATAGACACAAAAAAGTAAAGTATTCTACATACTGTGTCTCTTATTCCAGCACTTACTTGTTTTGATGGTTTTAGTGAAGGACTGCCTTTGAAACCCTTTCACCACTGTGGAAAGAGTGATGGAGTGTTCTTTCCCCATCTCTAACTCAGAAAAGCAGTGCTGAGCTGATTTGGTGAAGATGGTCTGTAGACATTGCCCATCACTATGGAAGGTCAGTAAGTATGAGGCCTGATCAACTCCTGCTGGTTTGCTCCACTTCACTGACACTGATGTGAGATCCATGTCCACAGCAAGACACTCAGGTTTAGGAACATCTGGAATAGAAAAAAGATAAGTTTCTTGTGGCAGTTGAGGCTCCCTCTTTACATTGCAGACCCTTGCTAACTACTAACAACAGACCTAATTCAGACATGTCTTGCAAAATTATGCTTTACTGCAGTGTTTTATTTCACATGAGTATCGCAGAGCTTTGAGAATTAAGATTAACTAGCCTAGTTTTTAATTTGACAAATAATGAATAATAAACATTTTGAAGGCTTGTATTAAAGCAAGATAAGACTGGTCTGCAAAGTAAGTAGAAGATGTCATTTTAAATGTAACTGGTTTCTACTTTCGACACGCCAGTGCCTCTCCCTGTGCATGTTGCAGTCACATGTTCACGACATCATATGCTTATCACATGTTCATGACAACCAAATTTGCCTGCCTTGTATCAAGATTTTGTATGCCAAGTGTTTCACGTGCGGATCCATTGATTATAAAGCTATTGTCAGTTTTTTCAACAACACTGTACACTAATTAATTATTATCTCTATATCGTACAAAGAACATAAATCAAACCTGTGTGCACAGTTGCAGACACACACAGACTCTGTCTGTCGTCTTCCATGAGGGTGACCACAGTAAATGTGTACTTCTCTCCTGGAGTGAGCTCCTGAACATGTAGTTTCAGGTCCTGCACTTCCAGCTGCTCTTGGATTCCTTCACCCGTCCATGAGACCCTGAATCTGTGGGGTCCAGTCAGTCCCTCAGGAGGTCTCCAGCACACACACAGAGAGTCTGGCTTCACTGAGGTGAACTCAATGGGCCCAGGAGGAGGGACTGCTGGGAATGAAGTGCAGTATAATCAGGTAACTTTCCTATGATTGCAGAAATGCAGTAATTTTATAGGTATGAAATGTACTCTTGAGGGTCTCCCATGGGTATCATACTTGAAATGAGTCATGCTACACACTTTTCAAAAATGTTTAGGACATTCCCTAAGATGCTTTTGTAAATTTTTAAAAAATTAAAAAAAAAATGCATTAGCTTGCCCCCCCTCCCCCCATGATGTTCTAGTATGCCCTGAAAACCATATCCTCCTGAGACCAAACCCGATAGACTTGTGTCCTCTGTAATGTACTTTGGTTGTACATCCATATCTATTTACCATTTTGAACTACTCTATCAATTCCTGTCGTCTTTTAAAGAGGACATCCTGGGCTTTTCCAATAGGTTCTATGCATGACTCCATTTTGGATTTGCCTCCTACTGGGCAATCAACTTTCTGCTTACACTGTACACAGTAGGCTATGACATAAAATTACAGATCACTGGCCTGTCATAATATTTGAATATTAATATAGGCTGTTGCTAGTTATCTAACCAGTTCAGTAACATCAGTAGCTTGATTAAAGTTAAGAACATTTTAAACTGTTTTCCCATTTGCTAAGAAGTAGCACACAACATTTTCACAAAGTTGGACTACATTATCGTGAGACGAGGTCCTGAAGACAATGACTATAGAAAAAAGAGCCATATTTGCCATTTTGTTTGCTGTATGTGACAAAAAATGTTTTAGCTTAGAAACCGCGTAACATTAAAATAAAGCAGCATGCAGCAACAATATTTACCTGTTGTATTTTCCATCTCTGATGTGGTCTTTAGTAGACTCTGTATATGTGAAAGTGAAGAGGATGATGTGATATTTTATATTTTCTTTCACTTTACTTTTTTATGGCGTGCAGGTGATACTTGTGTGAATATGGTTTCAATATCTACCTGATGTTCTCGCAGTCCTGTTATGTCATGTCCAATGTGTTCCTTACATAACACACATATTGCAGTCTGGTCAGTCCTGCAGTACAGCTCCAGCTCTCTGGTGTGTCGCTGGCAAAGCTTCTGCTTCAGGTCTTCAGTGGCCTCCTCCAGCCTGTGTCTCTGCAGTGCTGGAGCTGTGTAGTGCTGCTTAACATGGATCTCACAGAAGGAGGCCATGCAGGTCAGGCAGGACTTGAAAGCCCTCTTTAGACAAACAGCACAGAAAACACTCCCAGGTTCTGTGGTGAGGTCACTATGAGAGACAGTAAATATTGTGGAAATCGCTTATAGTGAATGGATACAGAGATCAGCCGCTTACATGGATCAAAAACAGGACAGAATCATACAAATCAGTCATTCTTGAAACATGAGAAAAACATAATTCAATTGTAATTATGAGACATGAAATACTATTTTGGCTGATGAGGCTATTACAGTTTTTCTATGGATTTGAGGCATTTCTCAAATCATAATTAAAGAGAAACTATGCAGTATTAGCAATTTCTTTGCTGTGTTCTCGGTTTTTGCTTCTTTTTGGCCGGCTCCGTCATGACAAATGTCTGAGAAACTTCATCGCTTGTTCTAGCTGGTGCCTGGCGTGTATGTGTATTTAAATGCAGTAAAGCAATTTGTTACACTCGTTATACTTCCTGACACTGAGGCCGTCGGCCCGCCGGCCCAAAGTTTCAAGGGTGTTTTTTCCACTCACAGGCGCTAGGGGGAAGCGAGACTGTCACCATTCAACCCAAAAAAAGTCATATAACCATTCCAATGACTCCGAAGCTGTTAAGTTACGGTAAATTAAGCTAAAAAACCTGCATATTAAACTGAAAAACCTGCATAGTTCGCCTTTAACATTAGCACAAGGCATTCTCTGTTGCTCGACCAAATTTATGGAATCCCCTTCCACCCCACACAAGTCCTCTACCACCCTTGCTAATTTAAAAACGTACCTTTTCTCTCTTGCTTTTAACAATCCTTAATCAGTCCCGCGCCTGCCCCCTCCCGCAATATTCTGTCCCGCTCCCGCATTAATGTGTCATTTTTAGTCCCGCTCCCGCCCGCATCTGTAACATGATGTCCCGTTCCCGCCCGCTAAAGCCCGCATGCAGGAGGGATAGCCAGTTTTTCTTTCTGTCTCACGAAAGGAGCACACACACCTGAGAAAGACTCCAAACTGTCAGTTTCTTGGTTCTGAATGTAGGCTAACAACTGAAGTAGGCCTAGTCTGGTGCCCTCTTCCTCTGTCATGCTTTCGATTTCGAGTTTTGACAATGAGCAGCAGGAACAAATTGAACCCACGTAAACGACAATATAGGCTACTGTAGGCTATAGGCCTGCTATCCGTCAGTTATGCTTAAACCCCGTTTTTAATGCTGCCTAACAGAACATCCAGCTGAACTATAGTTATGAACACTACTTTAATCATTTCCATATTTAATTTTACACATATATTTAATTTGCGGGAGTGCAGTGAATCATCGGTTTGTCCCGCACCCGCGAACGCACCTCATCCCGCCCGCTCCCGCAGAGAGCTTTCAAAAGTTGTCCCGCGCCGCACTTTAGGGTCCCGCGGGTCTACCGCGGGAGTGCAGACCTCTAATGTGTGTGTGTCCTCCTTTCCCCACAGCTCAAATGGCTCACTCATTTTTAGGGCCCGAGCACCGAAGGGCGCAAGGCCCTATTGTTTTTGTAAGGATTATTATTAGGGCCCGAGCACCGAAGGGCGCAAGGCCCTATTGTTTTTGTAAGGATTATTATTATTAGGGCCCGAGCACCGAGAGGTGCGAAGCCCTATTGTTTTTGAAAGGATTATTATTATTATTATTAGGGCCCGAGCACCGAAGGGCGCAAGGCCCTATTGTTTTTGTAAGGATTATTATTATTAGGGCCCGAGCACCGAGAGGTGCGAAGCCCTATTGTTTTTGAAAGGATTATTATTATTATTATTAGGGCCCGAGCACCGAAGGGCGCAAGGCCCTATTGTTTTTGTAAGGATTATTATTATTATTATTATTATTATTATTATTATTATTATTTGTTCACCTTTTTGCTATTTTTGAGGTGGTTAACATGTATGAAAAGTCTTGGAATTTGGCACACACATCTGGTATCACACTGGCTACACAGGCATAAAGGCTTGGCCCCGGGCGTGGCCCAGTGACTCAGTAGCGCCCCCTTAGGTGATTGATCCAGTGGTTGGCACATACTTTCAGCTAGACACACCAAATTCGGTAGGTGTGTGTATCTCCCCAAGATGAACAACTTTCGTATGTACGATGCATTAGCCACGCCCAACAGGAAGTGAGGTATTTGGGATTTTGTGCGGACTAAAATGTGATGAATTGTGATGCCAAAAGAGGATCGATCTTCCCATCGGTGAAAACGCATGAAATTTGGCACACACGTCAAGAGGTACCATGAATATACAGGGGAAAAGCCTTGGCACTGGGCGTTGCCCAGGAACTCCATAGCGCCCCCTTATGTCACTGTGACTTGTGGTTGGCATATAGTTTTAGATACACACACCAAATTTGGTGGGTGCATGTAACTCCCAAAAACAATCAACTTTTGTATTAACATGCCATTAGCCACGCCCACAGGAAGTGAGGTAATTGGGATTTTGTGCGTTGTGGACATGACCAATTTTAATGTACTCCTCCTAGACGGTTGATCCGATTCATGTGAAAGTCGGTATACATAATGCCAATATGCTTCTGATTCTAAATTGTGAAGCTTTTTTTGATATATTGTAATTTGACAAAATGGCGAAACTATGAATTGTAATACCCTTCCACATAAACAATAAATGTGTCTTAATTCACCATGCATGGCTTGAAATGTTTTAAATTTCACAGGTTATTGAATACCATGGTAATGACAATATTCACAAGCCCATAATCCATATTTCGCATAGCGCCACCCACTGGCAACAAAAAGAATGACAAGAACACTGATGCCACATGATAGATTTGAACGTACTCCTCCTAGACGGTTTGTCAGATTCATGTGAAATTTGGCAAATATGATGGCAAGATGACGCTGATGTTAAATTGTGAAGGGATTTTTGATATGTTGTAATATGTTATGATTATAATATCTTGCACATAAACAGGAAATGTGTCATAAAGTCAAAGTGCATTGAATGAACAGTCTGAAACTTCTCAGGTTCATAGATATTATGATTATGAGAATAATCAGAAACTCTTTTGGCCTGCCTGGCATAGCGCCACCACCTGGCCAAACACGAAATGTGTTGGAATGGGCAATTCCTTAACTGATTTATTTGAAACCTAGTAGGTATACAATATTGGAAATCATTATTGTGATGATGTGCACATATGTCATTCAGATGGCTAGCATAGCGCCCCCACCTGGCCAAGCAGGAAATGTGCCAGAAATGCTCTATGCTTTGAATAAATGGTCTGAAACTTCTCAGGTTAATAGATATTATGATTATGATGATATCCAGACACCCAATGGGCCTGCCTGGCATAGCGCCACCACCTGGTCAAGCAGGAAATGTGCCAGAAATGGACAATGCCGTAAGTGATTGGTCTGAAAGTTTACAAACATTTTGGATATTATTATTGTGATGATATTCACATGGGTAATTTCAATGCCTAACATAGCGCCACCATCTGGCCAACCAACAAGTGTATCAGAAATGTTCTTTGCTTAAAATGAATGGTCTGAAATTTCTCAGGTTAATATATATTATGATGATGACACCCAATGGGCCTGCCTGTCATAGCGCCACCACCTGGCCAAGCAATACTTGTGGCAGAAAATAAAATACAAAAACAAGTAGCACACGCATCAAATATGTACATTTCACAAATGCACCATGTCGGTGCTTTGTTGGATTCCGACATGTCACGGGTTGCGGCCCGCAGGTGCTCGGGCCCGCCATTGCCGCTTGCGGCTATATTTATTATTATTATTATTTGTTCACCTTTTTGCTATTTTTGAGGTGGTTAGCATAGATGAAAAGTCTTGGAATTTGGCACACACATCTGGTATTACAATGACTACACAGGCATAAAGGCTTGGCCCCGGGCGTGGCCCAGTGACTCAGTAGCGCCCCCTTAGGTGATTGATCCAGTGGTTGGCACATACTTTCAGCTAGACACACCAAATTCGGTAGGTGTGTGTATCTCCCCAAGATGAACAACTTTCGTATGTACAATGCATTAGCCACGCCCAACAGGAAGTGAGGTATTTGGGATTTTGTGCGGACTAAAATGTGATGAATTGTGATGCCAAAAGAGGTGCTTCCCATCGGTGAAAACGCATGAAATTTGGCACACACGTCAAGAGGTAATGTAAATACACAGGGGAAAAGCCTTGGCACCGGGCGTTGCCCAGGAACTCCATAGCGCCCCCTTATGTCACTGTGACTTGTGGTTGGCATATAGTTTTAGATACACACACCAAATTTGGTGGGTGTGTGTAACTCCCAAAAACAATTAACTTTTGTATTAACATGCCATTAGCCACGCCCACAGGAAGTGAGGTAATTGGGATTTTGTGCGTTGTGGACATGATCAATTTTAACGTACTTCTCCTAGACGGTTGATCCGATTCATGTCAAAGTTGGTATACATGACGCCGAGATGTTTCTGATTCTAAATTGTGAAGCTTTTTTTGATATGTTGTAATTTGACGAAATGGCGAAATTATTAATTTTAATTCCCTTCAACATAAACAATAAATGTGTCATAATTCACCATGCATGGCTTGAAATGTTTAAAATTTCACAGGTCTTTTAAGACCATGTTAATGATAATATTCACATGCCCATAATGCATGTTTGGCATAGCGCCACCAACTGGCAACAGAAAGAATGACAATTATACTGATGGCACATGATCGATCAATTTTAACATACTCCTCCTAGACGGTTTGTCAGATTCATGTGAAATTTGACACACATTATGCCAAGATGTTGCTGATGTTAAATTGTGAAGGGATTTTTGATATGTTGTAATATATTATGGTTTCAATATCTCACCATATAAACAGGAAATGTGTCATAAAGTCACAGTGCATTGAATGAATGGTCAGAATCTTCTATTATGATATTATGATTATGATGACATCCAGACACCCAATGGGCCTGTCTGGCATAGCGCCACCACCTGGCCAAGCAGGAAATGTGCCAGAAATGGACAATGCCTTAAAGGAACACGCCACCCAATGTCAGTAGTAATATATGTTCTTACCTTAACTTTCACGAGTTGAGTCATACCTCTCCCGTGTCCGTACGTGCACTCAAACGCTCTGGTGCGCGGCTGGACTGTGTTAGCATGTTGCTATGCTAGCGGGCTTTGACGGCAACTAAGCGTAGAAGTAATCAAAAACATCCACGTTTTACCGACTTAAATACAGTTGCACGAGTAGTTGATAGAAATGCTACGGCCACGCAACGTGAAACGTGGCGATTTTCCAAGCGAATAAACCGGAGAACTACAATGTGTGGCGCAATAGCACTTGGGAGTACTTCGACCTAGCGTAGTAGTATTGTTAACACCTAATTGTAGATCCTATCCACCACAGAGTTTAGAATCCATGCTGGATCGACCCTCAGCCTCTCCCTCCCCTCTGAGCGAGAGAGAGGCACACACACTAGAGATGCGCTGATGGGCTATTATTTCAACCATAACTGCATAGCAAAACTTATCATCCATCAGCCATCCATCAACACCAAAGTTTTTTGACCAATTTTCGAAACGGCACCCGCCCACCATCCGCTGGTTGTTTTAATGTATAGGGAGAACTGGTACAATTGTAACAGCGGTACAAATGTAACAGTGTTTTATTCTCAAGATATGGTGTAGCTACGGAAACGTAAACAGACACATATCATGTAATTATGTATAATCTTACAGCCATCCAAATATGAATGGTCTACTATAAATACGACCAGAGATATTAAGCAAAAAGGTGCAAAATTCAAGCATCGCGATTTTTTATTTATTTTTAACCGCAACTGTTTGTTTAAGTTTGCTTTGTGAAATTTGAGCGTGTGGACTTCAATCACATGTCATTCATATCTTCAGTCCCTCTGTTTCAAGTTAACATGAGTCCAATTTGATATAGTCACAGCACATGCAATTAAATGAAAATAAAAACATGACCTGTGCGGGTCAGTTGTAACACCAGTCTCTATGGCAAAATTAACTGATTTTATCGCGAATGCACGAACATTCTCATTGCGAGTTATGGATTATGATTTTTGTGCCGCCATCACCCAATTCAAGTTAACACAGCAACTTGAAATATCACTGTTGGACCAAATGCTTCAGACATGTAAGAAATAAGCAGTTTATCAACTATATTTACTGGTTTTATCAAGTGGATATGGCCAAAATAAGCATATTTAAAGGTTATTGTGAGCTATAACACCGTAATATGGTCTGCAATGGCTAATCAATAATGCAATAAATTAGCTTTAACAGTCATACATTTGGACTTTTTTTCTTGATTTTATATGAAAACAGATGCTCTTTGTTTAACCCAGCACTGTTTTGTGTTAAAATATGTTATAGGATTCACGATTTTAGCACTGTTACATTCATGATGCTACTGTTACAACTGTACCGCACTTTTTTATGGCTGTTAAGTTAAATTATTGACAAACTATAACATCTTTTTTAAATTCTGTTTCAACTTTCATGGAGTAGACATGTACGACTCTGTTCTGGTCAAATTTCACAACTCTCAAGTCTATCGTCTTTGTGTAAATCGAGTTTGAATTGGAAAAATAAAAAAGTGTTACAATTGTGCCGGTTCTCCCCTATATATATAGGCTATGGGTGATGCAGCGCTGCTGACGTGAGGCTAGAAAGCCCTTGCCTGTTCTAGGAAGACTGATCCAATGCAGCAAATATATTAAAAGGCTAAAGTCGTACATTGGCTATGTTGTAGTCTATCCCCAGAATATCAGCAGCAAACTCAGTCTCTGTCTCGCAAAACAGTCTCCAAATAAAACGCACATCGGCCTGTTGCCTTTTCTGCCAGCTTGTGAAAATATATCGTCCAAAATGCTTGATTGCATTGCATTCTCCACATTTTTAGCTACATTTTCATGTACCACATCAGCATTTTTGTTCAGTGAATCTTTTGTAAATTGCTTTACAATTACCGTCGGGCCTATAGGCCTATTGCCTGGCTTGCCTCAGCTTCGTCACGTCCTTTTACAATTTTATCATTGTAATAAAAAACGCAATTTGCCACATAATTTCAACATGCTCCTGGCCTACTAATTAATGCCTATTGTACTTTATTTTTTGCAAAAAGAAAGAAATCCTTGATAAAATAACAAGTCATTCACATTATAGGCTACTTTACACACTGTTATGTCAGGGTGACTGAAAGCCTGTTCTGAAGACTCCCATTCATTTTGACTGCACGAGCGCGTCTTTTTCAGACAGACAGCGCAATTCATTTTAAAGCAATTTACAAAAGATTTACTGAACAAAAATGCTGATGTGGTACATGAAAATGTAGCTAAAAATGTGGAGAATGCAATGCAATCAAGCATTTTGGACGATATATTGTCACAAGCTGGCATATAGGCAACATGCCGATGTGCGTTTTATTTGGAGACTGTTTTGCGAGACAGAGACTGAGTTTGCTGCTGATATTCTGGGGATAGGCTACAACATAGCCAATGTATGACTTTAGCCTTTTAATATATTTGCTGCATTGGATCAGTCTTCCTAGAACAGGCAAGGGCTTTCTAGCCTCACGTCAGCAGCGCTGCATCACCCCCTACATTAAAACAACCAGCGGATGGTGGGCGGGTGCCGTTTCGAAGATTGGTCAAAAAACTTTGGTGTTGATGGATGGCTGATGGATGATAAGTTTTGCTATGCAGTTATGGTTGAAATAATAGCCCATCAGCGCATCTCTAGTGTGTGTGCCTCTCTCTCGCTCAGAGGGGAGGGAGAGGCTGAGGGTCGATCCAGCATGGATTCTAAACTCTGTGGTGGATAGGATCTACAATTAGGTGTTAACAATACTACTACGCTAGGTCGAAGTACTCCCAAGTGCTATTGCGCCACACATTGTAGTTCTCCGGTTTATTCGCTTGGAAAATCGCCACGTTTCACGTTGCGTGGCCGTAGCATTTCTATCAACTACTCGTGCAACTGTATTTAAGTCGGTAAAACGTGGATGTTTTTGATTACTTCTACGCTTAGTTGCCGTCAAAGCCCGCTAGCATAGCAACATGCTAACACAGTCCAGCCGCGCACCAGAGCGTTTGAGTGCACGTACGGACACGGGAGAGGTATGACTCAACTCGTGAAAGTTAAGGTAAGAACATATATTACTACTGACATTGGGTGGCGTGTTCCTTTAAGTGATTGATCTGAAACTTCATACAATATTGGATATCATTATTGTGATGATATTCACATGCGTAATTCACAGGCTTAGCAAAGCGCCACCTTCTGGCCAAGCAGGAAATGTGCCAGAAATGCTCTATGCTTTGATTAAATGGTCTGAAACTTCTCAGGTTAATAGATATTATGATTATGATGATATCCAGACACCCAATGGGCCTGCCTGGCATAGCGCCACCACCTGGTCAAGCAGGAAATGTGCCAGAAATGGACAATGCCTTAATTGATTGATCTGAAAGTTTGCAAACATTTTGGATATCATTTTTGTGATGATATTCACATGTGTAATTTTCATGCCTAACATAGCGCCACCATCTGGCCAACCAAAAAGTGTATCAGAAATGTTCTTTGCTTAAAATGAATGGTCTGAAATTTCTCAGGTTAATATATATTATGATTATGATGACACCCAATGGGCCTGCCTTGCATTACGCCCCCACGTGGCCAAGCGAGTAAATGTGGCAGAAAATAAAATACAAAAACAAATAGCACACGCATCAAATATGTACATTTCACAAACGCACCACGTCGGTGCTTTGTTGCATTCCGACATGTCAAGGGTTGCGGCCCGCAGGTGCTCGGGCCCGCCATTGCCGCTTGCGGCTATATTTAGGGCCCGAGCACCGAAGGGCGCAAGGCCCTATTGTTTTTGTAAGGATTATTATTATTATTATTATTATTATTATTATTATTATTATTAGGGCCCGAGCACCGAAGGGCGCAAGGCCCTATTGTTTTTGTAAGGATTATTATTAGGGCCCGAGCACCGAAGGGCGCAAGGCCCTATTGTTTTTGTAAGGATTATTAGGGGTCCGAGCAGCGTAGCTGCAGGAACCCTATTGTTTCTGTACCGTTCATTTTTTGGCCAAAATTCTGTAAAAGTCATACTGCAGCCTAAACCGTAACTCCAAAACTCTTGAAATTTTCAGGTATGGTTACCAGTACCCCCCTCTACCCATAACCCAAAATTTGGGGTACTGCACCCAAAGGTGGCGCTATTGAAAAAAAAAGTTAATTATGCTTATTTCTCCTTACCAGATTCACCTAGACTCAAAATTCTTTCAGAATATTAATCTCTAAACTCAGATGCATCTTTTTGGCCCTGGTCTTATGGTCTACAAATGTTTACTTTTTCCACAATTTCATGGAAAAGCCAAACATTATAAAAAGTTTCACACTCTTCAAAAATAATCGAATCTTCACCAAAATTCTCACAGACAATGTTTAGACCAAGCCTCACAAAAGTTATCGCTCAGAATTTTGATATTTTGTTCCATTTCAGAGATATAGGCCAATAAAGTTAGACTACTTAGGCCTTTTTTCCTAGATCACTTATATTCCTATAAACCGTAAGTCCTAGAAACTTGACATTTTCAAGTATTGTTACCAGTACCCCCCACTACCCATAACCCAAATTTGGGGTACTGCACCCAAAGGTGGCGCTCTTGTCAAAAACGCTTATTTCTCCTTACCAGATTCACCTAGACTCAAAATTCTTTCATCATATTAATCTCTACATTCAGATGCATCTTTTTCACCCTGGTCTTATGCTCTAAAAATGTTTACTTTTGCCACAATTTCAGAGAAAAGCCAAACATCATAAAAAGTTTCACAGGCTTCAAAAATTATCAAATCTTCACCAAAATTCTCACAGACAATGTTTAGACAAAGCCTCACAAAAGTTATCAAAAGAATTTGGATACGTTGTTCCATTTCAGAGATATAGGCCAATAAAGTTCGACCACTCAGCCCATTTCTCCTATATCACCTATATTCCTATAATGAGTAATTTTTTTTTCTTGGATAACAACCATACAACCATCATTAGGTGGATACCATTAACAGTGCACATTTTCAGATATGTACTCTTTTTTATAAAGCCCTTAATTCTATTTTCAAATGTATGCTAGGAATTTTCTTGATGTTGTGTGTTTGCCAACACACATTTTCACCATTTGAATGTGACTGCTCAATGTGTATGATTGTCAGTGGCTGAGTGGGATAATGCCTAGTGCTGGTGTTTGTTAGGTTGAGAGTTCGAATCCTGCTAGAGCTTTAGGCTCAAGATGCACATGCTATTGGTTATTGAAGATTCACACTATTGAACAGCACCTGAATGACATCAGGCAATTAACATTCACACTCATTAGTTGCCAAGAATCAGAATGCCGACACACTCTATGACATATAGGGGAACTTCTTTGTTTACTATTTTTCCTTCATCATTAAGTCTATCATATTTATATTTCATCCATTACTGTTCTTCTCTATAAATGTCTAATTGCCCCAGAATATCCAAAAGTTTTCAGGTGTACTCTTTCAGGAAAGCCCTTCATTTTATTGTCAAATGTATACTTGGAGTTTTTCTTGTGTGTTTACCAACACACATTTTCACCATTTGAATGTGACTGCTGAATGTGTATGATTGTCAGTGGCAGAGTGGGATAATGTCTAGTGCTGATGTTTGTTAGGTTGAGAGTTCGAATCCTGCTAGAGCTTTAGGCTCAAGATGCACATGCTATTGGTTATTGAAGATTCACACTATTGAACAGAACCTGAATGACATCAGACAATTAACATTCACACTCATTAGTTGCCAAGAATCAGAATGCCGACACACTCTATGACATATAGGGGAACTTCTTTGTTTACTATTTTTCCTTCATCATTAAGTCTATCATATTTATATTTCATCCATTACTGTTCTTCTCTATAAATGTCTAATTGCCCCAGAATATCCAAAAGTTTTCAGGTGTATTTTTTCAGGAAAGCCCTTCATTTTATTGTCAAATATATACTTGGAGTTTGTCTTGTGTCTTTACCAACACACATTTTCACCATGTGAATGTGACTACCCAATATGTAGGATTGTCAATGGCTCAGTGGGATAATGCCTAGTGCTGGTGTTTTTTAGGTTGAGGGTTCGAATCCCCGGTAGTGCTTTAGGCTCTAGCTCGAATACTATTGGTTATTGAAGATTCACACCATTGAACAGCACCTGAATGACATCAGGCAATCAACATTCACACTCATCAGTTGCCAAGAATCAGAATGCCGAGACACTCTATGACATTCAGGGGAACTTCTTTGTTTACTATTTTTCCTTCATCATTAAGTCTATCATATTTATATTTAATCTATTAGTGTTCATCTCTACAAATGTCTAATCGCCCCTCCATGCTTGGAGTTTTTCTTGTGTGTTTACCAATACACATTTTCACCATGTGAATGTGACTGGCCAACATGTAGGATTGACAGTGGCTCAGTGGGATAATGCCTTGTACTGGTGATCCTTAGGTTGAGAGTTCAAATCCCACTTGAAGCATCAGTGGGTTGTGGATGTTAGCATACTACAATAGAATGCTGTTGGGTTGTGGAGGATAACACACTATAACATTACAGCTACATGTCAATATGGACTTGTAGTGCAAGGCAAGTATTACTGTATAATTACAAGCTGTAGCCTATAATTATTTGTTATTCTTATAATATTTGTCATTTCTTATACATATTTAGTCGGCTCTTCCACTTGACAGAACAACTCTATATCGGTTAAGGATGTCACGCATGAAACAATGCTGCAGAAACATGAAAATACGACTTTGAGTTTAGTAGGCTATAATTTTCAGTTCCTGTTTATCTATTGCACAATGGGTAATAATTTAAAGGAATCATGTTGCAGTCTTGTAAATAGTGACCCTGCAAGATCCCTAGTCATTGCAAAATCATAGTCTGTGACTTAAAACTCTACTACTTGTCTTTAGATGTGAGAGGGTCTGAGACTGTAGTCTTTCAAAAATCTTTTCCAAATCTTTGCAAATCTTTCCAAAGTTTACCCGCTGGGAAACCCTGTAGCTCCGGAGCAGGGGCTCAGACCAGGATAAATTGTTTGCTCGCCCTCAGTTCGCTCTTTTGTTCATCTCAACCCAGCACTCCAGTGTGTCCTGCTCTGTGTGCGTCTTTGAGTTAACGTAAGTCATCACTTTAATCACCCTCACTATGACTTTTGTGATGTTTATCAGTTTGTAGAGTAGCTCTGCCATCATGTGTAAAGTTAAGGTCTTTGTTTGTTGGTTTGGTGTGTTGGAGTCCCATGTGAGAGATGATTAGGTGATGTTGGTTGACTTGGGATGTCAAGTATTGTTTAGTTGTACCTTATATAGCCATATGATTTCAGTTTATTGTTCAAATGTCAATTGGTTTGTTTGTGAGTTGGGATCTGTACTGATTTACCCCATTTCACTGATTACTCCATTTTCTGTTTGTTTCCTCTTTGATGCAGCACACATACAAGTAAAGAACAAAAGAACAGATGAATTGAAACTCAAATAAAGTTAACTTGTGTTGCACCGAAACCTGCCATCTCCGTGTCATCACTCCATACCATTGAGCCTTCTGAGTCACACCATTGAACAGCACCTGAATGACATCAGGCAATTAACATTCACACTCATTACACACTGCTGGTGTTTGTTAGGTTGAGAGTTCGAATCCTGCTAGAGCTTGAAGCTCAAGATGCACATGCTATTGGTTATTGAAGATTGACACCATTGAACAGCACCTGAATGACATCAGGCAATTAACATTCACACTCATTAGTTGCCTAGAATCAGAATGCCGACACACTCTGACATATAGGGGAACTTCTTTGTTTACTATTTTTCCTTCATCATTAAGTCTATCATATTTATATTTCATCCATTACTGTTCTTCTCTATAAATGTCTAATTGCCCCAGAATATCCAAAAGTTTTCAGGTGTACTCTTTCAGGAAAGCCCTTCATTTTATTGTCAAATGTATACTTGGAGTTTTTCTTGTGTGTTTACCAACACACATTTTCACCATGTGAATGTGACTGCCTAATATGTCGGATTGTTAGTGGCTCAGAGGGATAATGCCTAGTGCTGGTGTTTGTTAGGTTGAGAGTTCGAATCCTGCTAGAGCTTTAGGCTCAAGATGCACATGCTATTGGTTATTGAAGAGTCACACCATTGAACAGCACCTGAATGACATCAGGCAATCAACATTCACAGTCATTAGTTGCCAAGAATCAGAATGCCGACACACTCGAAGACATATAGGGGAACTTCTTTGTTTACTATTTTTCCTTCATCATTAAGTCTATCATATTTATATTTCATCCATTACTGTTCTTCTCTATAAATGTCTAATTGCCCCAGAATATCCAAAAGTTTTCAGGTGTTCCCTTTCAGGAAAGCCCTTCATTTTATTGTCAAATGTATACTTGGAGTTTTTCTTGTGTGTTTACCAATACACATTTTCACCATGTGAATGTGACTGGCAAAGATGTAGGATTGACAGTGGCTTAGTGGGATAATGCCTTGTACTGGTCATCCTTATGTTGAGTGTTCAAATCCCACCTGAAGCATTAGTGTTAAAATACTGTTGGGTTGTGGAGGTTAGCATACTAGAATAGAATGCTGTTGGGTTGTGGAGGTTAGCACACTATAACATTACAGCATTACAGCTACTTGTCAATATGGACTTGTAGTGCAAGGCAAGTATAACTGTATAATTATACGCTGTTTATCTTATTGACTCCGACACAGAACCCACCGCCACAAATACAATTCAATTCTGTGGGAAACACTGCCTTCCATTATCAAACCCTTCATCTTATCCACAACAAATAAATAGTCCTGTAGAATCAAGTATTGTTAGAATACTGTTGGGTTGTGGAGGTTAGCACACTATAATGTTACAGCACAGGGTAATCCTAATTTTATGCATCAAATTTATTCCAATCCAACTCAAAAGTTTTGAACGACACAAAGTGAAGGTTTTATCCAGATCAAAACCAAGAATAGATTATGTGATCTAATCCAATTTCAGGATCCTTGTTTCCCTTTGAACAACCCATTTTCAAGATTTGATCCAATCCGATAGCTGAAATCCGGTAACTGAAATCCGATAACCGAAATCCGATCACGTTTCTTTTGAACAATTGTGCCCAAACAATCAAAGCATATGTAAAACTAAAAAGCTATGCCATCATGTTCGTTTTGCTCGGACCCCGTAAATCACCGCTTGCGGTTATATTTTATTATTATATCTGCAGCACCAGCTGATTTTAACTCTGTTGAAGATGATATATTTAGAACTTGTCATTATTTCAATAAATTTGACAATTTTAACCTTGACCTACCACTTTCTTAGAGCGATGAGGGACAGGTGGGGCTCAAGAATGCCCCCTTGATCAAAGTGGGGAATGAAAGAAAAAGTTTGAGAACCACTGCTCTAAGGAAAGGCACGAGTAGGACGAGTCCATGACCTTAGGAATATATGCCGGGTTCGGTCGTAATGAGAGTGTCGTTACCCAGCGTTGAAATCCCCTCATATATAGCCTGCCTAGGGGAAGAGCGACCAGTGCTGATGCCATCAGACCCAGCAGTCTGTGGCAATTCCGTAATGTCACATATTTTCCCCTGCGAAACAGAGCAAGACATGCACGCATCGCTTCTGTCCTGTCTAGAGACAAGCGAGCCCTCATCGTGACTGAGTCTAGGGACAGGCCGATAAAATGTATTGATTGTGTAGGAGTCAGTACACTTTTCTTTAAGTTGAACTTGAACCCCAGCAATGACAGGTGTGTCATTAGATGTTTGGTATGTGCGACTGCTTCCTGTTGCGACCTCGCAGCTAGGAGGCAGTCGTCCAGGTATGTTGCCAGACGAATTCCGTTTGTCCTGAGTGGTTCCATCGCAGCCTCCGTACATTTGATGAAGACACGTGGGCTGAGTGACAGGCCAAAAGGCAGGACTAAGTACTCGTACGCCACGCCCCTGTAGGCAAATCTGAGATATTTTCTGTGAGGGGGGTAAATTCGCAGATGAAAATATGCGTCGGCCAGATCGAGGCTGGTAAACCAATCGCCTGGACGAACGAATTTCAACAGTGCTGCGTGTGTCAGCATTCGAAACCTATTTGTTGCATTGTCTTAGATGTTTGTTCAACGCTCTTAGATCCAATATAGGCCTCATGCCCCCTCCCTTTTTGGGGACGATGAAGTACCTCGAGTAGAAGCCGCTTTGGCTCTGCATCGGAGGTACTACTGAAGTGAGCCGCCTTCCCCACCACTTGTGAATGTATTATTCTTGAGAAACGAGGGGGGGAATGTACGAACTGGAGTCTGTACCCTCTTTCGATAGTTTTGAGCACCCAGTTTGATTCCACACACGCTCGCCAGTGGTGCACTCGCTGTGCAAGTGAGCCTACTGAGGGAGTCGGTGCGACGGCTGAAGCAATGCTGCCTCCCTGTGGCAGGCCGCATTGCTGCGCCGTGACAGCCGAGAGTATGTGCGCAGCCTGCCCTGCTACAGGGCTTATGAGGCTGTTTACGATTTTCATGTTTTGCAACACAGAATCTTTTGAGTGCAGTGCCCTCGGCCCTCGGCCTGGATGCACTGGTGGGTACAACTTTATTGTTTCTGAACAAAACAGTGTGTTTGTGCTTTTGACAGTGGAAGGGGGCGGTAGTGACAGAACGTTGTCCCGTGACTCTGGGTTCCGAGCCGCAACGGCAGGCTCTCGGGACTGGCCCCAATGCTGCAGGAGAGGTGCGTGCGTCTGACGGACACGCTTTCCCTCCCCCGGCAGCGAGCTAGGTCGCCCGCTTGGCCCTCTTGCCCGGTCGTGAGCGAGGTGGCACTGGCTGGCTTCCCTGCTGTTCCACTGATGCAGCTGGTTTGTTGGCCCATGCACCACCACCTTCAGTCTTGGGTTGAGCTGGAGGTCTGGGTTGAGCAGTAGGATGCTTTGGGATCCTGTAGCTGGGCGGAGGACGAGCTACCGCCTGAGCGAAGGAAGGTCGAGGAGTCGGAGCGGGGGGCGGCTGCGTTTTCCTGGGCAAACAGGTCTGCAGGGCTTCACCCTCTCTCTTCTTCTCCTCGCAGCGAGTTGCATAGTTGCCATCGCGGGGCCGAACAGGCCCTTCGGATCCACTGCAACGTCGAGAAGCTGGACTTTTTCGCGGTGTGAGAGGCTGGATAGATTGAGCCATCGCGCCCTCTCCTGTGTCACCATGGTGCTCATCGCCCTTCCCGATGCTTGCACTGCGCAACGGTGTAGACGGAGGCACAGGTCAGTCACAACGCACATCTCGTCCCAAAGCGCACGGCCCATGGTGTCGGCCATCTCATCCTGGAGTTCAGCCTGATACGCCATCAGCATAGATGATGCATTAAGAGCTCGCACTCCGAGGGCTACAGACTTGTATGCCTTGTCGGTCATGGATGACTGGAACCCATCCATCTTCGACGGGAAGCTAGGAGCGGAGGATGTCATGAGGGCTTTCTGGCCGGGGTGAAGGTGGTGAGCAACCAACGGCTCCACAGGCGGCAGCTTGGAAAATCCCTTCTCTTCCATGGCTACGTAGTCCAGCGTAGCTCCCCCTTCAACCGGGCTCTTTGATGAAAAGGGCTTCGGCCAGGTGCGGGTAGCTTCTTCCAGGCATTCGGGGAATAGGGGGAGTAGTTGCCTCTCCGCACTCTTCACCCTGGGTAGGCGATTGCCTTCGTACCGGGAACCGGTCTTCTCAGGCGGAGCGCTGGGCCATGGAATTCCCAGCTTTTCGGCAGCACGTTTGCACATATCGTGAAGGCTTGTGCCGATAACTGGGGAAGCACCATCATCGCCTCTCGCATCCTCGGTGCTTAGGTCATGTGGGGTTTCAGGCATCGCTGCCCCTGAGGCCGGCAGGAATGGATCATCCTCATCGTCGTACGAGAGGATGTTGTCCGACCCGTCGAGAGAATCCAGCTCGGCGTCGAGAATGTTCTCGCAACCCTCACGCACACAGCTGTATTCAAGCAGCGGAGCTACATCGTCCATCTGCTCAGCCCAGTCTGCACTCGTGGTAGCTGGGGCTTCTTGGGTTTGACCGTCTGATGTGGTGGGCTCTGCCAACATGGGGTCCTGGTCAGTCAAACTAACATGGCGAGCAAGTCGACGACGCAGACTTTTCATAGGCAGTCGAGCGCAGTGAGCACAGGTGCCCGTCGGGGCCAGCGCTTCCAGGGCATGTTTCAGCCCCAGACAGTATTGCAACAGGAGTGGGTATCCCTCACGGAAATATTATTCCCGCACGGGCACACACGCCCTGACATGGCTTCCTTCGTGGTGGGAGAGGAGGCCATGGTGTCCTAGCTAAACACTAATTGCAGTTTGGAAACTGGCCAATGTCGTGTTGCTATCTGTATAGCTTATCCAGCTAGGTGAGAGTTAGCTTTGCAGCTAGGTAATGCTATGGTTAATGTTTGGGACAAACTAGCCGGTAGCTTAGAAGCTAGGTCAGCGAACTCTAGTTTGGAGACTAGCGAGCACAACTGAGGGTAACCACTGTTTGGGGACAGACTGGTTATGGTAGTTGTTTGGAGACAAGCCTATCAGTCGAATACTACCGAGTAGGGACCAGCGCCCGGCGAGCGAGTTGTGAGTTCGACTCTGTGGACAGTTAGCATAGACCCTGGCAGTATCAACGTTGTTTGCTTCTGAGCGAGAAGAGGTAGTTGAATGACGATGCGGCGCACGGGCTGCAGGATATATACGGGGACCGCCCTTGTGGTCTTGCGTCAGACGTGGCCAGCCAATCATGGCTGGCGTAGTGAGAAAGTGCTTCTGAGGGATACGCGGGGAGGCGTACCCCATATGTGAGATACCGAACGAATGCTTGAAAGAGAACATTTCTTAATTCAGTCTTATCAAATAAAGAGGTATACAACTGGTGTGAGTGCTCTTTCAATGTGCGTGCCCGTCTGGGCAAGTGAAACCACTGGAGATTACGTGGGTAGAAGCAACCAACAACGTAATTTAAAACAACGAACGAAACGGATTCTTGCTGTTTACCATACAGTCGCAATAATGTTTGGTCTATGAGTTTGAGACTTAAGGTTAAAGGCTAAGGGCCCCATATGGTTTGCTATTCATTCATTGACTGTAAATATTATAGGGATGAAGGATGGTCTTGTTGCAGCTATAGTTAACAACAATATAATCCAAAGTGCATTATTTAGGGGTCCAAGGAGCGAAGCTGCAGGACTCCTATTGTTTTTGTTCTGATTTTTTAACCCTTTCATGAAATTATGTTTTCGCAGCAGAACCGTTTCTACACCCAGAACCATAATAGGTACAGACTCAAATTCTATAACAAATTCACATTATGCTTATATCTCCAGAACCGTATGGAATTTTTCCAAAATTGTCCTTCTCCTCCTTCCTCCTGCGTTAAATGAAGTCAACCACTGCAATTTGACCATTGGTCAATTTTCCCGCCATTTTCAAAAAACTCAAAAGTGAAACTAATCTATATCCTCCTAGACTGTTGTAGCGATTCCCACAGAATTAGGTACACATCATCTACAGACCAAGCCTAATATATTGGCTTTTTCTGATTTTTTATTTGATTTTTTTGCCTTTGTCTTAACTTGTCAAGGTCCAATCCTTTTCAAACTTGGTACACATAATCATTACAACGTTCTTTGGACGCAAACCAAATTTTGTGAAATTCTGTCCACAGGGAGCGCTGCAATAAGTAAAAATGTCCAATCTTATCCAAACTTGGTACAAACAATCAATATGACATTCTTAGGATGCCCACAAAATTTCATGAAATTCTGTCCATGAGGGGTGCTACAGCTGCCGCACCAAAACAGTGTATGCAGCTATAACCGTAATAGGTACAGACACTACATTTTCACCAAATTTTCACCATAGGTCCCAAATCAATGCTTGATGTCACAAAACAAAAAAGACCCATTTTCTGACCGTAGGGGGCGCTATAATAAGCACATTTATGTTTTTGCTCATATCTCCAGAACCGTATGGAATTTTTCACAAATGCTTCTTTCCATTTGTTCCTTCAGAGCTACTGCATCCAATGAACCCAGCCACACCCATTTCCTTCATTTACATTTTCCCGCCATTTTCAAAAAACTCAATAGTAAAACTAATCTATCTCCTCCTACACTGATGATCCGATTCCTATGAAACTCTGCACACATCACCTTCAGACCAAGCCTAATAGATTGTTTTTTTCTGATTTTTTATTTCTCTCACATTTGTTATGCATCAATTCAATATAGCGAAAGTTGTCTATACAATAATAACAATAAAGGTCCAATCCTATTCATACTCACAATCAATACTACATCCTCTTGAAGAACACCAAATTTGCTACAATTCTGTCCATACAGGGAGGTAAAGCCTCCATCTTCATTCTACTAAAGGTCACTTCTTGCCATTTTGCTTGGACCCTGGCAATCTCCGCTTGCGGATATATTTATCTAATTATTTTTATACAGTTTTCAGAAGTATTAAAGTAAAATCTTGTGTGTGTTTGTCTGTGTGTGTGTGTGTGTGTGAGTGTGTGTGTAGTGTTTATTACACACTGTTTTCTAGTTTTCTATAATTATGAGTCATTTGTTGTTAAAATGTATCTGTTGACAGATATCACATATTTCCGTAGATATCAGTTAGACTGCATTTGTTGTGATTAGACAGTGGCACGAGAGCCATATGAGAGATGACAATGTCACTATAGTCACGTATATTCTACGACTACGTGACATCTGTCAGGCAATGCATGTGAAAACACAACCTACATGTACTATAAGGGAAAACAGATATGTGCAAAAAGCAGAAGAATACGTGTCATTTATCACACAGTCAGCCAGAACGTGTAAGAGAGGCGCAGGGACCAATACCACAGGGGTTTCCTATTTAGAGGACGTCTGAGTTTGTTATAGGCACTGAACGTTTTTCTGTGACTAATTCTATGTGAAGAACAAATGTCCTGAGTAGTAAAACTCCAATTACACAGTGTTTAAATATGTATTTGCCATGCAGTCACAATAATGTTTGGTCTATGAGTTTGAAACTTAAGGTTAAGGGCCTTATGTTTTGCTATTCAATCATTGACTGTAAATAATATAGGGATGAGTGGTGGTCTTGTTGCAGCTATCATTAATTAATATCCATTTTTCAGAAATATTAAAGGGAAACTTGGCAGGATTTCCTCCTCTGCTGGAGAAATTGTGCATTATGCTATTTCAAACTGTGGGAAAAGGTAACGATAAAGCACATGGATTTGTTTACAAGCTAGCAAACGGTTAGCATAAGTTTGGCAGAACTATGTGGATGTTACAAGGTAAGAAACACGATTTAAAACGAGTTTCTTGTTTCTCACTTCTCTTTCCGGGACGGTAGTCTCAATGTTCCAAGGTTGGTTTTCCGCCTGGGGACGCTAGGCGCAGCGGGGAAAGTCACCATTTTCACCGGAACAGGTCATTTAACCATCCAAATGATTTCTAAACGGGTTTATTACGTTGCAATAGTTGCCAAGTTCCCCTTTGAAGTAAAATCTCGCCCAGGGCTCCAGCGCAGTCAGGGCTTGCCCTAGTCATACTAGAGGATTTTAGGAGTGAGTGAGTCTCAGGCACAGTGTTTGATAACCTAAGCATACAGTGCACAGATATTTTTCACAAATTCACTCAAGTCAAATATTGCTATGAACAAGCAGCTACACATGTTACTTATTTTGAGGCCGATATAGCTTATGCAATGAAGGATCATTTGCAGCTTGTCATAATTTAATATGGTGATATAATGCTGACTGTGACTATGAATTTTGGGTGTTGTCTACATTAGGTGAGCCTAGAAAGGTAATGTATATGCAGTAGCAATTGAACAGATTATGACGATATTGAAAGGTACAAATTCAATGTTTAATTTCCTACATGAAAATAATCTACTCAAACGGTAGACTATCCCTCACTCCAGGCTGTAGCTTCCACTTTTAGTTTATTTGGGCAATTTGTGGCGTGGAGGGCTTTCTCAGTGTCAGAATTTCTATTATTATTATTATTATTATTATTATTATTATTAATAATAATAATAATAATAATAATATATTATTAATAATAATAAAAATAATAATAATAATAATAATAATAATAATAATAATAATAATGTTGTTATCATTAATATTACTATTATTTTTAATAATCTTCATTCCAAATTTAGTTTGCTTTTGTTTTTCATTTTCTTTTATTTAGTTTCTAATCCCTGTATATATGGAACATTACAGATACTTTGGGGGTCTTACTAAAAAGAGATAACCAAATGTGTTCCATGTGGGCTATTATATCCCTCACAATGAGTGGAAATGTAGCCTAGACTATTTTCAATTTAATTTCTTTTAAAGTTGTTTCTTTTTTTAATTATTTTAATTTATTTTAAACCTGTTATAATACGCTATAGGTAACCTTGGCAGGCTAAAAAAATATATAAAGTACAACAATGTATGAGGAAAAGTCTTTACCTGTCACTCTGATGACAGCCTGATGAATTGAACCTGTTTGCAGAAAGAACAAGAGTTCAAAATGTAAACCGCTAGTCTTGTGGTTTAAGCAGGTTTCCTGTCTCTCACAGGCCTGCATCTGTAACTGAAACAGAAAATAGATTAGTACATTTTACAAAAGGAACTGATTGTTATATTTAGATACTATGCTATACACAGGATACATCATAGACAGTGACGTTGGAAATGGGGACATGGGGGGTACGGCCACACCCCCACCCCCAAACAACACCAAGACACTTGTCATATATGAGAGATGACAATGTCACTATAGTCACGTATATTCTACGACTACGTGACATCTGTCAGGCAATGCATGTGAAAACACAACCTACATGTACTATAAGGGAAAACAGATATGTGCAAAAAGCAGAAGAATACGTGTCATTTATCACACAGTCAGCCAGAACGTGTAAGAGAGGCGCAGGGACCAATACCACAGGGGTTTCCTATTTAGAGGACGTCTGAGTTTGTTATAGGCACTGAACGTTTTTCTGTGACTAATTCTATGTGAAGAACAAATGTCCTGAGTAGTAAAACTCCAATTAAACAGTGTTTAAATATGTATTTGCCATGCAGTCACAATAATGTTTGGTCTATGAGTTTGAAACTTAAGGTTAAGGGCCTTATGTTTTGCTATTCAATCATTGACTGTAAATAATATAGGGATGAGTGGTGGTCTTGTTGCAGCTATCATTAATTAATATCCATTTTTCAGAAATATTAAAGGGAAACTTGGCAGGATTTCCTCCTCTGCTGGAGAAATTGTGCATTATGCTATTTCAAACTGTGGGAAAAGGTAACGATAAAGCACATGGATTTGTTTACAAGCTAGCAAACGGTTAGCATAAGTTTGGCAGAACTATGTGGATGTTACAAGGTAAGAAACACGATTTAAAACGAGTTTCTTGTTTCTCACTTCTCTTTCCGGGATGGTAGTCTCAATGTTGCAAGGTTGGTTTTTTCCGCCTGGGGATGCTAGGCACAGCGGGGAAAGTCACCATTTTCACCGGAACAGGTCATTTAACCATCCAAATGATTTCTGAACGGGTTTATTACGTTGCAATAGTTGCCAAGTTCCCCTTTGAAGTAAAATCTCGCCCAGGGCTCCAGCGCAGTCAGGGCTTGCCCTAGTCATACTGGAGGATTTTAGGAGTGAGTGAGTCTCAGGCACAGTGTTTGATAACCTAAGCATACAGTGCACAGATATTTTTCACAAATTCACTCAAGTCAAATATTGCTATGAACAAGCAGCTACACATGTTACTTATTTTGAGGCCGATATAGCTTATGCAATGAAGGATCATTTGCAGCTTGTCATAATTTAATATGGTGATATAATGCTGATTGTGACTATGAATTTTGGGTGTTGTCTACATTAGGTGAGCCTAGAAAGGTAATGTATATGCAGTAGCAATTGAACAGATTATGACGATATTGAAAGGTACAAATTCAATGTTTAATTTCCTACATGAAAATAATCTACTCAAACGGTAGACTATCCCTCACTCCAGGCTGTAGCTTCCACTTTTAGTTTATTTGGGCAATTTGTGGCGTGGAGGGCTTTCTCAGTGTCAGAATTTCTATTATTATTATTATTATTATTATTATTATTATTATTAATAATAATAATAATAATAATAATAATGTTGTTATCATTAATATTACTATTAATTTTTAATAATCTTCATTCCAAATTTAGTTTGCTTTTGTTTTTCATTTTCTTTTATTTAGTTTCTAATCCCTGTATATATGGAACATTACAGATACTTTGGGGGTCTTACTAAAAAGAGATAACCAAATGTGTTCCATGTGGTCTATTATATCCCTCACAATGAGTGGAAATGTAGCCTAGACTATTTTCAATTTAATTTCTTTTAAAGTTGTTTCTTTTTTTAATTATTTTAATTTATTTTAAACCTGTTATAATACGCTATAGGTAACCTTGGCAGGCTAAAAAAATATATAAAGTACAACAATGTATGAGGAAAAGTCTTTACCTGTCACTCTGATGACAGCCTGATGAATTGAACCTGTTTGCAGAAAGAACAAGAGTTCAAAATGTAAACCGCTAGTCTTGTGGTTTAAGCAGGTTTCCTGTCTCTCACAGGCCTGCATCTGTAACTGAAACAGAAAATAGATTAGTACATTTTACAAAAGGAACTGATTGTTATATTTAGATACTATGCTATACACAGGATACATCATAGACAGTGACGTTGGAAATGGGGACATGGGGGGTACGGCCACACCCCCACCCCCAAACAACACCAAGACACTTGTCATATATGAGAGATGACAATGTCACTATAGTCACGTATATTCTACGACTACGTGACATCTGTCAGGCAATGCATGTGAAAACACAACCTACATGTACTATAAGGGAAAACAGATATGTGCAAAAAGCAGAAGAATACGTGTCATTTATCACACAGTCAGCCAGAACGTGTAAGAGAGGCGCAGGGACCAATACCACAGGGGTTTCCTATTTAGAGGACGTCTGAGTTTGTTATAGGCACTGAACGTTTTTCTGTGACTAATTCTATGTGAAGAACAAATGTCCTGAGTAGTAAAACTCCAATTAAACAGTGTTTAAATATGTATTTGCCATGCAGTCACAATAATGTTTGGTCTATGAGTTTGAAACTTAAGGTTAAGGGCCTTATGTTTTGCTATTCAATCATTGACTGTAAATATTATAGGGATGAGTGGTGGTCTTGTTGCAGCTATCATTAATTAATATCCATTTTTCAAAAGTATTAAAGTAAAATCTCGCCCAGGGCTCCAGCGCAGTCAGGGCTAGGGGATTTTAGGAGTGAGTGAGTCTCAGGCACAGTGTTTGATAACCTAAGCATACAGTGCACAGATATTTTTCACAAATTCACTCAAGTCAAATATTGCTATGAACAAGCAGCTACACATGTTAGCACAAAGATTGCTCGTCATACAAGACTCCGCCCCTTCCCACACAAGCCCGCGAAAACAACAGGTCTCATCCAGGTCCGCTTGCTGAGTCCGCCACTGCTCAGCTCACGCCCACCAGGGAGGAGCCAAGAGAGCGGGTTGAGCAAACACCACTCTCCGCTCAGAGAGTGCTGCCCTCTGTAGAGACAAGGCAAGCCGTAAATTAACTCTGCACTCGTAGCTGTGAGGAGCTGAGTGAAGCACAAGGCCGCCAGGTGCGGAGGCTACTAGCAGCGTACACCAACATCTTCGCCACAAGAGAAGAGCACTGCGAACGAGCCTGGTCCAACATGATATCGACACCGGAAATGCCTGGCCCATCCGACTTCAACCTCACCGCTTACCGTTCACCAAACGACAAGCAGCTGAAGAAAAGATCAAGGAAATGGCAGCGGCAGGAGTAATAGAGCCAAGCAGTAGTCCCTGGGCTGCTCCAGCTGTACTCGTCCGGAAGAAGGACGGCTCGTGGCGGTTCTGTGTGTAACCCGGAAAGACTCCTACCCCCTTCCCTGCATTGACGATGCACTGGACAGCATTGCCAGCTCCTGCTGGTTTAGCTCGCTGGACTTGCGCAGCGGCTACTGTCAGATTGAGCTAGCCCCGGAAGCTCAGCCGAAGACAGCGTTCACCATCGGGCAAGGGCTGTGGCAGTTCCGGGTACTTCCGATCGGCCTATGCAACGGGCCAGCGAACTTCGAGCGGCTAACGGAGCGTGTCCTTGCGGGCATTCCAAGAAACATGCTGCGTGGTTTACCTGGACGACATCCTGTGTCATGCAACAGACTTCACCGGTGCCATAGGAAATCTGGAGAAGGTGTTCGATGCCATACGGGGTGCTGGGCTAAAACTGCACCCGAAAAAGTGACACCTGTTCAGGAGGCAAACCAGGTTCCTGGGCCATGTCGTGGGGGCTGCCGGAGTGGCCACCGACACAGCTAAGGTGGAGACGGTGAGACGTTGGCCTGTTCTACGCGATGGTGCTGAACTGCGGAGATTCCTGGGCCTGGCGTCATATTACCGGCGTTTCATTTGGGACTTTGCTACAGTTGCCAGTCCGCTGCATCGATTGACGCTCAAAAGCCAGCTCTTCAAATGGACACGAGAGTGCGACGCGGCATTCTGGCGGCTGCGGAGGGCGCTATGTGAGGCCCCGGTGCTCGCTTTCCCTGACCCTCGACTGCCGTTCATCCTGGACACTGACGCCAGCGACGTGAGCGTCGGCGCTGTCCTCTCTCAAGCAGGCGAGCAGGGCCAGCAGGTGGTCGCATACTTCAGCCGCTCACTTGACCGAGCGGAGAAGAATTACTGCGTGACCCGCAGAGAACTGTTGGCTGTGGTGGTGGCAGTGTGCCATTTCCGAACCTACCTCAACGGCAAACGGTTCCTGCTGAAAACGGACCACGCGTCGCTCACCTGGCTGCTGAACTTCAAAGAACCAGAGGGCCATCTGGCTCGCTGGCTGGAGGCGCTCCAGGACTACGACATGGAGATTCGATACCAGGCAGGTCGCCTTCACGGCAATGCGGACGCCCTGTCCAGGCGTCCGTGTGCAGCAGACCAGTGCCAGCACTGCCACCGGAGGTAGGAGAGGAGCCTGGCCGCGGCTCAACCGGAGCCCGCTCGTCGGCTACAGGCTGCATCACCGCTGGCAGAGAGAGAGAGAGCCACTGTTTCCAGCAAGAGACTTACCACTCGCCAGCGTCGCGCCAGCGTCGCGCCAGCGAGAGTGTCAACGCTCGCCAATAGCACGCCAGTGAGAGACTCACCGTTTGGCAGCGCTGCGCCAACAAGAGAGCCACCGCTCACCAGCTTCACGCTAGCGAGGGAGTCAACACTGGCCAGCAGCACCCCAAGGTCATCTCGCCACAGCCGGGGCAACAGACGCATAGTCGCCGGTGGACGTGATGTCAAGGGAGGAGATTCAGAAGGCGCAATCGGAGGACACCACGCTCAGCCGAGTGTGGTCATGCGACCGCCATGCGACCGCCATGGACTGACGTATCAGCACTCGATCCAGAGACCAAAGCGATTTATTCACAGTGGCCGGGAATAGTAGCACATCAAGGACTGCTGTATAGACACTGGCCTTCAGCAAGTGATGCTAGCAGGCCCCACTTGCAACAGCTAGACTGCAGTCCAGATCACCGGAAACACAACCAATCCCACAGATCAGCAACTCGGTGGATCCATGACAGCGACAGCCTGATGCTCCGAGAGACTCCAGCTTCCCAACGCAGCTTCGAACGCCAGCAGCCAGAAGCCAGTCTGCTCAATCCAGACTCAGCCAACGTCAGTCAACGGCACAATCCAGACTCCAGGCAAGGCAGACGGCTCAATCCAGACTCCAGGCAAGGCAGAAGGCAGCCCGCAGGTCCGCAGCAGCTCGGCGGCCGCGGCAGATCCCTCGCAGACTAGGCCCAGGTCCAGCCGTCCCGAGAAATCTCCTTGACCAGTCAGTGAAGCGCAGCACCGCCCACAGATGGATGGAGGGACGGATGGAAGGATGTCAGTCCAGGGCAAAAGCCAACGCCAGGCATAGCAAGCTCCCAATGGACCAACACCAACGACATCAGCCGACTTAGAAGCAGCAACGCCAAGGGGACCAAGGGATCAAGAACAACTCGAAAACTATCAAAAAACAACGCAAACAAAGAGAGAATACACCTAACCAGACAAATCAACACAAAAAATTAACATGACATTACACAAAATCACGAACACTTCATAAAAACAAACAAAAAACTGATGCTAGACGGAGCGGCGTGTCTCGCCAGCGTACCTAGCAACCATCAAAATGGGGCAGTGGGGGCGGATCATTTCGGCATTGCAGAAGACTCTTCGTCGGCTGAGAACCCACTTTTATTGGCCGGGATGCAGGCAGGACATTAAACTGCATGTTCACTGCTGTGATGCCTGCACAGCAAAGAAGGGCCCCCGGTTCGGGGCACCGGAAGAGCTCCACAGCAACCAAGGGTGGAATTTCGAGGCTGATGTTTGCCAGCGCATGAGCATCCGGAAAACGAGAACGACACCTCTGCATTCACAAAGCGGCAGGCTAGTGGAACGGTTTAATCGGACGCTGGCAGTACAGCTGGCCATATTGGCCAACCGCCGACAAAAGGACTGGGACTTACACTTGCCCCTGGTGCTCTGGACACAGCGGTGCAAGAGTCAACGAAATGCACACCGGCACCTCTGATGTGCGGGCAAGAGCTACGCATGCCGGTGGACTTGATGTTCGGTTCGCCTCCGGAAGCGGAGATTGGAGGTAAGCCAGGGATGGAATACTACAGGCAGCTACGCGAGAGACTGAAAGAAGTACACAAATTGGCCCGGCAGGCTATGATTGAAGCTGGAACACGTCAAAAGCGAGCTTACGATACACGCTGTCGCGGCCAGGAGTTCCAGACCGGCGATAAAGTTTGGGTGTACTGCCCGGAGAAAGGCATTTCCCCGAAACTCACTAGCCAGTGGGTCGGGCCGTGCGATGTCTTAGAGAAGCTGTCTGACGTGGTCTATCGTGTGAGACTGATTAAGCATTGGAGAGTTGTGGCTCACCGTGATCGACTGGCCCCGTACCGACCCCTGGCCTCAGCTGAGGGCCGTGGGGACTCGGACACTGACTCTGTGGAACTTGGTGACAATGGAGCTGTGGCTCTAACACCGGTCACCGTGCAGCCTTCACCGGAAGTCACCGCCGTGACAGCGGGGCGCCCACAACGCCAGCGTCGCGTCCCAGCCAGGCTCATGGACTGCGTAGGGTAAGGCTTGAGTCAAGGGGACATGGACTAAGTCTTGGGGGAATGTGTAATGAACTGAGCCTAGCTGACTTATAACTGTGGAACTCCCATGATGCTGTGTTATGTGTTGATGTTGAATGTTGATGTTGAAACCATGCAAGTTGCCAGTTGTATGTCATGTATGTCGTATTTATGTTCTACAGTAGTTACAGTGTTCAGAACCAGGGTTGGCTGATGTGTGTTTTAGATACAGCCTAAAGTAGAGGTTTAGTAGAGGTTAAGGGCCGGGTCTGGCCCGGCATTAGTGTTTAAATGTGAAAGTCCAATAAAAAACATTCTGAGACAACATTGCAGTTTGTTACAATATGACATGTTCCATGGTAACATGCTCAAATGTATCATGAAAATTTTAGTTGGATATTGGATGTGAGAAGAAGAAAGAAAGGGTGTTCCATAACAGTGCATGTATATTAGTAGTGTGTGAAATGAATGTCCCACACTGGGAAGCATTACAGTTTGATACTGCAGCTGAAGTTAGACTTGAAGAAGAATCTGTCTGTTCACCGGTTCCATTTTTTAACAGCCATTTCATTATTAATAAGTTGATAACATTTCTATATTAACATGTTCTATTAAAGAAAAGATAGAAAATAACTATTTGTGTGTGCTGTAAAATGGTTAGAAGAAATGAAATCGATATCGGCAGGTCAAACTCAATGAAAATCAGAATCGGCCCAAAAAATTGCTATCGTTGCTTCTCTAGTTTAGGTGCCTTGCTAAAGGGCACTTCAGCCGTTTCTACTAGTCAGGGTTCGAACCGGCAATTCTATGGTTTCAAGTCCAAGCCCGTACCAGTACCGGCTACTCAGCTACCAGTAAAGAATTTCCCCTGTTTGTATATTCACTCCACTTATAATTTTAAGAAGCTGTGTGCAGTTTGAATGAGACATAACAATTACAATATAGTATGAATGATATCCCCCAAATTAACATATAGGACACAATTGCATAAGTAAATGTGAGTTTTTAATAATTTACTTTAAAAATGACAAAACGTTATGAAAAGATAAGGAATTGATTGTAAAACAAGCAAATATAAAAATTAAATCTGTTAATTTGCTCTTGCTCGTCTGGATTCGAATCTGCGAATTTCTCCCCCTTTTTTCCCCCTTTTCCCCCCTTCTTCCCCTTCTTATACGGACGAATGTTCCCCATCTTCACGCAAGCAAAACGATCAGTTGAAGACATCTGTTTTGCAGGAAGGGCAAGGGGGTAACAACAGGACAGAGACAGGCCTGATGGCAGGGCTAAAGTTATGAGAGTATTAATATGGGATATTCTACAGGAAAATATTAAAACGGCAAGACAGCAGGGGAAAAGTTAAAACATGTGATAAACCCGGAAAAAGTTGTCATGTTAGGTATATTTCGGTCCCTGTGATTATTTGTGAAATTGTGCAAACAGCATTTTCAAGTCATTTCAGAAGGAAGGAGTGGTAGCTTGCAAGCTCCCAAATTGACGCTCGTCTGAGAAGTGGAGTTTTGGATAATGTTCAGCTTCGGCAGCATATATGATACAATATACAATGACTGAGGAAGCCTAGAGACGAGTCCATAGCAACCAGTTCATGTGTTGAATTTGTTATTAGCCAGTGTGCTTTGTTGAATGGTCTCAATGTTATATTATTTTATTTTGTGTGAATACTAGTGTAAAAGAGTGTATATATACTTATACTTACTAAAGGAGTAACTTAGTATTTGAAGTAATGCAGTTATGCAGGAAGTGCATTTAGTGTCCATGCTTACTGTGTTTCCACAACAATGTTAGTGAGTAAATCTACTGAAATGGCCACCATCTTGGTGTAGTGTGATGTGTAAGATCAGAAATCAGAGGTTGATTAAAAAACGATATCACTGTGTGTCCTCAAAATTCAAAGCAGCGATTGCTGAAGACATCCACAATTGGCAGGGGAGTGTTATGTCTCTTGACAATTCTGTTGGTGGGTCATTGAACAATTTGTTGCAGGAAGGGAGGGTCATGCAACTTTTGACTGACACACTAAAAATCCCTCCGGCGGCCCCTTCAATTCATAACGAACAGTCCCTTAGTGGGCCATTTAATGGTCAGGCTTCATACTTAAGTTAAGTCCTTCCCAAATGCGTAGACTATTTTCTTTCTATTTCTATTATTACTATTTCTTGAATTTCCCCTGGGGATCAATAAAGTATCTATCTGGGGGGGGGGAGGTGCGGTCAGAGTTTTCCGGATAGATTTTAGTGCCCCACTCCGCCCTTTTAAGGAACTTGTGTTTTTCCCACACTTTTGGTCAGTCCAGCCAAGTTTGGGCAGGAATAAGATATGAATGCCAAAACAAAGACATTTTGATAGTGTACAGTTTATATATTTACCCTACAGGTGGATATAAAAAAATTAGAATATCATGGAAATGTTATATTTTCCTGTAATTTATGTAAGCGAAACTGTCATTTAGTGCGTGCATGTGTGCGTGCGTGCCCCCCCCAGTCTTCATATCTGGAGGGGCACAGTGAATGCTGACTGATTCATACAGCTTTTAAAGACCTTGCATATATCAGGAAGCCATGTCAAACTGCACTCTACACATATGGCTCCACAGTAAAATAGTTTAAGTGCTAATATGGCCTGTTGATTGATGATGAATGGTGATTGTGGTAATGTTGAATGTTTATTTAATTTCATCCTGTTAAACTTTCTGTCCTGATTTTATTTCTTTACAAATCCTGTAGTTCAAATTAAGTCCAGTAGGAGTAGCTCTTCGCCCAGCAATGTGAGAACATTGGCCTGTCCACCATAAATTAGATACGGTGCTCTGAGATGGGTTGGGTGTAAAAAGAGCATTCCAGAAAGGCATTTACATCTAGATTTATATCCTTCAGGAGTAAAGATTCAGAGGTCATCACTGTAAAAAAATATATGGGCAAATAATGCAGCAATATAAGAATACAAACAGACAGAGTATAATAGCATCAATTTCAACTTTATCAAACAAATTAATTTATTATTTTTACATACAAATATACAGATACATTTAGTAATGTAATGGGTAACATCGGAACCGTGACAGTTAATTAATTTGATTTTATGTTAGTAAACATCATAGGGCCTTAATTTAAGTGAAGAGCAAAGTGCGAAGTCACCCAATGAGCAAAGTGTCTTGTGCATGAGCTCTGTCTTATGGCATAAGGGAACACTAAGCTGATGTTTGTGCTTAGGTTCTTGCGCATGGTATTAAATTAACATTGAGAAGATTTGTGTAAAAAAAAAACTTAGCTCGGGTTAAAAACTTAGGGTTACACTGTAGACTTTACCTATCATATAAATTAGGGCCTGATGACTAAAACCAAGAGATTGGATAATATACAAGGTTTTGTTGTACAATAATAGAATTTATACAATTAAACAATATAACTTAACATGGTTGCATTGCACATATAACATATTGAGATGTATCTATATTCTGATTCAAAGAAACATGCCAACCTCTTGGGAAATAATCTTATTTGACATCTACCCCAATTCGCTGGAAGTGGGTTAGACTAGTTGGCCTACAGCTCTCTTTTAGCTATAGGCTAACTTCCAGTGAATTATGCCAGTCTAGGTTAATGGGCTGGGGCATTGCACTCACAGAGAAGAGAAAACAGAACTGCACCTTTCCAGCATTCATGAAAATGCAAAGTCAGAAATGGTCAAGAATGAAAATATAGTTCTGAGATGTGTGAGATTGAAGAAAACAGAACCATGAAGATATGGCCACATCCTGTTTCACAATACAACATATATGTGTGGTGGTGCTCATTAAATGCTCTGGATCATCCTATACGGCCATCGGCATTGTACGTTCCCAGTAGCCAACACAATTTATTTACTTCTCTCTACTTTCTGTCATTCTGTGAATGTTTTGAATATCACCTTTACATGTGACCACTGCTTTAGC
The DNA here is from genome assembly GCF_046254945.1 of Alosa pseudoharengus. NCBI lineage: Eukaryota > Metazoa > Chordata > Actinopteri > Clupeiformes > Clupeidae > Alosa > Alosa pseudoharengus. The sequence continues at coordinate 9,744,503 of NW_027468718.1, read as the reverse complement.
ATTTTAAATGCTTCTACTATGGCTTCACCAGGATGTTTGGCCTTAGCAGCTGCTTTCTGAATTGCTGTTTTGTTTAAGATCCGTCGCGCTGGAAGAGAGGGTAAGCAGAAAAATCCAACCAGCATCACTGCAGGTGTGGCCACGGCTGTATTTACCATAATCCTCATCATCACTGTCTGTTTGGCTTTCTCTTTTAACTCCCTGTCAGATAATTTCTGTTTCTGAACTTGTTGTGTTTCTTTCAGTGTTTGCATTTCCTCTTGTATGGCCTCCTCCACTAATGTCAGGATTTCATTCATGTAATAGCCACCATTATTCTCCTGCACCATCTCTTCTATGGTGTTGAACAGCTTTGCTAACTGAGTTCTGTTGCTACTCTCCCCCTCTTCCTGATGTCTCCAGAGTTTACTATCTATGACATGACACCGGCCATGGCACGCATTCACAAGGTCCTTTAGTGTAGTTCTTTTCCCAGCAGCTCCAGGATGGCTCCTGTTCTCCTCCACAAACTGTTTAATAGTCTGACCATCCAGGCTTCCACCATGTGTGAAAAGAACCAGTGCATGTTTGAAGGCATCATCTGCAAATAATTGTTTAATCTTTTGTATAATTTGTTCTTCGTGTTCTGTGTACCTTCCTACTTTCAGCACAATGATGAAGGCATGGGGGCCTGGGGAACTGTCAAAGATGCATTTTGCTATGTCACATTTTAACGACTCCTCTCGAACAGTTGTGTCAAAAAATCCAGGTGTGTCAATGACTGTTATTTTCCTCCCGTTGATGATCCTACTCTGCGTTTCACACTGACATGTGGCAGAGTACTGAGAAGCGTGGACTGCAAAAACCTTTTCTCCCAGGATGGTGTTTCCTGCACTGCTTTTACCATCACCTGTTTTTCCCAGAAGCACAATCCTCCTTTCACCTGTCAACCAAGAGTGCAAAAAGGATCAATAAACTACGTATCACTGTGATTGTATCAGAACATTATAACCAAAGATCTGTATCATTGTATGCCTTCGGACATAAAACAAACTAACTTGTGTGGAAGTTTGTGGAAGCTGACTTGTTCTGCAATCCACTATCTTTGAGCTCACAGCAGACACTGACAGTGTACTGAGTGTCTGGCTGCAGGTCTGTAAGAGTTGTGCTGCAGGACTCTGTAGAGATGGTCTGTGGTTCAGTCCCTTCACTGTGGTAGGAGATCAGGAACCTGTGTGGAATCTGCTCCATCCCCTGATGCAGACTCCAGCTGAGATCGGCCTTCCATTTGTAAAATTCTCTGTCCAGTGCATCCACGGTCAACCTCTCAGGAACAAAACTACCTATAATGCACAAATGTACCATTAAAGTTTCCTTCAGCAAATTTAGTGTCATTACAATGACCAAAAGAATTTTGGATCAAATGGAATTCATCTTCAATATATCCTTATATAACATGAAGGGGAGCAACATTCCTCATATTTTCGGTTGATTTTTGAAAGTCAAACCAGATAAAAAAACACAGGGTTCCCACCAGGGTTCTAGGGTCATGGAATTTATGGGATATCATTGTAATGTAAAGTCAATTATAGACCTTGAAAGTAAGGGAATTTTATCATTTTTGTGGGAATTTTGTTGTAGCATTTTAAAATTGACTTGCCAAAATACATGAATACAAATCCATTTCCACAGTATTGGTGTTTGTCGGGTTATTATCTATTTCTCGCCTGAGTTGTCAGGGAAACTTAATGATAATTTACATTTGAATTGGAGGGCACCCTGAAAACACAACAACGGTCTGGGGACTGAAATGCTTTAAATGATTTATTTCTGCAAACAAATACATGAAACCTAAACCAAAGGCAGTGATGTTGGTAGGGGGGCTGGGGTATTCTCCATCATATTTTTGGCAGCTAAATGTTAGCCCACTTAATATCTCCGTTCATTTCACTAAGATACTAATCTGGCACCTAACAATACACCAATGTTTCCCTCCGTCACCAGGGTGGCTGGCTAATCAGCGATGAGAGCGGATGACGCTAATTTAAAAAAAAAAAATGAAAGTGTCTGTGGTGAACAGTAAGCAATGCCTGCAACTATTTAAAATATTTATCAGAAGAATGTGTACATTTGTATGTGTAGCAAAGATAGGCCTAAATTAATTGTTTCCTGACTGCTAAGGCAATTTATGATCAGTTTGTTAAGGTTATAGGCGAAGTAGGAAGTAACATTATTTTAAGAGTCGCATTTTAGTTTATTTTTGTTGTCATAATTTACTTATATTTGTCTATTTTCGTTGCATTTGAGAGTGTTCCTTCTACAGGTGGAGAGGGTGCTACCCTATAAATTGGAGTGTGTAGTAGCCTACATGACTGAAAGAAGGCAGGCCAGCAGATACAGTCTTTGACCTCGGCCTGGATATGCGTTACAAAAGCTCAGCCTGAGCGAGAAAGCTTAACTCCAAGCGTTATAAAGAAACATTTAAGAACATTAAAAACTTATTTAAATTTATTTGCATTAAATACTGACAAACATTCAACAACAACATTTTCTTGGATTCAGGCTGTGAGTCTGACCCTGTACCCACATTCTCCAGGTGGTTGAAACAATAGAAAAAAAACAGGGGGTTACAGGGAAAACCCAACCCAAACATTGTTTTTTTGCCACTACAGTTAGGAATAACTGATCAATGTGTATTGGTCAGGTATAAGACTATGCCTGTCACGATGCTGGTTGGTCCCTATCATGACAGGCCTACAGTAAGTCTGGTTAAACCAGATTAGCTAAATATACCAGTTAGAGACACACAAACATAAAGGCTTGAAGACAACTTGTTTCAATTGAGGCTTAATTCAGTCCTGTTTTCCTAACCTAATAATGTCTATGTCTGAAGGGTACATTGACATACAAAAAATGCAGATTGCATCAAAATGGCAATTAAATATTAGCCTAACCTATCTGTTCAGGGGCGCCGCTAGGGTTGTATTCCATAGTAGCCTATGCACCATGGTTACGCCAAAAAACGGTGGCTACCCTCCACATAGAGGTGGTTCAAGCTTTTTAAAAGTTCTGGGATGAGGGAGATTTCACCCCCGGGAATTGTTTTTAAATTCTGGCTGCTAAATACACCATTTTAACGCAATTTGGGTGGGACAGAAATACCTTTACAGAGAAAGCAGCTCTGGCCATATCGGCTCTGGCTCACATGACGTGAACATATTGGTTTGAATGCATTATCACTTCACTACCCAACACACGAACAAGGGAAAGAAAAGAAAAAAGAAACCAATGAGCTTATGTCGCGATTTGCGATAGGCCCAGGCCTAGAGAAAAGACAGCTATGGTAACCTAACAATAAGGATTTGCTTACACTGCTGTTTGGTTGTCCCAAACTTTGAGACGATCCATACTCTACGCATTAACTGAATCTCATCAATCTTGAAACCCGAACTGTGATGCTCCAAACAGAGAGACTGTAGGATGCAATACCTAATCTCACTGCCTTCGGCATAACTGTGAACAGTCCGCCTATTAGGCCCTACTGTTAAACACCTGTAAAATAGTAAGCTGCTGTTTTCTTTTCATGACGAGCACTACGCTTGAATGATTTATGACTGAATGGAACATTGCGTTTTTAAGCGCCAGAACTGCTTATCATGTTGTGACAAAGTTTACACCAATCATCTTCTAATGTATCCTTATCTTGAGATGTCCATTCTTTTTGCCTTAAACAGAGGCTATCATTTGTGCGCAAAGCATGTTTCAATTAAAACAGTACACAAGCTATTTTTATTGTTGTAATGTTGAATGATTTCATGAATAAAGCGTTGAAAAATTGTACGAACAGTGCGTACACGATTACGGCACGGCTGGCGGCGCCACTGTATCTGTCCCTATACAAATGCAGAAAAGCTATAGTATTTGTGGTATTTATAGTATAAATGGTAGGCTACCCATAATTATCATCATGGCACAAACTTTGGGAAAACCCTCCCTAGAGTGTCTATGGTAAGCAGGCTCGGACTGGTAATCTGTACAACCGGGCAAATGCCCGGTGGGCCGGTCCACATGTGGGCCGGTGACCTCCGGGATTTTTTTTTTTTTAAGTTATTTAGCCTATTTGCGGCCCGTCATGTAGACCTAGGCTTAGCCTATAAATGCAGTTGCATCCATTTGGATTGGGGGTGACAGGTCAATCATTTTGGCCTCTTCATGACAGGTTCAGTGTGTGTTACGATTGCGCCCCCCTGCCCCACCCCTCAAGTGGATTTGTCCAAGCAGCCGCTTAGTTTGTGGGGAAATATAGCCTACGAGTCCATGGCATGCATGGTAGCCTAGGCTATATAAGTGCCCTCCGCTGGCTGGTGTTCACATCATCGCAGTTTAACCGTAAACAGCAATCAGAGGTGTCTAGTTTTATTCCATAAATATATTGTTTTAGACGTTAGTTGCACGCGCTATGAAGAGCTTCCATTTACTGCACCATGTTGGCTACTGTAGTGCGTTTTGTCTGTCAACATAAAAAAAACTCCGGGTAGCCTACAATTTTCGCACAACTTGGTGGAAAAGTGTAGCACAGGTTAAAGAAAACCTATTCATGTTTGGACTCAAAAGGAACTTCAAAGTATTTCCCATATAGTAACCTTTTAGCTCACAACGACAGTGAAAGTGAAACTTGGAAAGTGGAAGTCTCTCCACCGAGTGTTACATTAGATGCACAATCAATTGCGAGTCGATGCACGTAAAAAGTATCAACTGGTAGGTTAGTAATGAAGGTAGGTTGTGATGAAGGCACACAAACTTGGGCAAAAACGTCTAGTATACACTTGTGGTGATAGCCTACAGTTAATGCATACCTGTCAACATTTAGCTTTCCAAAAACGGGGGGGGGGGGGGGGGGGGGGGTGTCAGTGTTTATACCGGATCTGTGTTTGCATATGTAATACGTTTCACACGTGTTTCAAGACTGCATTTCGGTCGTTTCTTTTACCTTAAGCATGCCAGTTATGTATCCACCAGCTGCCTGCCTGCAGCCTACTTCCAAAACTCCAAAGCTGCTTGCTGTCTGATTTGGTTCCGAGGACACAAATTCAGTGTATCAACAACACTCAATAACAGTTTATGTGATATCAATCAAAATTTCCAACAATTTCACAACAGCTAGTTCTGGAGTAGGCCATTCAACTAGCCCGCTTTGCTTACGACGAGACTCAGGCTGCGCAATCGGCACCCGCATCCTTATTTGGGTTTTGGGTTGCCAGGTTTTAGCCTAGGACAAAACGGTTGAAATTGTTGAAGTGATTGTGTATGTGTAGGGTGTATTTCATACACAATCTGGCAACCTGGGAGATGTCAGACTAATAGAAAAAATGAATGGATCAATGATTTTAATATGAAGTTTGATGGCCATGCAAATTACAGGAGTTTTCCGGGAGAAATTACAAAACCGGAGGGTGTCGGGAGATGACCTTGAAATACGGGAGAACCTGGGAAAAATGGGAGTGTTGACAGGTATGAGCTATTTTGAGCCTTGTTAGTGGTATAGAAATAGTGATTTATTTCTACTGTACGTGTGCCCCGAAGGCTAGCGTTAACCGCTAATAAGCGGTTTGCAATAAAACTGGTCACATTCGACTAGCATGAAAACAAATCCCAGCGAACGGTCGAACTCGGTACACATGTGTTATTAACCCCTAGGTTCATTTTGCGCCGGAATTGTCCTTTAATGTGAATCGCTGACTATAACCCAAGTAAAGGAGAAGATTTGCACCAAATAGGCCTAAAGGCTGTGGTTGTGTTTCTACAACATGTTGGAACAAATCGTAATTTCTGTCGACTATGACGATCTCCATGCATGTTCAGTAGCCTATATTTTTCATTTAGTCAAGCAGTGACATGTGGTTTAATGCATGGGGTAACATGACGTGAGACAGACAGAAGATGAGCCTGTCTTCCTATCCCTGAATCCTGTCCCTCTCAAATCACTTTAAAATGGTGTGATTAGCAACCTAGCAACCAGAATATATAAAAAAAAGGTCGGTCCAGTAGTGGGCCGGTCCAGGAGAAAATTGCCAGGGCCGAATTTTGTTCCCAGTCCGACCCTGATGGTAAGGAAGACTGTAGGGCACTGCATCTCATTGTCATTGTCTTTTCTCTTACCGTTACAAAGGCACTTCACTGTGTTTTCTCACTCTGGTGAACATCTAAGAGGGCACCTCTTAAGAGGGCACCTCGTGTTTTTTCCCCATCCGCCTCTTTGTTAACCACGGGGACACCAGAGAGGTAAAGAATGTATTTCTAGCGTATATCTACTGTATATCTGTATCTAATTGCTTGAGGTGGGTTAACAAGATGACAACTTTGCCATCAGACAACTCCAAGATGACATGTGCTTGAACTCAATGTCTTGATCAAGTCATTGTCACAGTCAAGATCCCTTTGACGAGGAACTTAGATTTGTTTTTATGTTTATAGAATCAATGGCATAAGGATAATAAATATGATAAGGGGAGAAGTGAGAAATCATATTACTTTCATGGCCCATAATTCTGCCACCTCTCACCTGTTTGAATGGCAGTTGAAGTAGCCTGACTCCTTCCCCCCTCGATGAGCTCACAGCAGACACTGACAGTGTACTGAGTATCTGGCTGCAGGTCTGTGAGTGTTGTGCTGCAGGACTCTGTAGAGATGGTCTGTGGTTCAGTCCCTTCACTGTGGTAGGAGATCAGGAAGCTGTGTGGAATCTGCTCCATCCCCTGATGCTGACTCCAGCTGAGATCAGCTGATATTGGAGTCACTGAGGCCACAGTCAGATTCTCTGGGACTGGAACACCTGGTGACCGTGCAATATTAGTGGTAAATCAAAGTAAATTTATCTCTGAACATTTTAGATCACACTGTTGTGGAGAGCTATCGTAAAAGCACCAATTACCGCCCCTTTCGTTCGAAATTCTAAAACAACAATGTTTTTAATACTTTTAATTAGGGCTGTCAAAATAACTGATTCATTTCGATTCATTAATTTGAGAAAAAATAACTGATTAAAAAAAATAATGCAGATTAATCGATTCCGTATGATCTTTGACCCCGAGCCGTTGTAGTCAGTAACCATTAGACTGTAAAATGAAGGAGAGAGAAGAAAATATGATGCCTAGATCATTGATTGGAACATTTACTTTTAAAAAACGGCCTGATGGTGTTGATAAAAATAAAGTGTTGATTAAAATAAAGTCCTCTGCAATGTCTGCAGCAAGGAATTTGCATATCACCGGAGTTCATCAACTCTAAAGTCGCACATCAATGCAAAGAAATAGTGTTGACATTGAGGGGAGTGTTAATTTATTTTCATTGTGTCCTCTGTGGCCTGAAATACCTTGTATGTGAAAAACAACTTCTTCCTGAAGCACTTTTGAATTTATTTCCTCAGCATATTAGGTCATATCATAGATTATTATGACCATTATTAAAATAATAATAAAAGAGTTTTTGAACTTTAATGTCACTAATGCTGATTATTCAATGATTTATTTGAATTTAAATATTTCAAATACTTTCACAGCAAAAATTATATATGTGATTAATTTAGATTAATTAATCACAGAGTATGTAATTAATTAGATTATTTTTTTTAATCGACTGACAGCCCTACTTTTAATACATTTGATAAATGAACCTTGCGTTTTTCAGTAGCCACAGGTGTTTAGATTTTAACAAAATCTGGTTTGGTTCTTTGGTTCTTGTTTACCACACTCGGAGTTTAGTGCTGGGCTGATCCACTGGAGCTCCAAGCGGATTACACGCAGCCACAACACTGTTTACAGCTCTTCGAGTCACGGTAAAATGTCATTTTGGGTACATAGCTAATTTAGATACACTTATGGTGTGGGTGCTTGCGTGTCTTTAGCAATCTGCCGTCTTGGTTTGTATAGAAATGAATATTAAGTGACACATACAGGTAAGAGGGCGGAAATAGGGGATGGGTGTCGTTCCGAGAGCGAATATTCTCTGAATGCTACAAAATGTGTTCAGTATTAGAAATCCCTCAGTACCGCTTACCTCTTTGTGACATTTTGCTTCATACTATTTGCAACTGAAAATGTCTAAAGGCTAATAGACACAAAAAAGTTAAGTATTCTACATACTGTGTCTCTTATTCCAGCACTTACTTGTTTTGATGGTTTTAGTGAAGGACTGCCTTTGAAACCCTTTCACCACTGTGGAAAGAGTGATGGAGTGTTCTTTCCCCATCTCTAACTCAGAAAAGCAGTGCTGAGCTGATTTGGTGAAGATGGTCTGTAGACATTGCCCATCACTATGGAGGGTCAGTAAGTATGAGGCCTGATCAACTCCTGCTGGTTTGCTCCACTTCACTGACACTGATGTGAGATCCATGTCCACAGCAAGACACTCAGGTTTAGGAACATCTGGAATAGAAAAAAGATAAGTTTCTTGTGGCAGTTGAGGCTCCCTCTTTACATTGCAGACCCTTGCTAACTACTAACAACAGACCTAATTCAGACATGTCTTGCAAAATTATGCTTTACTGCAGTGTTTTATTTCACATGAGTATCGCAGAGCTTTGAGAATTAAGATTAACTAGCCTAGTTTTTAATTTGACAAATAATGAATAATAAACATTTTGAAGGCTTGTATTAAAGCAAGATAAGACTGGTCTGCAAAGTAAGTAGAAGATGTCATTTTAAATGTAACTGGTTTCTACTTTCGACACGCCAGTGCCTCTCCCTGTGCATGTTGCAGTCACATGTTCACGACATCATATCACATGTTCATGACAACCAAATTTGCCTGCCTTGTATCAAGATTTTGTATGCCAAGTGTTTCACGTGCGGATCCATTGATTATAAAGCTATTGTCAGTTTTTTCAACAACACTGTACACTAATTAATTATTATCTCTATATCGTACAAAGAACATAAATCAAACCTGTGTGCACAGTTGCAGACACACACAGACTCTGTCTGTCGTCTTCCATAAGGGTGACCACAGTAAATGTGTACTGCTCTCCTGGAGTGAGCTCCTGAACATGTAGCTTCAGGTCCTGCACTTCCAGCTGCTCCTGGATTCCTTCACCCGTCCATGAGACCCTGAATCTGTGGGGTCCAGTCAGTCCCTCAGGAGGTCTCCAGCACACACACAGAGAGTCTGGCTTCACTGAGGTGAACTCAATGGGCCCAGGAGGAGGGACTGCTGGGAATGAAGTGCAGTATAATCAGGTAACTTTCCTATGATTGCAGAAATGCAGTAATTTTATAGGTGGGCATTTCTCAGATTTCGGGCCTATTTGGGTAACTGAAATTTTGAAAAATAAAATTCTAAATTTTACTAATTGGTATGCATCAAGTTATCAGTCATTTTGATAGGAGTAACCTTGTGAGCTTGGTTGAGACCACAATATAAGGGAATTTATGATTTTTTGTCATTTTTCAAGTAAATGTCATTACCATCACATCATCTAATATGTACATTTTAAAGATGAAATGGTCAATCAATGATCAATCAATGATCGATCAATTATGGTTTCACATGAAGTCTATTTTATCTTGAACTTATTAGAATTGTTGAATTTTACTTACAACATGAATTATAGTCGTTTAAGTATCTTATTTTTTGATTTTTTCACTCGACCCTGGCTTGGAATTTCATTTATTTGAAATAAATGCCATATATCATATCTGTTTTCATCCAGTGGCAATTTAGACTGTCCAACATTGTCAAAAATATCTAATTAATGTAATTTATTGTAATTTATACATAATCTATTGGCAAAAATATGCATGGTGATGGTGATGACATTGCAGTTCTGGTAATGACATTTGTTGCGGTGATGACAAATCACTGATCGTAATCTATTGCAATTAAATGTTTATAATTTAGGAACCCAAGTTGAACTGACTTTGTGAAAAAAAAAACTTATTTCTTTTAAAAAGAGTACTTTAAATGTATCTGCAAAAATGTCATCACCAACACAGTCGTCATTACCACTACATTTCAAGCTATAATGTGCTGGTAATGACTGTGCTGGTGATGACATTTATACCGAAAAACTACCCTGAGAAGCAAAAATTATCACCATGCAAGTGTAGCTAGCTTTCTACATGTAATGTACATCATTTAAACTATTAAAATAATTTTAAAATTTCAGGAATATTCAAAAATACAGAAATACAATGCGTATGGTAATGACACATAATAAGTGTACATGCCCAAAACGAGGGATAAAGAGTAGATTTTCTTATGTTTCTGGACATCAAGGCATCAATCTTTCTGCTTGACACCCATGTATTCCACTGTGATATTAGGTGACCATGGTTACCAAATATTTTTTTGATGAAAAAACAGTAGCAAAGTGCTTTTATGTAGAGTGTGCTGGTAATGACGGCTAAACCATGGGACAGGTATACATTAAGCAAAATAAAGCAGGAAATGCATATATATGCATAATGTGTGCATGCAGTTCATTAGTTCAGATAACATTTAATTCATATGCATGATTTTTTAAATTAATTTTTGATAAATAATGTTTGAGATATGGCACAATATGTGAAAACTCTGGTTGCGGACAACACCAAAACACTGATATTGTACCATAAAACACCAATAAAATGTGTCTAAATCATGAGTAGGAGCAACCATTAAAAAAGTCTAGGCTTGTTTTTCTTTATACTAATTAGTGATGCTAAACATTATTAGATTTAATGTGTTTTTAATAGAATTACACCCTGTGGACAGAAATAGGCCCCAATTCTGGGAAATACCCAGGTATGAAATGTACTCTTGAGGGTCTCCCATGGGTTTCATACTTGAAAGGAGTCATGCTACACACTTTTCAAAAATGTTTAGGACATTCCCTAAGATGCTTTTGTAAATTTTTTAAAAATTGAAAAAAAAATGCATTAGCTTGCCCCCCCCCCCCCTCCCCCCATGATGTTCTAGTATGCCCTGAAAACCATATCCTCCTGAGACCAAACCCGATAGACTTGTGTCCTCTGTAATGTACTTTGGTTGTACATCCATATCTATTTACCATTTTGAGCTACTCTATCAATTCCTGTCATCTTTTAAAGAGGACATCCTGGGCTTTTCCAATAGGTTCTATGCATGACTCCATTTTGGATTTGCCTCCTACTGGGCAATCAACTTTCTGCTTACACTGTACACAGTAGGCTATGACATAAAATTACAGATTACTGGCCTGTCATAATATTTGAATATTAATATAGGCTGTTACAAGGATACAAGGATACAAGGAAGTTTATTGTCACATGCATATAGTTACTGGAAGTAAGAAATGCAGTGAAATTAAGTATGGTGTCAGCCTATTTGTGCATTTATGGGGGGGTAAAAAGTGCAGTAGAAGAGGGGTTTAGTAGATTAAGTGGCAAGGGCTGCATAAGAAAGGTGGGGGAGGATTGCGATTGGGGGGGGGGGCACCAACAAGGAGCACCCAAGAGCAACAGGGGCAAGGAAAAACTCCCTTACCAAGGAAGAAACCTTGGGCATATCCACGGCTCAAGGGGCTAACCCAACTGCCAAGGGTCTTGGTGTGTGTGTTGGGGGGATGACAAGGGAGATGGGATAGTGTGCTGTGTATGTGGGGAGAGGGCAGTGTGCAATATGTGTGTTGGAGAAGCTTCCTCATGAGACAATGTGCTGTGTATTGGGGGGCGGGGGCAGTGTGCTGTAAGTATGTTGGGGATGTGTGTTGGAGAAGCTTCCTGATGAAATAATGTGCTGTGTATGTAGGGGAGAGGGGGGGGGGGGCAGTGTACTGCAAGTATGATGTATGTGAGTGATGACAGTGAAGATGTGTGTGTGGGCGGGAGGGGAGTGGAGCAGTGACTGTGTGTGTGTGTGTGTAGTGTGTGTGTGGGTAGGTGGGGGCAGTATGCTGTAAGTATGTAGAGGATGTGTGTTGGAGAAGATCCTGAAGACAATGTGCTGTGTATGTGGGGGGGGGCAGTGTGCTGTAAGTATGTTGGGGATGTGTGTTGGAGAAGCTTCCTGATGAAATAATGTGCTGTGTATGTAGGGGAGAGGGGGGGGCAGTGTACTGCAAGTATGATGTATGTGAGTGATGACAGTGAAGATGTGTGTGTGGGCGGGAGGGGAGTGAAGCAGTGACTGTGTGTGTGTGTGTGTATAGTGTGTGTGTGGGTAGGTGGGGGCAGTATGCTGTAAGTAAGTAGAGGATGTGTGTTGGAGAAGATCCTGAAGACAATGTGCTGTGTATGTAGGGGGGGGGGGCAGTGTGCAGCAAGTATGTAGAGGAGGCTTACTGTAGCAAGCAGTGTGCTGTATGTATGTGAGGTGATGACAGTGATGATGTAAGAGTGTGTGTTTTTTTTTGTGTGTGTGTGTTGGGGATGGGGGGGGGGGGGACAGAAAGGCTAGGCAATCAAGGACATGGGTAGATAGATGGAGGAGAAATCAAAAATAATAAATAAAAAGATCGATCTATAGAGATGTGCAAAAGTTGGAGAAAGTCAGATATGTGTGTGTGTGTGTGTGTGTGTGTGTGTGTGTGTGTGTGTGTTTTGACGTGTGATGAATAAGAAAATAAATAAAAGGTCTGCAGCATAGGGAGAGGGATGTAAAAGTGCTAAAAGTCATGTAGGTGTGTGTGTGTGTGGGGGGGGGGGGGGGGGGGGGGTCATGAGTGCTGAGGAGTGGATGAGTGCAAAGTCAGTATAGTGTGAGTTCAGAGTTGGGAAATGTTTGAGAGTGCTGAGGAGTGAATGTGTGCAAAGTCAGTATAGTGTGAGTTCACAAGGCAGGCTGTTGCTAGTTATCTAACCAGTTCAGTAACATCAGTAGCTTGATTAAAGTTAAGAACATTTTAAACTGTTTTCCCGTTTGCTAAGGAGTAGCACACAACATTTTCACAAAGTTGGACTACATTATCGTGAGACGAGGTCCTGAAGACAATGACTATAGAAAAAAGAGCCATATTTGCCATTTTGTTTGCTGTATGTGACAAAAAATGTTTTAGCTTAGAAAACGCGTAACATTAAAATAAAGCAGCATGCAGCAACAATATTTACCTGTTGTATTTTCCATCTCTGATGTGGTCTTTAGTAGACTCTGTATATGTGAAAGTGAAGAGGATGATGTGATATTTTATATTTTCTTTCACTTTACTTTTTTATGGCGTGCAGGTGATACTTGAGTGAATATGGTTTCAATATCTACCTGATGTTCTCGCAGTCCTGTTATGTCATGTCCAATGTGTTCCTTACATAACACACATATTGCAGTCTGGTCAGTCCTGCAGTACAGCTCCAGCTCTCTGGTGTGTCGCTGGCAAAGCTTCTGCTTCAGGTCTTCAGTGGCCTCCACCAGCTTGTGTCTCTGCAGTGCTGGAGCTGTGTAGTGCTGCCTAACATGGATCTCACAGAAGGAGGCCATGCAGGTCAGGCAGGACTTGAAAGCCCTCTTTAGGCAAACGGCACAGAGAACACCTCCAGGTTCTGTGGTGAGGTCACTATGAGAGACAGTAAATATTGTGGAAATTACTTATAGTGATAACGGATACAGAGATCAGCCGCTTACATGGATCAAAAACATCATACAAATCAGTCATTCTTGAAACATGAGAAAAACATAATTCAATTTTTGGCTGATGAGGCTATTACAGTTTTTCTATGCATGCATTTCTCAAATCATAATTAAAGAGAAACTATGCAGTATTAGCAATTTCTTTGCTGTGCTCTCGGTTTTTGCTTCTTTTTGGCTGGCTCCGTCATGACGAATGTCTGAGAAACTCCATCGCTTGTTCTAGCTGGTGCCTGGCGTGTATGTGTATTTAAATGCAGTAAAGCAATTTGTTATACTTCCTGACACTGAGGCCGCCGGCCCGCTGGCCCAAAGTTTCAAGGGTGTTTTTTCCGCTCACAGGCGCTAGGGGGAAGCGAGACCATTCAACCCCAAAAAAGTCATATAACCATTCCAATGACTCCAAAGCTGTTAAGTTACGGTAAATTAAGCTAAAAAACCTGCATATTAAGCTGAAAAACCTGCATTGTTCGCCTTTAACATTAGCACAAGGCATTCTCTGTTGCTCGACCAAATTTATGGAATCCCCTTCCACGCCACACAAGTCCTCTACCACCCTTGCTAATTTAAAAACGTAGGCTACCTTTTCTCTCTTGCTTTTAACAATCCTTAATACCGCCCCCTGTGTTTATGTGTGTTAGAGGTCTGCGCGAAACTGATTTTTCAGTCCCGCGCCCGCACCCTCCCGCAATATTCTGTCCCGCTCCTGCATTAATGTGTCATTTTTAGTCCCGCTCCCGCCCGCATCTGTAACATGATGTCCCGTTCCCGCCCGCTAAAGCCCGCATGCAGGAGGGATAGCCTGTTCAGTTTTTCTTCCTGTCTCATGAAAGGAGCACACACACCTGAGAAAGACTCCAGATGTCAGTTTCTTGGTTCTGAATGTAGGCTAACAACTGAAGTAGGCCTAGTCTGGTGCCCTCTTCCTCTGTCATGCTTTCGATTTCGAGTTTTGACAATGAGCAGCAGGAACAAATTGAGCACGTAAACGACAATATAGGCTATGGGCCTGCTATCCGTCAGTTATGCTTAAACCCCGTTTTTAATGCTGCCTAACAGAATATCCAGCTGAACTATAGTTATGAACACTACTTTAATCATTTCCATATTTAATTTTACGCATATATTTAATTTGCGGGAGTGCAGTGAATCATTGGTTTGTCCCGCACCCGCGAACGCACCTCTCTCATCCCGCCCGCTCCTGCAGAGAGCTTTCAAAAGTTGTCCCGCGCCGTACTTTAGGGTCCCGCGGGTCTACCGCGGGAGTGCAGACCTCTTATGTGTATGTGTCCTCCTTTCCCTCAAATGGCTCACTCATTTTTTTTTTTTACCTGTTTTTACTTTATTTTATCTACCACTTATTTTATTTATTTTTATTTTACTTATTTATTGCTTTTAATTTTGTTTGAATTTTTATTTTTCTGTTTACACTATTTTACCTGTTTTACTAGCCTGGCTAACGCCAAACCTCATCTCATTGATGAGATGGGGTCTGGGAACTACACATGCATTTTCTCGTATTTAAAACATGGTTTACGAATGCCCAGAGCCGTTTATTGGGCGCTACAAATGTCTAATGTGTACGTAGCTCATAACCGTTTCGGTGTGTCATCATCGTCTTGCTGTCCCCCCTCTGTTCTGTGATTAGTTCCTTCATTGAGCTGAAAACAAAGTCCATGGACTTCAGGCTGCCTAGCAGCGTGAATAAAATCACGCGTGTAAGGTAGCATGGGAAAACCCAGGCTACTGTTTTACTCCATTTGGTTTTATTTTCCTATTTTATATCATATTTATATTTAATGCCATCTATTTTATTGATCGATCTAATGTTTGTTGAAATTGTACTACTTATTGTTTTTCTTCTTACTTATTTTATACATTACTTTAGTCAGACCTGTGTATCCCTGGGCCCCTTTCTATGTTTTAACTCTTCAGCTTCCTCAGTTGGTCACACCAGCATGTCCACCTGGTGGCCTAACCAGCTACACCAGTAAAGACCAGCAAGAGCTGGAAGAAAACCAGCAAAGACAGCTAAAAACCAGCTACCAGCATAAGCTGGGTTCTAGTCAAGTCAAGTTTATTTATATACAGTAGCGCATTTCATACACAGAGGTCATTCAATGTGCTTTACGTAAACAAAAGCAAACAGTAAAAACAAATAAAAGTATAAAAGGGCAATAGTGAAGGAATAGTTTAAAAGGTAAAGATCATTATAATAACTAGATGTACCGCAGAGCGGTACAAAATATGACCGCCACCCAGTCCAGCACATTTTTTTCCAGAAAAATAAGTCACGCTTGTCAAATTGTGTTAATTTCCTACTTTGTTCCTTTTTTGTGTGTTTGTAATTGAGTGTGTGCAGACTGTGAGGTTGTTTTTGTGTATATGTGTTTTGTGTGTGAGTGTGTGTGTGTGTGCGCGTGTGTTTGTGTATGTATGTAGGTGTGTTTGTATGTGTGGGTGCATGTGTGTGTGTGTGTGTATGTGTGCTTATGTGTTTGTGTGCGTGTTTGTGCGTGTTGTGTGTGTGCATGTATGTGTGTGTGCATGTGTAGTGTGTGTGTGTGTGCGCGCATGTGTGTGTGTGTCTTTATGTATGTGTACATAAATAAAGCAAATCAGGGAACCACCAAGTGCCATGGGATCTTTAACAACCATGGTGTGTCAGGACCTCAATTTAACATTCATGGAAAGGAAAACATCTCCTGCAGTGCAGTGTCCCTGTCACTGCAATAGGACATTGGGATTTACATGTATATTTGTTTGGTGGCTTTTGGCCACAGGGAAGAGTACCACCTACTGGCCAGCCACCAACACCGCTTCCAGCAGGAACCTACTCTTCCAAGGAGGTTTCTTATCCAAGTACTAACTAAGCCTGCTTGCTTCAGTAATTCAGCAAAGTCAGGGTATCTGCTGGTCTGACTGCTGGCTAAAACAAAAGGTGAAAGGCATATATGATTCTAACTGTCTCACTGAATTGCATTATGCACACTCAATTCTCACTGGTATCTGCTAGACAACAAGTACCAAAACATGATTAGTTCATAGATTTCACATGTAAAATACATTTTATACAACCCCACCTCCATCTTGCCTGTTCATAATTCTGAGAAATTCTTGATTGTTTGTGTTATGTTTATGTTATGTGTGTGGGTGTGTGTGTGTGAGTGTGTGTGTGTGGGTGTGTGTGTGTGGGTGTGTGTGTGTGTGTGTGCGTGCTTGTGTGTGTGCCTGCATATGTGCCTGTGCATGCAAGCGTACATATGTCTACTGTGTGAGTATGTGTCATACGTATGATTACTGTGAATGTATGTGTGTGTGTGTGTGTATCTGTTTGTGCACATGTGTGCACATGAAATGGGTTAACATGACCCCTGGAGGCAAACATACGGAAAAAAATGGTCATCCTAGGCCCTACAGTTCTCAAGATATTCACAGAGAACTGTGTCTGCCCTACCCTCCTTTCAGGGGGTCCAGTCCAGCGGGGGGGCTACAGATCAAAACGAAAAATGACGGTTCCATGCTATCCATGTGGGGGTACATGCCCACCAAGTTTTGTGTACCCCGGTCTTTCAGTGTCCCGGGAATCCTTGTTGGTGTACGTCACTAAATGTACACATAAATTATTTTATTGTAAGGCCCCCCATGAACGAAAGTACACAAAACTTGGCATGCATTCGGAGGGTGTCATAATGATCCTACACTATTAATTTCGTGCAGTTTTGACCTTGTCAGCCAGAGATATTGTGATGAAAACACCTAATTTTTTGCTTTTTAATTTTTAACTAGTTGGCGCTATACATGAAATAAGTGGTAATGGGATAGGTTGACATGCCCCCTTAAGACCAACATACATAAAAAAGAAAGACCTCCTAGGCCCTACGGTTCTCGAGATATTCACAGAAAACTGTCTCCGGCCACCTACAGGCCAGTTGGTGTATAGTAACATAAATTAATTTATTGTGTGGCCCCCCATGAACGGAATTCCACGAAACTTGGCGTGCATTCAGAGGGTGTCATAATGATCTTACACTTCCAATTTCGTGCAGTTTTGACTATGTTAGGTCACAGATACCTGCGATTACAACACCTCATTTTTACTTTTTTGTGTTTACCTAGGTGGCGCTATACATGAATTGAGTGGTTATGGAATGGGTTGACATGGCCCCTTGAGATCAACATACAAAAAAAAAAATGGTCCTCCTAAACCTTACGGTTCTCGAGATATTCACAGAAAACTGTGTCTGCCCTACCCTCCTTTCGGGGGGTGCAGTCCAGCGGGGGCGCTACAGATCAAAACGAAAAACGATGGTTCCATGCTATCCATATGGGGTTACATGCCCACCAAGTTTCGTCTACCCTGGTCTTTCAGTGTCCCGGGAATCATTGACGGAAATTTGGACATGCGAAAAAGAAAAAAAAAAAAATCTGACTAAACCTATATGACCGCCGCTTCGCTGCGCGGCAGTCATAATAACACCAAACACACCTGGCTCTTATCCTCTCAAGCACACCAGTGTGTGTGAACATGGTGTGTGTTTGGGAACCACTGCCTCCACACACGGCTAACTCACTAAGCTGGAAATCTAGTCGGATAGGCCTACATCTTGTTTTTTGAACACTATGATGTTCACACAAAATGTAATTTCTTTAAAATACAGCAACGTGTTTTTATGGGTAACCTATGGACATGTCCATTTCCCTTGTGAATTAAATGTTTTCATGCAGATCTGACACTCTTAATCACAAGCATGCGTGCGTGGGTGCCTGCAAGTTTGTGCGTGTGTTTTATGTGTGTGTGTGCGTGCGCCTGTAATTATGTGTGTGTGTCCATTAAATCAGTCTAACTTGTTTGGCTAGGCTACTAGTAGGCAATAACTGCCCAAACCAGTATGGGCAATTGTATAAAACCTGGTTATACTTACTGGCCTGACTATCAGTGCATGCGATAACCACGAGTGCCTGTTTAGTATACAATATCGACTTTGGCCAGAACCTCACACAGACCTGAGAAAGACAGAATGGACGGACAGCGGACAGGATTAGCAGCAGTGCCTGAGATGGACCCTTCTCTAAGGTAAAGAGGTCATCCAATACTGCTGTCCCTTCGCACTCTCTTCCTAGTCTATTGGTACTCAGCATGTTATCACTATTTCCTCCCAACAACTTTAACATGACCTTGCTGGTTATGTGCTGTGTGTTCTGTCTCATAATCAAACGTATGAGATCATGCAAAACACAGCTGGCTCTAATGTTGCCGAGGTTACACAGACGTTTCATATGAAGGATCAGAGTTCCATCACAGTTGTGAAGAGTTATCTAAGTTATCAAAGCTCTTTTTTTCACTAAGAAATTGCATTGAAAAAGAAATGTATTTAACCCTATTTTCTTTTTAATATGCCATCACATGTGAAAATATCCAAAGTTTTAAGGTAATGGGATCTGTGTACTTTTGCGTTCATTCATTACTCTATTTGGGTAGGGAAATGGAAAATGGAAAAACAATATGGTATGGTATGACTTTTTGAAGTTCTACCCACAATATCTCGTTACTATTTCTACCTCTCCTTTGAGAACAGCGTTGCTACAGACTACATCACGGAGAAACTTTGGTCAAACGCTTTTAAGGGTGGTGCCATACCAGTGGTTTTAGGCCCGCCACGGGAACAATACGAGGCAGTCTTGCCAAAGAACTCCTTCATCCATGTGAATGACTTCAGCACAGTAGAGGAACTGGGTCACTTCATGAAGACACTGGCTGCAGATAAAGAGCGCTACGCCACCTACTTCGCCTGGCGTCTGAACTATACCGTTGGTGGGTATACAGGATTTGTGGACAGACTGTGCAATGTCTGCCCAATTCTTAGCAGTTTGCCTACATCAAAAATATATAAGGACTTACATGGCTGGAATTGGCAATGAAAGCTGGAAGATTTTTTTTTTTTTAAAGTGCTACTGGTAGCCTATGCAATCTCACTTGACTTTAAGGCACTTTAAGACATATTGGCACCTTCTGTGTTCTTTTAGAGAGTGTTTGTTCAATAACCGCTCAGGTATACATAGTAGCCAATACTGCTCTTTGAAATAGGGGAAGTTGACACAAATTCAGTCAATTATTACTTTAGTATTATTAGGCTACTATATTGTCCTTGAGATGTCAATTCAAGTTACCCACAACCCCTTAACCCGGTTAAGACCAACTGATACATGGCAAACAGATGGCTGTTTAATGAAAGCACTTCCAGGGAAGTTGAAAATAATCAAATTGGCTTTTAAAAATCAGGTAAACATTATTAGCTTAGTCTAGCTGCCACTTCACATAGTTCGCAAGATAGCTGGCTAGAGATTTCCCCTCTGCACAATCTATCTTAAAGGCATACACACACACACACACACACACACACACACACACACACACTCCAATGTTGACGCCAATCAGTAGGCTTATTGGACCTTTTGCAGAACTGTGCAGATGCATGCTGACCTTTTACACAACGCAAACAAACCCAGCATGCATCACACTCAGCCAGATCTGCACAGTGCTGCAAGACATCAAATTGACATTAAGATATTCAGTTAGTGAGTTGCTTCTAGGGATTATGAGAAAATGGTACTTTGTCAATGTCAATTTATTTATATAGCACTTTTTAAAAAACAACAACAGTTGACCAAAGAGTATTTGTGTAATTTGTCTGAGAGATATAGGTGGGGGCTTTGACAGTCAAGAATTTAAAGGTCATTAGCAAAATCTCAAAATGAATTCTTTGGTGAACAGGGAGCCAGTGAAGGGAGGCTAAGATGAGAGAAATGTGTTCTCGCTTACAGGTACCAGTTAAGGAGTGAGCTGCTGCTTTTTGAACCAATTGCAAATGGGAAAGGGAGGCCTGGCTGAGGCCAACATATAGAGTCCATAAAGTTAGGCAAGGCTTGATTTTAGATAGGGTTCTTAACTGAAAGAGACTAGCTTTGACTAGTGTTGACTATGGACTTTGTTGTTCTAATGTTTATTTTTTCCTCTAAACTGTTTATTGTGGCGTCTCAAGATATGTGCACTGTTGAATAGTGGATGGGCAATATTATTGTGTTGATGATTGAGTGTAGTAGGATGATCCCTAATTGCAATGAAAATGGGGGCTTGGCACCTTTATCAGCGTGATCCTTGTTGCCGTTGGGCTGAATGTTTCAGCTCACATTTCGTAGGGGAAACATGCTTGTTGAAGGTGTTTCCCCCACGGTGGTCTTAGAGAGTACGCTGCGGGAGTTCTTGACGAGCTTCGGACTAGGGTGACCATTTCCATAACACCAAAAAGCAGGACATTATTCGGCATATCAATAAATTACTATGGTGTTCATAGGACTCTGGTATACTCTCATTTACAATACAATTTTGTGTGGTTTATCTATTACGGACGGGCCATCTCTAGGCCGATCCTCTGTCTGTGTGCTGAATGGTGAATGGCATGCTAGTCATTACTGTTTCATGTTTTGTTTGTTGTTAATATTGATTTAATTAGTATAATATACAGTGTTTGCCACATAATTTAATTCCATTTGTGGTGGTTGGTTTGCAGAATTAACTTGAATAGGCCTACAAAAGTTTTTAACAAATTCTCTCAAATGCTCTTTTAAAACTGTGTTGACTCGATTTTTAATTGAAATCAATAAACTGATTGTATTTGGGGAATCCTGTATCTCTTTCATTCATTTGATTGAGTGGCCTGCTTTGGGGTAACTTCTTATAGCACACAGGTGGTCATTCTGAGTTTGGGGGCCTCAGTGAGGGTTAAACAGTGGTACTAGTGGCCTTCCTGCCACAAGAGTATGGTCAGAACTACCATTAAGAAGAAGCCCTTTCTCAAAATATAAAGGAGATTTTGAAAAATCCCAAGTCTTCTCTTTCTTGGCTTATTGGAGTTTGACCTGATTACTTGAAAGTGTCACAAAATTGGATTTCCCAACTGTGTGATAGAGTGTTTTGCACTGTGCATCTGTATCATGCCTTTAAGGGGGAGATACAGACGCACTATATGTTTACATTGAGTGACTGTACTACCCCCTCTTATGGTCGGGAGGTGAACTTCAGGGTTAACTGATTTTAGGTTTAGGTTTGGATTTCTATGACTTGCATAAGATGACTACAGAATGTTAGTAATTGTGAAACATAATCCTTAAATTCACAATGTCAGTACTGCCAATCACAACATACTCACTACATCTGAGACGGCAATAACTAAGACTTCAATCTCAACCCATAGGTCAAGTGTGTTGTGGATAGTCATCTGCTTGATGTTGTGTGACATCAACACAGTAACACAACAGCTATTTTTAAGATATTTTTAAAGAAATATCAGCAAAAAGAGCAAAATAATATTACTGAATTGAAGAAAATTGACTCTGGAAAAACAGCTCTATCAAAAGAGTAACTTTTACTCTTTTCAGAGAGGGACCTCATGTTATCTGGCATAGAGTAACTTTTACTCTTTTCAGAGATGGACCACGTGTTATCTGGCATAGAGTAAAATTCTCCTCAATTTGATTTTTTATTCAAATCTCCTGCAGCTGATTCACTCATCAGCCACAGGTGCGCCAACAGCAGAGCTCACAGGAGAGCCAGGGAGTGGGTGCAGGGGGCGTGGCGCACGCCCAGCGCAGGGTGACAGGTAGCAGGACAGGGGAAACCGGCTCAGGATCTAGAAGAGCCAATTCAGCCTGTGACATCTCTCTCTCTCTCTCTCTCTCTCTCTCTCTATCTCTCTCTATCTATCTATCTATCTATCTATCTATCTATCTATCTATCTCTCTCTCTTTATCTCTTAAATTTGCTGCCGCTAGGGTGCATCTAGATTTAGGCTAAACTGGCCATGTAATTAGATTAGATTAGATTTTATTGTTATTTAGCAGAGTACAGGTAGCCTGGAAATCTAGACACGAATGTAATTTGCTGCCCGGGCTAGTCTAGCAACTCTCCGTTGGCTTGCGAGCTTGAAAAATTAAACTTCGATAGGGCCAATCACATTGTGTAGAGACATTAAGCGGGCTTAACATAATGATTGATGGCAGAGTTGCAACGGTTTGGCTTGAATTCCCTGCTACTTGAAAACAAAGAAGATGGACATTGCAGTTGGCGAACAGCGTGACACGAGTTAAGCTTTTTTTTTAAGTTGGCAAAAGTTTGAACTAGCCAACTAGCTCTGCTGGTGGGAAAACGCATGGGACTCATGAGTTGTAGTGCTGTCCTATTGCGTGCAGAGGGAATTTGAAAGACAACCGATTATCCCGCCCCTCGGACTGAGCTCTGCCAACGGTGAGTGCCCAGACCCTACATCTTAATGTGGGTCTGGCTCATCAGGCTAGAATACAGGTACAGAGCCAATGAAATGTAGTTGACATCCAACCAGAAGTGCAAAAGAAGCATTAAATACCAAAGTGCAGGTTGAGTACAGTATTCTGTGCAGTTCTGGGCCTGAGCACAGAAGGTGAAGGTTTCTTCTTCTTCTTCTACTTATTCACTATTTTTAGGACATGACTTTGCCTTCTTTGAGGTGGTTCCCATGGTTGAAAACGCAGGAAATTTGGTACACACATCAGTCGTAGTGCCTACTACTCAGTTACAGAGGCTTGGGCCCCGGGTGTGTCCCACAGACTGCATAGCGCCCCCTTATGTCATCGAGCTTTGTGGTCGACATATCGTTTCAGCACACCTAATTTGGTAGGCGTGTGGGTCTCCCAAAGATGAACAACTTTTGTATGTACATTGCATTAGCCATTCCCAAAAGGAAGTGAGGTAATTGGGATTTTGTGCGTTTGGACACATGGTCAATTTTAACGTCCTCCTAGACGGTTTGTCAGATTCATGTCAAATTTGGCAAACATGATGCCAAGATGTTGCTGATGTTAAATTGTGAAGGGATTTTTGATATGTTGTAATATGCTGAAAGAGCGAAATAATGATTTTTTTATGCTTTTAATATCTCGCCACATAAACAGGAAATGTGTCATAAAGTCACAGTGCATTGAATGAATGGTCTGAAACTTCTCAGGTTAATAGATATTATGATTATGATGATATCCAGGCACCAAATGGGCCTGCCTGGCATGGTGCCACCACCTGAGAAAGCAGGAAATGTGCCAGAAATTGACAATGCCTTAACTGATTGATCTGAAACTTTACAAAATATTGGATATCATGATGATGATATTCATGTGCCCTATTAACATGCAATTTATTGTTTTAATAAAAGGTTCAATTTACCTACAACTTTTAGCATATTCTCCTACTTCTAGACCTCCTTAAAATTCATTTTGTGGATGTATCTACAATAACCGTGAACAATGATAATGGCATTGGAAGAGGATCATATGGAGCAGTTTACAAAGGCTCATACCAGGGAACTCCTGCTGCTGTAAAGATCATCCCTATTGGAGATAGTTCAGTCATCACAAATTAATTATTTTTGTAAGTGTGTGTGTGTGTGTCTCTGTATTGTTACAGCTGCATGTGTTCCAAGTGCTGTTTGTCCCTGTTCTTTCCCCTCCTCTCTACCTTTGCGTTGGTTGGCAATGGGAAATTGCATTCCAACAACCAAAGTTACTAACTTAGTCAGCAGCTTAGTTGGTTGGCAATGGGAAATTGCATTTTAAACGGTTTTTGTTCACCCCTAAAGGACTACCTAACGGTGGGGTGTAACAGTAAGCTTTATTGTTCAGTTCATGAAACTGCATTTGCAATCTCAACATAATTGTTTGGTCAGTCTATAGATTCTGTTTTTTATTTGTACAATATATGCAACAACAACATTACACTAAACGGCACCTTAACTGTAAACATGATTAATTTATATTTGTTAAAATATGGAGATGTTATATGTCATATGTTATGCCCATCAATTGTTAAAATAACATGCAACAGAGTAGCCTGGCTATTGATATGTTTATTAAATGCATTGTGCTAACTTAACTTCTAAACTGAAATGACAAGAGCAGATAAATGCAGCCTCCGGGTGATATTCACTCTCGTCTTTTGAACTGCTACTGCTAGTGATAATGCTCGCATATTCACAACAGAGCACAATATGAGGAGCCAGAAGAGCGTGAGATTGGACAGTAACTTGCGGAGCAGAGCCCCCTGCAGGCTGGAAGAAAATTGAGATTCCTTCAATGAGAAGGAAGCAGGCTGATTCACACTGAATTAGTTTTTCACAATTTTTGCTGAACACTAAACTCTGGGAAATTTTCTGAACCAAATTCTCAGTTGCCTTCTACTGAACACCTTTTTTTTTTTTGTTGGTCTAGTAGGTTAACCATCATAGGGTGGTCAAACAAGCTGGTTAACAAGCTTTTATTTGGTGAAACAATTTTCACATATAAAACACAATTTTCATATCTCATAGACTCTTTTTGCAAAACTATTTGTTAACCTATCGACAGAAAATATAACACAAGTGTTATTTGAACTTCTACTGATGATGTTAGAAAAGAAAGATTGTCTTGCTTTCCATATTTCTGAGTTATATGTGCGGATCATCTTTTTATGGATTTGATAATGGATCTGAGGTTTGTATTTACACCATTTTCTTTCAGCAGGGATGTGTTTAAGAAACTGTACTGCAGGCCGTTGAGACTTATAACGCGGTATAACACGAGAAGAAGTGGCTGGTACAATGGGGACAGATAAAATGAGATTGCAAGGTGGAAAATATTTTACATTTTCTAGCACTTGCTGAAGGTACACAATGTAGGAATTCCCCTTTTGGTTAATTTCCACTGTAGGCTACTGGACACACCCATTTAACATAAGAGGGTCAACAATATGTAATACAAGGGTCAACACTTATAATAGAATTGTTATAGTACAATTCTACACTTTTCAAATGTAATAATCCAACAAACTGATAATTACCCACAAATGGATGCTTCCTGCAACATGTAACTTCCCCAAAACTGATGCTTACTGCAAACGTACATAATAATTAATTTCCTATTTGTGGGAGGTTTGTGGGAAGGTAAAAAAAAAATTACATTACCTTCCCACAAATGTAATAAATGACTGATACTAGACATCCACCAATGCCTTCATTCTATCAAACTAATAAAAAAAGGATAATTGAAATTTCATTGTTTTACAGTCACACATACCTAGACACGGTGTCATGAGGAGGGGAATATCTTAACAGGTCACATGATGAAGACATACTGCTGAGTGAGTCTGGTCTGTATAAAACAAGACAGAAATTAGTTAAAACAAACTAATAATATGTGATAAACAGTAAATTCAATTATATATTGTTGGACTTCAATTTCTTTTCTACAACAAATTGAAGCACATACTGTATATAAGCAAATTATATGACATATAGCCTAATAGAGATACCTTGTGGTTTGCATGCATCCCTCTGTAAATGTATAAGGAATATTCATTGACTGGTCACTCTTCATGGAGGTTACACTAGGTACTGGTGAGTATCTGCCATCATGAATGCTGTTGTAACACATAAGTAATCAGTCTGCATCATTGTATCACTATACTTTACTCAGTTATGAGACTTACGAGTCAGTTGTCAGTGATACATTTACAACAATTGCAGAGTCTGTAGCAATCATGCATTACCTAACTCTGATAATTTCTGAGTATGTAGGGATCATGCATTATATTACTCTGATAATTGCTGATTGTGTTGTAAAAGACCTGCTCCACAGTCCTCACCTTCGACTTGCAGCCCCCACACTTTCATGTAGATGGTCATCTGCAGATTCTACAGATTGGTTCCCCATTACATTATCTGTCAGGTAACACGTTTCCAATTTGGTTTCCATGCTTCCAAAATGTCTTTGGGGACTGAAGGCAGGATCCACCTCCTTTAAAGTCCTGTCTTTGGCCACAACATCTTGACACTGAGAATCAAGACTGTCTGCCATTCTGACTCCAGTGTTTCTCACGTGTATTATGCTGGAGACATGCCAAGCCAAACCAGTCAGGCCAGGATCATGACTTGACTGAAAACGAACCAAAAAAAATAAATGTGGTTTGATCAATCTGATGTGATATTTTCCCCAATACTGAATACATTTGAGGTACAACTACACAATTGTGGTGTGGCTTTGCCCTTTGAAAGTTGGCATTAAAATGCCTAAACGTGGCTATTGGGTCTTCAAATCATTTATATCTAGGTGCACATGTTCGTACAATCCCCAACCCTCCCTTCTTCTCTTCCTTATTTTAAATGTAGACTACCAAGTCTGTAACAAATGGCCCCATAAACCCACTAATATAATGAATTCTTCTGGTGATTTTCTTTTTCTTTTAACTGACAAAAGTAGGTTAATTGAAACTCATACATAGTCCTGCATAACACTGTCTGTTGGATTTCATCCAACTAAGTAGGCAATGATACATTTTATTAAAGTCTTACCTCTCAGCCCAGTTGTTTGAAAAGACAACACATTTCCAGTATTTCCTTAGAGTCACCTTGACGATAGGAAGACTAAAGCTTGTCTAAAAGAACCTCTTGACTTGCTTTCAATTTGAAGAACCAGTTTTTCAACTAGCTCTCTTCACTGGAAATACTATAATCATTTCCGCGTTTCTCCTGACAACATAGATATCCAGGTCATTATCAGATCACTGAAGACTACAGTATGTAACGTATAGCCATCTGTTTTTTAAAAATAGTTAAAGGCTACAAGGTGGGAGTGACGATTGGCTATTTATTCAAATTAGGCTATTTCTTGCCATCAGCCTGTAACATACAACACTTCTCTTGTGAAAACTGTTGTCATTGCTTTTAAGTACTACATGCTATAGGGAGATTGCATTTGTTAGCATGGGGGCCATAGCCCACAAGGGGGTCTCAGGAAACTGTAAGGGGGGGTAGGGGGGCTTGAGACAATATGGATTTTAAAAAAGGCCTTATTTATCAGTTGAAATAGGCATACATTTATATGGAAAGCTTTTTAACTCACACTTATTACTGTATGTCAAATTATCATGATCATTCAATCAGAAAACATAGAACCGGCTATGTTGTTGCTTAGCAACATTCCTCAAATGCTTACCCTGTGTTCGTCTTTTTCTCCAAGTGTGATTGTGACACAGTTCCTCAGGTCTGGTGAAAGTTAACATTAACTGTCCCAATTAACAATCTACACCACAAAAAAGCTAAATCTCTCACAAAAGCGATTACTGTATCATGAAGCTTCACTGTATTCTGTACCACTGACCTGTATCCATTCTAGCTCAGTCGGCTCTGTGTGGCCAAAAGGACCAGATTGGCCATTTCCTTCCATGATCTGCTATGAATGACAGTTTATGGATGGAGCTAGTCGTCATTCTCAAATGCACTGTCTGTGTAGCATTTGTGAGACTCATAGCTTTCATGAATCTCTTTTACAAACAGCCACAACATAGATTACTCTTCTACTTCACTATCTGTTTAATAGTTACTAATGCACTTTGGTAAGAAGAACACTGCACTACTCATGTTAAGCTGTCAGTGCAATACTTTAAAAATCATCCACACACTAACAGTTTCACAATCGGACTATACACATAAAAGTATAAAAAGACAATGAAATGTGTAGTACAAAATATATTTGTTTATTTCACATAAGTGTACTGAATTATTTCTGAAGTCATGGATCAGACTTGTGTTGACCCATGGGTTTTTTTTCCTACCCACATATAAACTTTATTACAGGCTCTAGGCCCAACAGCAAGACATACAACAACAACAAAAAAAGGAATAAATACATGAACACATACAAACATACTCTGATTCATGAGAGTAATAACAGGCACCCATACCAATGTTTCCATAAATATGATTGATATCTGACCGAGCTGCACCTGGGGCTTGTGAGCATCATTATAATACAGTTTTGTGACTCATCAACATGAACTTAAACATTAGGTTCCTCAAGAGAACCTGTAAAGTGCTTAGCCCTGAGTCACATAAGAGCTTACTTGCACTGCTACTCCTGGGCTTTTTCAGCAGTATCCTCAGGCAGTCATTATATGCCACCTGAAGTTTACGCAGGGTCTCCTTTTTGTAGCTGACCCATAATGGGGCTGCATACATAGGGGTGCAGTATGCACGGAACAAGCTCACTTTCACATCCTCAGAACAGTGATGGAATTTCCGGACTAACATGTTTGCTTGGACATACAACATTCGTCTCTGCCTATACAGATCAGCATCATCTTCCATCTTGTCAGTGATGATGTGCCTGTAGTCAGGTTAACCTCACGGCAGTGGAAAAACTGGAGGCAGTGCGTCAGATGTTTGGGCAAAGGCTGTATGCGTTTTATTTTCTTTTGCCGCAGGTAAGCATCAGTAAGTCAGTCAGGAGAAAGGAAAAAAAAAATAACTAACTGAAATAAACAAAAAAAGAAAAAAAAAACTCCAATGCAACGACTCTCAATTAACACTAAAACTTAAACTTCCAAAACAGCTCCAATAATCACAACTCAAAAATATAACAATTCTCCCCTCACAAGAATTGATGTGTACCGCTATTCAATGTCTAGGTGTTGTCTCAAGCTCACTTCAGACCCTTCTCTCTTTAGACCCGTTTTGGCCAAGAATATATTTCGCATGGCCTAACCCACCATCATAACCAAAATCAATTAGCCTATCTCTACGAACATACATTTCTGGTTTAAATATCACCATACATAGTCAACACAATACTCTTGACATATTTAACTGCCTAGCATCATTATACATCCTCTGTATCCCCCTCAAATATTCCCCCATGAAATATTCCCCCAAACACATGAAAGCCAAAAACACCCCTCTTATCCCACAAACTTGATCCCCGCACCTCTCTGACGTCACACCCCCCAATGCACAAAGTCCTTCCCGACTTCACGTCGGGTCCTTTCCCAGCCTACAGCACCTGGAAGCTAGCGCGGCCGCAGCGTGAGTGTTTCCTAGTCTCTGTCCATGTTTGTGAACTGTTCGTACCGTGTTTCATTGTCTTTGGCCTTTCAGTAACGTCGCGATTTATGTTTGTGTTGCAGGCGGCGTCCTGAATGCCTTGGAATGTCATGTTCGTGTGTGCGCTGGAATACTATGTTTGCGCTAACGTGCTAATAAAAGGGTGTTTGTGAACCACGGTCTCAGTCCCGTTCGGATCAGCTGTATTCACTTTACGGGTAGCGGGCAGCCGCACCGCTACAGTGCCCAAGGTATTTCGTACAGTTAGATACACAGAGGGATTGCCCTGACAGATAAAACATTGGAAAGTGCAGATTCTGATCCTCTTTGGTCCTACATATCATACCTACAGAGACAAAGCCTACAGAGCTGGGGATGAAGCTGGCATGAGAACAGCGAGAGCCAACCTGTCCCGTGGCATCAAGGAAGCAAAAAAGGAATAGACTCACAAAATAACCACCCACTTCAAAGACAGCAGGAACGCACAAAGCCTATGGCAGGGCATTCAGGGCATGCATGGAGTTGCCTTCATTTATTTATAGAGTGAATAAACTTGTGAAACAGAAGTATCGTCATGTAATCCATTGATTTCAACAATGTAACTGTATTTTAAATACCAACTATTTAAATTGTAACTATAACAGACTACAGTTACTCATAATTTGTATTCTGAATACGTAACGCCGGTACATGTATTCCGTTACTCCCCAACACTGAACAGGGTAGGCTACAGCTAGCGTGCTTCATGAACCAATGCTCAGGAATGCTAGCCTGGAAAATCCAGACCCTGATAATCTAGAAGGATTAAGGGTCTGGCCACGAACAATGTAATGGCCCAACTCGAGGGGTGGCAACAAGCATGCATTTAAAAATCTCTGCACGCAATTGGATAACACTAGACCATGTTTACTCTGAATGATTTCGGACTTTGACGCAATCGGCTGACACTACTACCAAAGTGTAGTGTGCTCCAACATTGTAGCGCTGTCTTCATCAGTTTAGCTGGTTCCCCGGAATGCAAGGGGAAAAAGTAACGTGCATCATTGCTCATTGCCAGAGTGTCTCGCAGAGACAATTCCATTGTGCTCTCGCGAGAACTCTGGATTTCCAGGGTACAGGAATGCATTAAAGCCTACACCTTCTGCAGTATCCTTGTGCTTTGTCTAAATTTTTCTGAGTTTGAATCATTTACACAACAACTACTGTTGAATGTTAGCCCTGTCATTAGTTTGGGCATTCTGCCTCCACAATTAGGCATAATAAATTATTTAATTTAATATTTGGATGGGTTCATATCAATTTGGACCCGCAGATGGCTCAGAATGTATGTGGTGTTTGATCAGATAATACATTTCCCTGTTGTACAATGCCCTGATGTATAGCCCTTTACCTTTGTGGCTGGCTGGCAACACTGTTGTGTAATGTTTAACCAGAAAAGATACAAAGTCCAGCTCACTGAAAGGGGAGCAAATGGCATTTGTATTTCATTTGAGACTCCTCCATGGCTGCTGTACAGACATCCATGATGCGTGCTGTCATCGCGCTGCTGATCGCTCTCCTGTGCCTGGGCTCTACTCAGGGTGGGAAGCTGTTAGTGATCCCAACGGACGGCAGTCCCTGGCGAAGCATGAAAATCCTGGTGGAGGAACTGGGGAGGAGAGGTAACGAGGTGGTGGTCGTGATCCCAGAGGTCAGTCTCAGCTTGGGCCCCTCTGAGCACACCACCACACTGACCTTTCCCATACCATACACCCAGGAAAGCTTTGACGCAGGCTTAGACGAAGATCTGCTCCAATTAATGAACACTGATCTCTCCACTGCTGTGGCAAGGTTTAGGAATTACTGGGACACCCTGTACATGCTGAGTAATTACACCATAATGACTTGTGAAAGCATGCTGTACAACAAGGAGCTGATGCAGACCTTACGCGATTATGAGTTTGATGCTCTCCTCATTGACCCTTTTTGGACTGTTGGAATCATCGTTGGGGCTTATCTGGACATTCCGTCTATCTACATGAGTGGTCCTTATCCTTGTCCCCTTGACATTATATCCACAAGATGTCCTCACCCTGTTTCATACCTGCCACTACGCTACACACTCTACAGCAATCGCATGACCTTGTGGGAGAGGACCGTCAACCTGCTGAGGTCCTTACTGGAGCCTGCGGCCTGCAGTCGTCTCCACGTTCATGCAGACAAGATGGCGTCTGATATCCTGCAGAGGGACACGTCCATTGTGGAGCTGGCGAGCAATGCAGCACTGTGGCTCGTTCGGTTTGACTTTACCTACGAGTTCCCCATGCCTCTGATGCCCAACATGATCATGATTGGTGGAATGAAAGCAGGAAAGCCAAAACCCCTACCACAGGTGAGTTGGACTCTGGTAATGGAAGTGTGTAGGTTCAGGTCACTTTTTGCATACTTAATTTCATGTATTATAAACCCATTATTAGAGTTCTGCTCTGAAACCAAAGCACTAAGTAGTCAAGTCAAGAGTGTTTGTTAAAGGAGAACTCCGGACAATTTTAACACATAGCTCAGTTGATCATGTTCACAGAATAATGTCGGTCGAAAAAAAAAAAGTGAAAATATTGGTGCTGTCTGACCCGAGTCATCCGGCTAGCGGCTGAAGCAGCTAAAGTGTCTACAAGCTATGCTATGAGGGCAGACATCCCAAGTCTCCCGGAAGTTCCGGGAGTCTCCCGCATATTGATAGCAGGTCCCCGACGCCTGCAAATTAGATCAAATCTCCCGGAATCTATAGTGAGCGATCAAGAGTGCGCATGCGAGACCGCGTGTGCATCTGAGTGTAGCGCGCACACGACGGGAGAGAGAGAGAGAGAGGGGTGGTGCATGTGTGCCTGAGCGCATCCAAGACAGAGAGCATCCTGATTGGCCTGGTTCGCTAAACCAACCAATCAGTTTTCAGTGCAGGCGGGCTTTGTTCAGTGTATAGGAACAGGAGCATCATAGCAGTCAGTCAGTGCCTCAAAAAATGGAAAATGTAAGACCCATTTCAAAGTGTAGACTACCCTTGTCTCAAGACTAAAAAATAATGATAGGCCTAGTCTTGCACACTGCACTGTTTGTAACAGTGACTTTAGCACATATGATTGCAAAAGACAAATGACACAAAGGTATAGGTCAAAGTCAAACTCAAACTCAAAGTCTGCTTTATTGTCAATTTCTTAACATGCCCAGACATACAAAGAGATCGAAATGACGTTTCTCACTATCCCACGGTGAAGACAAGACATATTTTACCAATTAAGTCCACAGACAAACATAACATTCAAGTAAACAATAAAAAGTAAATAAGAAGGCACATACAATTTAGAAATAAGAGCAGCAAAATTGGGTTGAAATTGTGCATAGACAGTCAATATAATAGTGCAAAGTCAGGGCAATAAATGGCTGAGGTAGTTCTGTTTGACCTAAGTAAGCAAGTGGCATAGTGGTGCAAGTTATGTAAGAGCAGCAGAAGTGTTGTGTTTTCAGGACAACAACAACAAGTTGCAAAGTGTGCAAGTGTACAAGTGGAGTAGTGCAAGTGGAGTAGTGCAAGGCAGCCATTGTAGGTCCAAAGTCCAGGATGTTATGTAGCTGAGGGTGGAGGGGGGAGAGAGTTCAGCATCCTAACAGCCTGGTGAATGAAGCTGTTGGTGAGTCTGGTGGTGCGGGAGCGCAGGCTTCTGTACCTCTTCCCAGAGGGCAGTAGATCAAACAAATTGTGAGCTGTGATGCTCTCAATTGTGCCTCGGTGCTTTCTTCGCCAGTGATGCACTGTTGGTGGTCCAGGAGAGGTCTTCACTGATGTGCACCCCCAGAGGTAAGTATAGCGTAATGGTTGACAGGCGGAACCTTTTAATTGGCTGTTTTTACGGCCGGTGCACGAAGTCGCGACACCGGATGCTAGTAATGCAACGTGCTGTGAGTGTATCTGCAGTTGGACATGGGCATGAAATTAGTTTAATGTGGCATGAAAAAGGGCATGAAATGAGATTTGCTGATACCTGCAGAAACCCTGTAGAAGCACTCTAGAGTATTTGATTGGAATAGCCGTTGCTGTTTTGCTTTTGCAGCCTTACTTCACGAGAGACGAGAAACGCGCAGGCACAAAGATTCCAAGAGATTCCAAAGATTTTACCCTGTTGTAGTAGCCTGGCGGGCCATCCTATATCATTGAAATGTATAGTCTGGAATCGAACCATTCACCTCGCTTAATCCAAGGGGCGGGCAGAGAATTGTCTTTCAAACTGCCTAGGCATGCAATAGGCCAGCGCTACGACCATATCCGTATCCGGTCGGCAAAACGGCAAATACATCCTTCTTCGAAAGGAATGACTTAAGTGCATTGTGTTGCTCAACTTTCAAAGAAAAGCACAAGTCCAACTCCTCCAAAGTTGACGCCAACGCCGATTCAAACAACCGCTCTTCGTTCGCCATAGCCACCTTCCTTGTTGTTCACCGTAGCAGGACTGTTGTTATCCTGTTATGCCCGCCTTAAGACTCTCTAACAAAATAGAGCGCTGTGATTGGATGACGTCCACGGCGTCAGCCAATAGAAATCCCTATGGTTTGATACTAGACGTACAGGCTGAGCAAATCAATTTGCCGCCGCTAGGGTGCGTCTAGATTTCTAGGCTACTGTTGTAGCCTTTTACCTATTTATTTTTTTACCGCTGAGTGATAATTAATCAGAAAAGGTACAGAGTTCAACTCTGAGAGGTGAGCACACAGTAATTCTATGTCACTGGGGACTTCTCCATGGCTGCTGTGCAGACATCCATGAGGCGGGCTGTCATCGCGCTGCTGATCGCTCTCCTGTGCTTGGGCTCTGCTCAGGGTGGGAAGCTGTTAGTGATACCCTCAGACGGCAGCCCCTGGAGAGAAACAAAGCCACTGGTGGAGGAACTGGGGAGGAGAGGCAACCAGGTGGTGGTCGTGATCCCAGAGGCCAGTCACAGCTTGGGCCCCTCCGAGCACACCACCACTCTGACCTACTCTGTACCACATTCCAATAAAAGCTTTGACATATAAGTATATATATAAGTATATATACTCTTTTGATCCCGTGAGGGAAATTTGGTCTCTGCATTTCTCCCAATCCGTGAATTAGTGAAACACACAGCACACAGTGTGGTGAAGCACACACTAATCCCGGCGCATTGAGCTGCCTGCAACAACAGCGGCGCTCGGGGAGCAGCGAGGGGTTAGGTGCCTTGCTCAAGGGCACTTCAGCCGTGCCTACTGGTCGGGGTTCGAACCGGCAACCCTCCGGTTACAAGTCCGAAGCGCTAACCAGTAGGCCATGGCTGCCACGGTAGGCCCTGTAGGCCATGGCTGCCCCAAGGTAGGCCACAGCTGCCCCAAGGCCATGTCTGCCCCAACATGGACGGACATGGACGTAGAGGAATACTTGCACCAATACATGAGCACTGATGCCACGTCTGCCCCAACATGGACGTAGAGGAATACCTGCACCAATACATGAGCACTGATGCCTCTACTGCCCCAACATGGATGGACATGGACGTAGAGGAATACCTGCACCAATACATGAGCACTGATGCCACGTCTGCCCCAACATGGACGGACATGGACGTAGAGGAATACCTGCACCAATACATGAGCACTGATGCCATGTCTGCCCCAACATGGACGTAGAGGAATACCTGCACCAATACATGAGCACTGATGCCACGTCTGCCCCAACATGGACGTAGAGGAATACCTGCACCAATACATGAGCACTGATGCCTCTACTGCTGTGGGAGACTAAGGAACTACTTGGATGACATCACAACGATGAGTAGTTTTGCCATGATAGTTTTGCCTGTGAAAGCATGCTGTACAACAAAGAGCTGATGCAGACCTTACGGGGCTATGACTTTGATGCTCTCCTCATTGACCCTTCTGAGCCTGTCGGAATCATCGTTGGGGCTTATTTGGACGTTCCAACCAGGGGGTCAGGATTTGAAGGGTTAGCTTCAGCCACTTAGCATGGCATTTGGCCGCCGAAAACATGGCGTTACATGGTTGCAACATCCGGCACCAGTTTTTACATGTTGATTGGTAGATGACAGCTCATGCACGAGTTTAGTGGTGGGCACGAGCGTCCTCGCGCGTCCATGTTGGTTTGCATTTCTGGAAGACGACTAATAAAACAACTAACTACTTGGATTAAGCTACTGATACTTGACTTAATGCCTATATGGTTAGGCTGTATTATACCGGACTTTGTGGTAAATAAAAGACAAAGTAAATGTTGTCATATCAGGATATTATTTGCCTTATGTGTGGGTTGACAAGGTAACTGACTGTCATACATTTTAGCAGATGCATAGCAATGACCTATATCCAATTATTAGCCTACTCATTGCGTTGTGTATGAAAACTATTTTAAAACATAGACTGTATTCCTACCTGTAGTCCATGACAACACAACGTCTGGATCATGTAACCTGTCTCCCCAAGTGATTTAAAACGAAACAAATGTCAATGACTCATTTAGTTTGCTTTCTTGCAACATTGACATGATTAGGCTATGCATTTGATTTAAATGGCCAGGCTTCCAGTCGAGGCAAAAGCCAAATATCAACAACAGTTGCAGACTCTTGAAATGCCTGCTCGAACCACAATACCCGAGGGATGTGCGCTTCTATCAGTACGTTTAACTTGGGTTGGCTTCATTTCGTCTGCCTGCAAATGTAGCCTAGGTTTATCAAGCTGTAAATTCATACTGGGTGCAGCAAAAATCCCAGCTATCCACAAGTTTCTTACATCCCATGTCTACTTAATTATAGTCATTTTCGTTGGATAGCCTATTGCGTAATAGGCCTACAACCTGTCCAAATATAGCATTGAGGAATCATTATTTGTGTTGCCTAAAGTGACTCAATATTGATCGCATTGTTTATTCTCACATATGTACAGTACATCACATTAAATAACCTAGGACTTCAGAGACAGGGCAAACTTCTACCACCATTCCCAAAATGTCATCCCAACCAATGAAATAAATTTGCGCTTATAACGAGGTGAAGTGAAGCGCGTTCCCGAACAAATTCTTTTCCTCTGAGGGAATGTCCAATCTTCATCAACGACATACCGTTGTACCTGACGTTGTCTCTGTCTGTAACGTGGAATCTAATAGGCTAATTTTAGCTGGTGCCGGAAACGAACACCCATGAAACGCCATTTTCATAAAGATGGCTGCGGTCAATTTCAAACTTTTTTGGCTGAAGTAGCTAGCCTAGCATGGGCCATTGAAATGAATGGGGGCGGGACTTAGTCACTCTCTCCAGTTATATATAATACCTCCATGGTTCCAACCATCTACATGATCGGTCCTTATCCTTGTCCCCTCGGGATAATGGCCTCAAGATGTCCTCACCCTGTTTCATACATAAGAGATAATGTATAGAACGCCGGTCATTATTGGGAAAAGAAGTCCCGACAGGGCGAACCGGACCCCGATGCGCAGCGGTGACCGGTGTTCTATACATTATCCCGATTATTACACGGCTACTTGCCAAAACGAAATAATAAACTCCCCACGATATGACTTTAGCCTACATAGCCTAGCCTATTTGTTTCCATTCATCGTGGCATTTGCTGAGAAACAAATAGTTCGCAACAACACACGCTGCACTTGAATCAAACATTCTTTAGAACACAGCTGATCAACCGTCAGCTTTCACTTTTGAATGAAGTTCCAGTCCTTGTGTAGTGATATGAAAGACATATCAGAAGCACAAAACCAGTTGCCATTGACAGCGGTATTATATGTTTGCAGCGGTAATTACATGAAAATATTTATTAAATGCAAGATGAACAAACAGATGAGTCATTTTTTGAAAGTCCCAAAACTATCATTAGATACATAGAACATAGAACATAGAACTCTTTTGTTCAATCTGTCATCTGTGATCTACTGGTTAAGGCAGCGGTTCTCAAACAGTGTGCAGGGGCGTATGTGATCTGAATTTTGGAATTTTGAGGGACCCAATACATTTATACAGACTCATGAAATAGGCTAGAGGGCTTTTTTAAATAAATAAATGACAGCTTCTTGATTAAGAAGCTCAATCAACATCATGTGAGCATATGCCTATTACTGTGGTCTCCGCTCATGAACACATTGTATAGAGAAACATATGGGCATGAGAATGAACACTCCTGTTATTGCCTAGATAATAATGTGTGTGACATACTTCATAATCAGTAACCATAAGACGGTGTGCATTGATGTTTTGGTTTGATCTTTGGTTGAGAACCTCTGGGTTAGGGAATCAGACTTGTGATTTTAGACTGATCCCTGAAGGGTAAGAGTCATGTGGGAGAGGAGAGTGAATAGCCACATGAGGTGCCTTTGAGCAAGGCCCCTAACCCCCAAATGTTCCCCGGGTGACGGATGAAGTGATGCCTACTGCTCCAGGTGTGTGTGTACGTGTGTGTGTGTGTGTGTGCACGCTCCTGGTGAGCTCAATGCTCCAACTGTGTGTATGTAGGTGTGTACACTACCGGATGGATCAAATGCAGAGGACTAATTTCCCACAGGAATTTTGTACAGGTCACATAAAATATGATTTATAATGCCTGTTTACAGTAAATATGTAGAATCAAGCAGGAAGAATGCCTCAATTTTCCTGTATTCCTGTATATGGCAACAGTTTTGAGGTCCGTAAAAATATTAAATACCTTGGTCATCTTAATGGATAATGAATATATGTATACAGACAACGTTGTAAGTTATATGTTCAGGCCAACACAATAGCACACAATTTCAGGTTCTGTTTTACACAAGTAAAAGTGGCTTCATTTAAAGCATACTACACACCACTACACGGCCCATCTGTAGTCAATCTACAAAAACCTCAGCATGCAGAATCTGCAAGTTGTGTACAATGATGCCATGAGAATCCTCCTAAAAGTTTCCATAGAGGTGAGGCCCAGTCAAATGCTTGTCACTGCAGGAGTGAGCACATTCACACTGCTTTTAAGAAATGTAATGTTTACATTTATGCAACGTCTGGAAGGATCTGTAAATGGTATTGTGGCACTCTCGAATCCCATTTTGAGTTACTCATCCAGAGGGTGTACTGGCTGAAATATGTGAACTGTTTTTTTTTTATTACATTACATTACATTTGGCTGACACACTTTGTTTCTTGGTATTTTATGCCCCCGACATTGTCTTCAAAGCAGCGCTGCCTGGAAGGCATTAGGGATAGGCATGGGCAGTGTTGGTCAAGTTACTTGGAAAAAGTAATTAGTTACTGATTACTGATTACTTATCCAAGAAAGTAATCTAGTTACTTTACTGATTACTTATTTTCAAAAGTAATTAGTTACTTTACTATTTACTTTACTTAGTTACTTTACAAAAACACACTAGCTATACACAACCTGAATACGCTTTTTTAAAACTTGGTTTTATTAGTTTCAATCTTAACTTATTGGTGTGTATACTCCTTCATTCGAATAGATGTAAATAAATGGTGATGGTGCCCAAAGCAGAACTGTTAGTTTAAAATATTTCTTAAGAAATACTACTAATTTGATGCAGTTTAACTCATTTATAAATGATGCGCTGTCACTTTAAGAGCATCTATACAACTCTCATAATGATCAGCTCCATTCAAATATAAGCCTATGGCTAGTCCACAAACTCCACATTTGGCACTATATTAGCAATAGTCATGATATTAAGTTGGTATAAACAGCTAGCTAGACATTTTCTGTTTGCAATTAAAAGTGATAGCCTATATGAGCCTGGTAGCACCTATCTGAGTGGAATGTGTTTCAATCGGCATAGGCTACTGTGCTTCATGTAAATGCTTAGTTTAAGGCAGTGGTTCTCAAACTTTTTCTTTCATTCCCTACTTTGATCAGGGGGGGCTTTTCGAGCCCCACCTGTCCTTCATTGCTCTAAGAAAGTGGTAGGTCAAGCTTAAAATTGTCAAATGTATTGAAATAATGACAAGTTCTAAATATATCCTCTTCAGCAGAGTTAAAATCAGCTGGTGCTGCAGATATAATAATAAATAAATGCATAATGTGCCATTGTAA
Source organism: Alosa pseudoharengus (assembly GCF_046254945.1). NCBI lineage: Eukaryota > Metazoa > Chordata > Actinopteri > Clupeiformes > Clupeidae > Alosa > Alosa pseudoharengus. The sequence goes on along the minus strand of NW_027468718.1, from coordinate 9,704,940 downwards.
ATTAAACATATTTATGTTTTCCAGCAACATATTAGGAAGCATAAGCCAATATTTTACAGCATTGTACAATATATTCAATGAAATACCAACATGCTGCATTAAATGGATCCATAATCCAGTCATACTGAGCACTGCTGGTTGGGAAATATTTTTGAAATAAACTTTGCAGGGATGTGATGTAGGCCTACTGTTTAATACATGGGATCACAAGAGATCACTCAGATTCTCAAAGGCATAGCCTACTGTTGCGATCGAGGCGCCTGTCCCATACCTCAAGTTTTTTGGTGAATGCAGTAATCTTATCTGCTAGGTGAGGTAGGTGCTTGTCTTTGCCTTGTAACTGGATATTTAACTCATTGAGCTTTCCAAATATATCGCAAAGATAGGCCAGCTTTAAGAAATGTTCATTAGTGAACGTGCTTGCAGATTCAAACTTTGTTGCCTTGACACGAGCGCTTCCCTATGAGTCAGATTTTTTTTTTTTTTTCTTTTTTTTTTTCGCGTCCATTGCGCATCGGGTGCTATCTGGGCCTAGGCTACAGATAAAAAAATAAAAAATAAAAAACTCCTGTTTTTCGCGCCCCACCTGGCATGTCTCCGCGAACCAGTAGAGAAACGCTGGTTTAAGGGAAACGAATTATTGAAGACTTCAACACTCACCAGCCCCATTAAGGCAAAGACCACATTATATTTTTGCCCATTTTCCAAATCACAGTGAATGCAGCCAGAATATTATAATGCCCTGGCTTCTGTTATAACGGGCCAGTAGGCTAGGCTACAGGGAACCCGCAACGTCCTCTATTTTCACCTGTTGCTGCAGCCGTCATGTCGGGATCTGGGGGTGTCTCAATGAGTTTCACATTTCTGTGCCGGCTTGCTAGGTGCTTGCTCAGATTTGAGGTGGACTTTTTCGCTGTAGACAACATGTTTCTTCCCATGAAGAGTGTACAGCGTTAATGTTTTTTTCGTAATGTCTGAACTGCAATGAATTAAATGCTCCATGTTCGCGCTCTCTCCCGCACTCCATGTCTTGCACACATGTGTTTGTTTACATCTATATCATGCAGCTATAGCCTACATCATTGTCACGAGTTAGTCTCACAAAATCCATATGGCAAAATCCCAAATTCTTTTACTGCCTATGACAAAATCACGGTTTAGTAACGCAGTAGGCTAACGCAGGCTGCTTGCAGGAAAGTAAAGTAATCTAATTACTATTTTTGCAATTGTAATCCCTTACTTTACTCGACGTTACTTGAAAAAAGTAATTGGATTACAGTAACGCGTTACTTCTAACGCGTTACTGCCCATCACTGGGCATGGGTTAAGGTTAGGGTTAGGTGCCTTTAAGTCAGCAGTGGTAGCGCTGCCTGGAAGACGACGTTGGGGGCATAAAACACCATCGAGCACACATTTTTAACCAAAGCGACTAACATGCAGTTTAAGTTTATACAGCAATTCTCTCAACAATTAGAGAACAATTATTCTTACTGTACTCTACCTTTTCTTAAAATTATAATTTTAAGAAAAGGTAGAGTACAGTAAGAATAAGTGCATCAGTGAGTGCTGATTTTAAACAGTTAAGTGTCAGTTCTAGACGGGTGGAGATGTTCTCTGAAGAGCTGGGTCTTCAGGATTTTTTTGAAGAAAGTCTATATTCGGTGTATGTTATCTGTCTTGTCTTATGTGTGTATTGGATGGACTTGAGTAATAAAGCTCCCTTCATTAATGAGCATGCATGTTTTTGTGTACGTTTGTGTACGCCCTTGACGAGTTGTTGAATTGGTATCTGGAGAAAGAGCTCACCTACAGGGAGCTGTTAGGTCATGAGGGACTTTAACATGGAGTATCCACTGATGTCCAACATGGTCTAAATAGAGGGATTAACAGTGCCAAGAGAAATGCTCTGCCTTTGACAAGTGGTTTTTAACCATAGTGCCAAACAAAAGTTCTAAAACGGATAGTGCTGATCCTTGATTATGATTGGCTGAATCACGTTCAATGCCGTTGTATAATCCAGCACAACCCTACATGTTGCAGATAAATATTTTTCTTTTGGGCTGGTATGTTTGACTCGCAGTACAGTATTACAATATTAGATATTTGCATTATCAAATGTCCAAGATGGCCTGCTTTCTTAATGTAATTGTAGCATTAGATGTGTGTTCTATCTTGTCATTGCATGTTGTGCTATATCTAGGACATTGTGTGGACTTGTTGGTAAACGGGTCATTCTATTCCCCAATGCAACCTGTGGCTCGTGAAAAATATCTGTGTTGTTTTCATTTCAGGAGGTGCAGAACATTGTGAATGGGTCTGGAGAAGAGTATATGTTTTGTGTTTTAATTTCTGGAGGTGGAGGAGTTTGTGGGGTTTGTGAGTTTGTGAATGGATATGGGTTTTGTCAACAGTATCTGTGTTGTGTTTTCATCTCAGGAGGTGGAGGAGTTTGTGAATGGATCTGGAGAGCACGGCTTTGTGGTGTTCACCCTGGGCTCAATGGTGTCCCAGATGCCAGAAGAGAAGGCCCGAGTGTTCTTCGAGGCATTCCGGCAGATTCCACAGAGGGTGAGGGGTTTTGGGTTCACCTAGTCTGCTAGCTTTAATGTACTGTAGTTTGTGTTTATTGACGTACACAAACATTCAAACACACACTGACACTGACTGGCTGACTGGGTGTAGGTTGGCACAGGATGGGATAAAGGGTACCAGGGGCGCCTGAAGTTGCGTACATACATCAGAAATGCAACAAAAACATGCTGTAACTTGAACATTTTTTAATTTATCCAGAACACAAGTTTGACACACGCAGGTCACACATGGGGAACACATAGTTATTTGTAAACACACAGTTCTAAACATGCTGTAACTTGAACATTTTTTAATTTATCCAGAACACAAGTTTGACACACGCAGGTCACACATGGGGAACACATAGTTATTATGACCGCCGCGCAGCGAAGCGGCGGTCATATAGGTTTAGTCAGATTTTTTTTCTTTTTTTTTTTTTCTTTTTCGCATGCCCAAATTTCCGTCAATGATTCCCGGGACACTGAAAGACCGGGGTACACAAAACTTGGTGGGCATGTAACCCCACATGGATAGCATGGAACCGTCGTTTTTCGTTTTGATCTGTAGCCCCCCCGCTGGACTGGACCCCCGAAAGGAGGGTAGGGCAGACACAGTTCTCTGTGAATATCTTGAGAACTGTAGGGACTAAGATGACCATTTTTTTCCGTATGTTTGCCTCCAGGGGTCATGTTAACCCATTTCATGTACACACATGTGCACAAACAGATACACACACACACACACACATACATTCACAGTAATCATACGTATGACACATACTCACACAGTAGACATATGTACGCTTGCACAGGCACATACGCAGGCACACACACAAGCACGCACGCACACACACACACACACAACATAAATATGTACATGCACACATGCACACAATTCAAGAATTTCTCAGAATTGAACAGGCAAGATGGAGGTGGGGTTGTATAAAATGAATTTTACATGTGAAATCTATGAACTAATCATGTATTGGTACTTGTTGTCTAGCAGATATCAGTGAGAATTGAGTGTGGATAATGCAATTTAGTGAGACAGTTAGAATCATATAGGCCTTTCAGCGTGATTTATTTTTGTGGAAAAAATGTGCTGGACTGGGTGGCGGTCATATTTTGTACCGATCTGCGGTACATCTAGTTTGTAAACACACAGTTCTAAACATGCTGTAACTTGAACTTTTTTTAATTTATCCAGAACACAAGTTTGACACACGCAGGTCACACATGGGGAACACATAGTTATTTGTAAACACACAGTTCTAAACATGCTGCAACTTGAACATTTTTTAATTTATCCAGAACACAAGTTTGTTGAAGATATTCTGTCCCCACTAATGACAGGAAATGTCTTTGGTGTTCATTTGTGTCACAATGTTATTTATAAGAATAGAGATGTGCTGTATGACAATCAACACAGCACAAACTGTTCCCTAAAGAGGGCACTTGTTTCTTTAGATGGTTTGAGTTCTGTCGTCTTCCTTCCAGGTTTTGTGGAGGTACACTGGACCCGTACCTGAGAACGCCCCAAAGAATGTCAAACTCATGAAGTGGTTGCCTCAAAATGACCTTTTAGGTTTGTTCAATGCAATGCAGTACTGTCTGTTCGATGAAAAACGTTGTTGCTGTTGAAATAAATAAATAAAACAATGTGTTATTTTGACCCGTACAATGTTACTCTATGGTGTCATATTCTATTTTGCTTGTTGAGCAACCATTTTGTGTCTGTGAATTTAGGTCACCCGAAGGTGAAGGCTTTCATCACACATGGAGGGTCCCATGGCATCTACGAGGGTATATATAGTGGTGTTCCCATGGTGACGATCCCACTGTTTGTAGACCAGGGAGACAACGCCCAGCGCATGGTTGCGCGTGGTGTTGCAGAGTCTTTGACCATTGCTGACGTGACCACAGCCAAAGTGTTGGAAGCACTCAACAAAGTCATTCGTGACAAGAGGTACGATGCGTTTCGTTGTAAATTGGCATTTGCAGAAGCATCTTAATTATCCGTTTGATGGAGTGAATATGACACTGTATAAAAAGCACTTTTTCCCTGAATTCTCTAGTTACAAGGCAAATATGATGAAGCTGTCAGCTGTGCACAAGGACCGTCCGATTGAACCTCTTGACCTGGCCGTCTTCTGGACCGAGTTTGTAATGAGACACAAAGGAGCAGACCACTTGCGGTCCACTGCCCACGAGCTGAACTGGGTCCAGTACCACAGCCTTGATGTGATCGCGTTGCTTACAACCGCCATACTCACTGTTGTTCTTGTCACCATTAAATCTTGTATGTTCTGCTTTAGGAAGTGCGCAGGAAAGGGGAAACAACACAAAAATAAGAGAGCATAGTTGAGAAGTAGTTTTGTAAGCCAATTTTATGTGTATGATTGACCTGGCATTCTCTGGGGGTATGCCAAGTTTCGTAGAATTTCATCCATGGGGGGGCTAAAAAAAATAGGTTATGTGTACATTTAGTGACTGTACACTCATTGGCCTGTAGATGGCGGTGCATACATATACACATGCACACACACACACAGGCACCCACATACTATCGGTATTAGAACGGCCGATACATCATTACAAATTCAGTAGGATTAAAAGAAAGCCAAAATAAATATTCATCATCATCATCATGGCTGCATTTCCAGTATTGGAGATAAGTAGTCGTTTGTCCACTAGATGGCGCATCATTGCAGTGAGACGTAATTTTTTTGTAAGTTAAAAGTGGGTTGGAAAAACAATGGACGCTTCCTAAAAGGACTGTAGTTTACCGCAGAGAACGTCTAATAAGAATAGGATGATGTTCACATGAAATGTAATTTCCATTTCTTCTTGAAGCCGAAATAAATCTGAGGATGTTTATCGGACATGCTTGGTTTTTACTGGAGGTACGTTAATCTTATAATATCAATAAAGACCTAGGTAATGTTACCGTTAGCATTGGTTGAGTGATGGAGGCCAATTTGATTGATTGCATTTGTAGAAAACTATAAATGCGGTTATAGGCTACCAAGCAAATTGATAGCGGCACTGTAATTGTATCTTTCGACTGTCATTTGTTGCACGTGCTACAAAAATCATTCTGTGCAATGGAAGATTTACCAACGTTACACCGGTCTGATACAGTTTTGCCTATACATGCATGAGACTGAGACGCCTGTTTATTTTGTTTGAAGTGCGTGCAGGGTGTGAGAGGGGAATCGATGTGCTTTGATTCCAGCTTGGTAGTTGTAGTCTGGGAAATTAAAAAGCACGTGTGTGTGAAGTATCCAAACAATGACACCTTCATTTCATTATGGTTGCTTTAGCAACACACCTTAAGCTACTGTGTAGTGGGTCCCATTTAGAAGTGGCTACTTCATTCGCGCTTTCCTTAACTCATGGAGCTGCATGAATTTTATTACAACTTTTCGCCACGATATGGCAGTTTAAGTCCGCTTGATACTGTAAGGCGTAAGCCATTGGTTTCCAAAGGAGATTTTATTTGTGTCGCCAGCATAGCCTATTGACAATTTATGTTGTAAATAGGCCTACCTTATAAGCCTACCTGTAGCTTAGGGAAGCTAACAGCTTTCTATTAGGATCTAGTTTGTTAGTTACAGTTTTGTCATAACTCCCTCATGCATTTTTGCATTTAGAATAGCCAGAGCGTGGATATCTCAATCGGAAAATTAAACAATATATGGGTGAACCCAGCCTGATCTGCCCGCTATTTATTTTTTGATTTCTTAAAAGATTGAGCTTGGTCTGGTGAAAGCCAGACTGGCCATGGACCTCAGTTACACAATGTAAGGGAACATGAATCAGCCTATATTTGCACAAACAATAGCCTAACGGACAACAGCTCTTCAACTTTGGCCCGTTAAAATGTGTATGAACAGTCTAGCGACGCATTTCATCAAGGCCCATTTGGACATGTCAGTTATTTGCACCACTGGTTAGATGTAAAACAGCATTTCGTTTCAGACTACTGTTACTTAATTTGTGCATTAACATTATGCTGATACCTTTTGCTTTTCCCAAATACAATGTAGCCTACAGGTGTAAGTGACCTTTCATCAATCCAGTTGCAATGGATGAACTGTGATGAACTGCCCTACTTGTGATTGTTTAGAGATTTTAAAGGTTTTATAACAATGCTACATCTTCTTTGGCTATTCTACAATCTATTCACCTTTTCAGCACCAGTAGGCTACTTTCTGTGCAGCCGCACACACACACTCAGGCATGCCAAACAAGCATACACAAAAGTTTCAAGAGTGGGGGATGGAGTAAAATATGGAGACAAATTGAAGTGTGAATTATTTTCGCGGAACGGCTGTACAGGACTGAGCGGCGGTCATATTTTGTACCGCTATGCGGTACATCTAGTTTTTCATTTTGATCTGTAGCCCCCTGCTGGACTGGACCCCCGAAAGGAGGGTATGTGGACACCGTTTTCTGTGAATATCTCGAGAACCATAGGGTTTAGGAGGACCACCTTTTTTTGTATGTTGATCTTAAGGGGCCATGTCAACCCATTCCATAAACACCCATTTCATGTATAGCGCCACCTAGTTAAAAATTAAAAAGCAAAAAATGAGGTGTTGTAATCACAATATCTCTGGCTGACATGGTCAAAACTACATGAAATTGAAAGTGTAGGATCATTATGACACCCTCTGAATGCATGCAAGTTTCGTGGACTTTCGTTCGTGGGGGGGCCATACAATAAATTAATGTATGTGTACTGTACATTTAGTGACTGTACACCAACAGTTTTCTGTGAATATCTTGAGAACCGTAGGGCCTAGGATTTTTTGCGTATGTTTGCCTCCAGGGGTCATGTTAACCCATTCCATATGCACACATGTGCATAAGGGTAGTTGACGTGACATGGCTTTTTCACCGTCACAGAAGATAAAAAATCATTTATTTCACATTTTTATCATTTAAAATACTGTAAATGATTAAACATTTTCTTTTTTTACATGCATTTTTTGTTTTAATACATGAGTTATTTTTTTTTTTTTTTTAACTTTGAGCCAAACCTCAAAATCGTCCTACGGTGTGACGGTAGACAACATCATTTCATAAATATCAACTTTTATAAATAAAGAAAATAATGTTTAAAAATGGTAATGAACACTCCTGGCATAATTGTGCAAGTGTCTATTTTACTAAGTGCCAATCACTTTTCCCATACATACATTTCTAAAATTGTAGGAATTTCATAAAGTTTGTCACAGAAAAAAATGTCCTTTGGCGTTATGCAATAACTTGATATTAAGTTGGGCAATATTATGGACAACTACATTTAGTTGAAAGACCCCATTCAAGGTCATGTAACTGAAGACTCCTATGAAGCCCATGAGCAGTGCACATTGTAAGTATTTCTCTCAGAATTGTTCAAATATTTAACTCTGTTTTCAGACCACTAAAGTTGTTAAGTTTTTTTGTCCTTTGGTGTGACACCCTTAAATTTAATTTTTTAATCTAAATTTGTATTTTACCAGCAGGACTATGTAATATTATGCAAATGCATGATGCCAATTGATAATGACAGTTCAGCTAGTATTAGCATGGTTATTAACTGCCACAAAAGCTTAAATGTCCTTTGGTGTGACAGGAAATGTCATTTGGTGTGACACTTTGGCCTGTCACACCATAGGACAAAGATGTCACACGATAGGACAATACCTCCTTAAGAAGCTATTAAAACAAATGAATAAAGTTTGTTAACATACTTTTCATTCTTTTTTGACCAGTTTTGATGATTTTAAATTCAATAATGACTTAAATTAAAATGTTTATTGCTGTTTTTTGGAGACTACATAAAATGTTCTGAAGTGTTACTAAAACAACTATAACATAAAGTACATAAATATAAAACTATTTTTTTAGAACAGAAAGAACTGAGAGAAAGATGAGTGCAAAAGAGAGTTCATAATTGAGTATACATTACATTAATTTCTCTGTTGTTGATCCTATATTCTATCATTATTTCTAACAGATATCATGAACAGAAGGCTCTCTGGGAATTGGATACATTCAACATTAACGGTTGTATCAGTGATGTCAGGCCCAAAAAAGGCCCAAACATAAATGATCACATTCATCTAATCTTTCCTAACAATCCACTAGCTGTCTGCCCTATAAGCAGGCCGTCAAAAAAATTGCGTCTCTGTAGGCAGCCTAGGCTCCGAGATCTGTACACAAAAACAATTGCTACCAACAAAGGTTGGCAACCCACTCAAAGGCAAAATAGAGTGTTTCAACCAATAACCAACAAGATGCGCGCTTAAGAGAGTTTTAATTGCACGGGAGGGAGGGGGAGGGAGTAGCGAGCTAGCTCTCTGTTTTGTTTGAACATTAACAGAAGTGACATACTGTATCCCCGCTATCGCTGATACAACCTTTAAAGCACTAGGAAAGAAGAAACAAACGAATTGAGGAAGATTTGGAAGGAATACAAAAAAGAGGCAGGGCAAAGGAAAAGGCATTACTTGACATTCTTAACACAACACCACAGTCTCCTGACAGTGTACTGGAGGAGCCAGTGGAACCTCCTGCAGGACCTGTGGCCCAACCTCCCTCTGAACTTCCAGTGTTGCCACTAACGAATAGAATTTCATTGTAGATGACTGTGTAAAGTATGATTAAAAACTGCTCTTAGAATATATTTTAGATGGAATGGAGTACATGAATGTTATGCAATGTTTTTAAAATGGAATTTCCCTGTTGAGGATTATGGGCCCTATTTTGGCGTTTAGAAACAGATGGTCAGAGGCGCAAAGTTTCTAGACATTATAGCCAGTCTACAATCACTAATTTAATGGCGTGATTTTGTGATCAAACGATGGGCGCTGGGCACAAAAGGGTTGTTCTCATGTTTCTCAATCTGTAATAGGTGTGTTTTGGGTGTAACACCCATTAAACCAATGAGAATGGTATGTATCATTCCCTTTAACAGCAAGCAGCGCAACTTCAAACAGCACATCAGTATTTTGATAGTCAGCGGTGCATTTGAAGGTAGCTGCTTGCACGCAAGACCATATGGAACAGGGATTCCACTAAACCTTGCTTTACTAAAAGCTTATTTGTGACTAGCAGAGTATAGCCTATATGCATCTCCTCGCCTATTATTTGAACTATAGGCAAAGTAAAACTAGTAAAACTAGTCAATGACAAAACAGTTCAACACAGTTAAGTACTTTCACTATGGACTGAAAAGGGGTTACCATCGAAAACATAGCCTGAAAAAAGCAACACTTAACCCAATAATGTTTGAATGACTGAATAGAAAATCCTAAGGATATTTATCCTGCAGAGGAGTTGCTGCTTGCTGATCTTGTGACGGTATGTCTTCAGCTGTACTTTATATCTGTTTTTCGCTATAGACCAGGTTTTTCTTGGTCAGTGGCATAATGATTTTTAGATGGTGTAAGATAGCGATTTTTGGATCATGCGCCAGACCACACCTTATGTCGTTAATTGCCACACCCCTGGGTGCAAGGTTTCATAAAAGTGGAGCGCATGGCAAAAAATTCCTCTCTTTATTGAGTGTAAGATAAGAATAAGCCTTGCATTGCGCGTTGCGCCACCTTAGAATATGTAGTAGTAGCGCAGGGTGCACCATAGGGCCCTTTATCTTCACTGTTACTGTTTAACTACTTAATTTTGCTGTTTGACAATGTCACAGTATTGTTTTGAAATTACATTTTACTGAATTTCTCAAAGATATTATGCATCAATGTTTCCTTATTGATGGATCTATAAGAATCAAAGTTACTTTTGGTGTGCTACGTGTTTCGCACAGTTTATACTGTTGAAAAATAAAAAAACAAATGTCCTCCTTTATCAATGTTATAATAAACACTTACACATATATTCTGACTCTCTTTATGCAATGACTATCTTTGTCCTTTGGTGTGACGTTTTGTCCTATGGTGTGACAAACATAAAACAACAGAAAAATAATCTTAATTTCAAAATATCTTTTAGAAAAAGTCAGGTTTGGCATTAGGGGAGTTACAATAATATCTCCTCTTAGATATCTACAATTTCAAACAGTTTTGTAGGGTTGGCGAAAAAGTTTTATTGACATTCATAGGAAAAAGTTAATCAAGTTCATCTATTCATGGTGAAAATGATTCTAATTAGTATTTTGATGTAAAATAAATATCATTTAAAAAAAAATAATGTTTTAATAATGTGAACAACTCTGTCTGAGGTATTTTTTATGTTATTTAATATAATTTCTTAGTACTTTTTTAAATGTCACACCATAGGACACATTTACAATGCAGTTGAGTGAAAACGTGAAAATAATATGTTAAGTCATTGACAAAATGAGTGACCAGTACTATTTTCTGAAACTGCAGTTGTCATACTCCATAAATATATGTATTTTTTCTAAAAAAGTGATGTTTTCCAAAAAATGTACTTTTTCTTGGCCATTTGTCAACTACCCATAAACAGATACACACGCACACACAAACATTCACAGTAATCATACGTATGACACACACACAGTAGACATACTACGCATGCATGCACATGCACACACACTGCTCAAGGTTTCTTCCTGAAATACGGGAGTTTTTCCTTGCCACAGTTGATATGTCGTGCTTGTAGGGGGTTAAGGGTTAAGGCTTGCCACAGTTGATATGTCGTGCTTGTAGGGGGTTAAGGGTTAAGGCTTGCCACAGTTGATATGTCGTGCTTGTAGGGGGTAAAGGGTTAAGGCTTGCCACAGTTGATATGTCGTGCTTGTAGGGGGTAAAGGGTTAAGGCTTGCCACAGCTGATATGTCGTGCTTGTAGGGGGTAAAGGGTTAAGGCTTGCCACAGCTGATATGTCGTGCTTGTAGGGGGTAAAGGGTTAAGGCTTGCCACAGTTGATATGTCGTGCTTGTAGGGGGTAAAGGGTTAAGGCTTGCCACAGTTGATATGTCGTGCTTGTAGGGGGTTAAGGGTTAAGGCTTGCCACAGCTGATATGTCCTGCTTGTAGGGGGTAAAGGGTTAAGGCTTGCCACAGCTGATATGTCGTGCTTGTAGGGGGTAAAGGGTTAAGGCTTGCCACAGTTGATATGTCGTGCTTGTAGGGGGTAAAGGGTTAAGGCTTGCCACAGTTGATATGTCGTGCTTGTAGGGGGTAAAGGGTTAAGGCTGCCAGTCTTCCAGTCGTTGTGTTCTTTAAACGTTTGCATATAAAGTCATGTAATCACAACACACACTAATATCATTTTAAGGCAACCCGCTTAGAGTCCACATCAACGGGGCCTAAGCATTTGTTAGCAAAGCCGATATATACTGCTAAATATTTCTGATGTCTTGCTGATTGGATCATGAACGGCCACATCAGCGAAGATGAATGACTGATACTCCGCATTGTATTTTATCACAGTTCAACCGGGTGTTTTCTCGGCAACTCGACTGCGTGCGGTTGTGCCGGTTGCGAGACTCATCTCTGTAGCCTCTGTAGGCCTAGATATTTGGAATGTTGCATTTCACCTGTTATTTATTATGTAGCCTTGGCCTATTCCGACGGTGTTTTGTTCTGGATGCATAGCCTACCTAGGCCTACTAGTGACACGAGGGTTTTTAGACTTAGTATTTGACTTCTTACATTTACTGATGTAATGCTGTTCTGGTTCATTTCAGGGGGTATGCTGCAGGAGGACGCACTTCACCTACCCTCGTTATAGGCGCAAGTTGTTTCATTGGTTAGGCTAATAACATTTTGGGGATGGTGGTGTATAGGCTAGAAGTTTGCCCCTTGTCTCGAAATCCTATAATGTGATGTTCATATGTGATAATATAATAAACACGGCAAGTCAATATTGAGTAGGCCTAAGGATTCACCTTAAGTTATACAAATGATCCCTAAATTCTTGTTCAGACCATGGTCATCTCTAAGCTGGACTATTGTAATTCACTATTAGCTGGCTTACCCGCTTGTGTAACAAGATCATTACAGCTGATTCAAAATGCTGGAGCACACCTGGTCTTCAATCAGCCAAAGAGGACACATGTAACTCCTCTCCTAGTTACTCTCCATTGGCTCCCTATAGTAGCCAGAATTAAATTTAAATCTCTCACTTTGGCCTATAGGACACTAACTAGATCTGCTCCTAGTTATTTTAATTCAATAATCAAGCCTTACATCCCCAACCGCCCACTGCGGTCTTCTTGCCTTTCCCCTTTTTTACATTGCTTTTTTTATTAGGCTATTGATTGAATTGATATTATTGTGTACTACAACTATTCTCCTTACTATATTTGACCTAGATTTTAATCTGTTCCCTGTTCATTTTTAAATATTATTATGTTGTTTTGTATTTATATGTCGCTTTGGACAAAGGCGTCTGCTAAATCCATAACCATAACCATAAATGCTTTGGACTGACCGCTGTCACGCTATCCAGCAAAATATTCTTTGGTCTTTGCATTCCCCCTTTGTTCATGAGTCAACAGGTCACCTCTGCGGCCGTTATCCCTTACATGTCAGAGTAATTACATTCAAAAACATACTTTCATATTACGTCACAATTTATAAAGGAATGAAGTTTAAAAAGAAAAACACTATATATCAGATGGATTACACAAATAGGCCTAATTCGTTTTCTACCGTAATTTCCTGTTAAATTAAATATTTCATAGTGCTATTGTGCTGCACGGCCACCAGATGACGCCATTTCACTGCTTCCTTTTACATCCAAAAAAGGCCCGAAGTGCAGTGCCATGCCTCCATCTGGTGGCATGAAATATAGGTAGCCCATTATATTTATTAGAAAAGAAGCGACCATTGGATAATCTTGTAGGCCTACTTCCTTGTCAATTATTCAGTCTCTCAAGGACTGATTGGTTAATGCCAAGGTTCTGACAGACATGTCCTGAAGTAAGAGTGTTCAATAGAATTGTCCAGGGTTCTGCAAAATTCAGAATTTAACTTTGTGAGGACAGTGCTGCAGCCAGAGATCCACTCTGCTGTCAGCCATCTAGGTGCAAGTGCAGGTCCTGATGATTGAAGGTGGAAAGGGAAAATGATTAAGATGGAATTTGAAGGTGCTCTAAGCAATGTTGGGTAACGCCACACCTGTTGACGTTCAAACATAACAGAGAGCTAGCTCACTACTCCCTCTTGACTGGAACAGTGTGTTATGTTTTTATGGTCAGGCTGGACCAAGTTGTGTTTGTTGCTGTTTTTGGAGCCTGGGCTGTCCAGAGTTTTTTTACAGTGTATTCAGGGCACAGGCAGCTAGCCGATGGTGAGGTGATGTTTGCTGTATATGACAAATAATGTTTTAGCTTTGAAACCGTGTAATATTAACAACCGCACCTTTAACATTTTGCTTATTCTTTGACACTTGTGTTTCCGTTAAAGCTTAAACCTTTTGAATGTATACTTCTATTAGAGCTTAACCTCTTGATTTGATTCTTCCCTTCCTGTAACTTGTGTGCAGATGACAAATCATGTGCTGTATGGCGATAGAAATGTTCTTAACCTAGTTTTTAATGTCCTTAGTTCTTAAACCTATAATGTTCTAACTCATATACTGACAAAAGTATAGTGTGTGCAAGGAGGTGTAACACTGGTACAATTGATATACACTACTACCGTTCAAAAGTTTTGGATCACCCAGACAATGTCATGTTTTCCATGAAAACGCACACTTTTATTCATCAAATAAGTTGCAAAATGAATAGAAAATATAGCCAAGACATTGAAGAGGTTAAAAATATTTTTTTTCATTTGAAATAATAATTTTGTCCTCCAAACTTTGCTTTTGTCAAATAATTCTCCATTCGCAGCAATTACAACCTTGCAGACCTTTGGCATTCTAGATGTCAATTTGTTGAGGTAATCTGAAGACATTTCACCCCATGCTTCCTGAAGCACCTTCCACAGGTTGGATTGGCTTGATGGGCACTTCTTACGTACCATACAGTCAAACTCCTCCCACAGCAGCTCAATAGGGTTGAGATATGGGGACTGTGCTGGCCACTCCATTATAGACAGAATACCAGCTGACTGCTTCTTCCCTAAATAGTTCTTGCATAGTTTGGAGGCGTGCTTTGGGTCATTGGGAAATTGGCTCCAATCAAGCGCTGTCCACAGGGTATGGCATGGTGTTGCAAAATGGAGTGATAGCCTTCCTTATTCAAAATCCCTTTTTACCTTGTACAAATCTCCCACTTTACCAGCACCAATGCAGCCCCAGACCATCATCACATTACCTCCACCATGGTTGACAGATGGCGTCAGGCACTCCTCCAGCATCTTTTCACTTGTTCTGCGTCTCACAAATGTTCTTCTGTGTGATCCAAACATCTCAAACTTAGATTTGTCTGTCCATAACACTTTTTTCAAATCTTCCTCTTTCCAATGTCTGTGTTTTTTTGCCCATCTTAATATTTTTCCTTTTATTGGCCAGTCTCAGATATGGCTTTTTCTTTGCCACTCTGCCTAGAAGGTCAGCATCCCAGAGACGCTTCTTCACTGTGGACGTTGACAATGCCATTTTGCGGGTACCATTTAATGAAGCTGCCATGTGAGCGACTATTTCTCAAACTAGAAACTGTAATGTACTTGTTGTCCCCTTGCTTAGTTGTGCACTGGGGCCTCCCACTTGTCTTTCTATTCTGGTTAGAGCCTGTTTGTGCTGTTCTCTGAAGGGAGTAGTATACACCATTGTAGGAAATCTTCAGTTTCTTGGCAATTTCACATAGAATAGCCTTCATTTCTCAGAACAAGAATAGACTGCTACCTTCTTTGCCTATCTAAGGAGATCTGGTAGCCTATCTCGAGATTTGTCCTATGAAAAAATAACATGGATAATTTTGAATTAGCGCACACTGTAAAAAAATATTTGCCCTTGGTGTTAAATTAACTTCTTTTGTTTTGTCAAGTTGACTTTGATTCACCACTATTGCTCAAATAACTTAGAAATCTGTGTTATTGTCCTGTAAACTAGTGACACAGTTGATACAAACATTTAGGGATTATGAGTAAATGCTACTTTCCTGTTTATAATGTTTCTTTTTTTCTCATTACTGTTTAGTAACTGTTCTGTCGAGTTTCAGAAGAAAGTATAATCAAACCCACAAATGACAAAGCTCCAGATATTCAACTAGCTCAAAGCAAAGGAAGGCCAGTTTTATAGCTTCTCTAATCTGCACAACAGTTTTTAGCTGTGCTAACATAATTGCACAAGGGTTTTCTAATCATCAATTACCCTTTTAACACGATTAGCTAACACAATATATCATTAGAACACAAAAGTGATGGTTGCTGGAAATGTAGATATTACATTAAAAATCGGCCGTTTCCAGCTAAAATATTCATTTACCACATTAACAATGTCTAAACTGTATTTCTGTTTAATTTAATGTTCTTCATTGTTTTTCTTTCAAAAATAAGGACATTTCTAAGTGACCCCAATCTTTTGAACAGTAGTGTAAATGTGTGCAAGATGCAAATGCAAGACATAAATGTGTGTGTTAGAAACAATTGATAGTCTCTTGCTCGGTGCACAGGCAGTCTCTCTGTGCAGAAATTGCCTGACACATATGGTACCTCTCTGCAGAGATTAATAAACTACCAATAAGAAAGACGAACCTCATCTCAGGCTCTCTGTGTTTATAGAAAAGTTGATAAATTAAACATATTCCACAAACTTCCAGATATTACAGAATCAGCATCCAAAGTAGGGCTGGGCGATATGGCTGAAAACTGTATCACGATATAAGTATTTCATATCAGTCGATATCGATAATTATTGATTTTTAAAAAAAAATCTATTTCAGATAAGGACCAGAATGGAAAAAAAGTTAAATTTAAACATTTTTATTTTAAACTTAACCTTCCTCTGATTTTAATCACCTCAGTTATCAATCAAAGCAAACAGGGAAAAGAAATAGCAACAATCATGAAAAACACTCAAACTAGATGTACCGCAGAGTGGTACAAAATATGACCGCCGCCCAGTCCAGCACATTTTTTCCACAAAAATAAATCACGCTGAAAGGCCTACAGTATATGGTTCTAACTATCTCACTAAATTGCATTATCCACACTCAATTCTCACTGGTATCTGCTAGAAGTACCAAAACATGATTAGTTCATAGATTTCACATGTAAAATTCATTTTATACAACCCCACCTCCATCTTGCCTGTTCATAATTCATGTTGTGCGGCCCGCCGGCCAATTTTCAAAACCCAATGTGGCCCTTGAGCCAAAAAGTTTGCCCACCCCTGTCCTAGGCCCTACAGTTCTCGAGATATTCACAGAAAACTGTCTCCGGCCACCTACAGGCCAGTTGGTATATAGTAACATAAATTAATTTATTGTGTGGCCCCCCATGAACGGAATTCCACAAAACTTGGCGTGCATACAGAGGGTGTCATAATGATCCTACATTTCCAATTTCGTGCAGTTTTGACTATGTTAGGTCACAGATACCTGCGATTACAACACCTCATTTTTACTTTTTTGTGTTTAAATAGGTGGCGCTATACATGAAATGAGTGGTTATGGAATGGGTTGACATGGCCCCTTGAGATCAACATACAAAAAAAATGGTCCTCCTAAACCCTACGGTTCTCGAGATATTCACAGAAAACTGTGTCTGCCCTACCCTCCTTTCGGGGGGTTCAGTCCAGCGGGGGGGCTACAGATCAAAACGAAACACAATGGTTCCATGCTATCCATGTGGGGTTACATGCCCACCAAGCTATCCATGTGGGGTTACATGCCCACCAAGTTTCGTGCATGCGCTGCGCGGCGGTCATAATAAATAAATGTGCACATAAGTCTGAATGAAAAGTAGGCTAGCACTGGTTGAAGCCTGGAAATTTTGTAAACAAAGTAGCTTAATTTGCTAGTTTATCATAGTCTACTGGTTAGACTGTTCAGTTTTCCCACGTATGTTTAAGTTTCAAATTAATACTTTTTCTCCTTGGGACAAGCCCGTTTGAGTCTTGGAAAATACTTTTCCATTTGCATCGGGATTGAGATGATTAGAACTTAGCAGTGAATTTGAATGCAACAGTTTTGAACAAATTTGTGCAGCGTGCTAATGATGCTAACTGGATTTAATTTAGCCAGTCGTCTTGCACGATTGTTAATGTTTGGATTACATGTGTATGCTGAGGAGGGATGCGCCTGTTGAGAGGGAGAGAGAAAGTGAGAGAGAGTGCACGGGGCAAGGACTCATTGAGAGTCTGTGTTGAGGTAGGCCTACCTTTATCGCTGGTGGAGTTGCACATACTAGCTACAATGCAAGATATATTTAGCCTATTTATGGACAACGTAAGGCGGGAGGTGTGTGCTGCTTCTAATTATCGAATGTTCTATCGAACTTAATTTTTATTGATATCGATTACATGTCTATTGTACGGAGCCCCTAAGGGGACATGAGCAAAAAAAAATCTAAAGTTTAGTTTCATGTGCTCACGTGAAACTTTCATGTGCTCACCTGAAAGTTTCATGTTCTCACGTGAAAGTTTCATGTGAAAAGTTTTGCGTGCGCACACAAAACTTTCATGTGCTCACGTGAAACTTTCAGGTGAGCACATGAAAGTTTCACGTGAGCACACAAAACTAGGGGCCCCGTACTATTGCGATACATATCGCTATCGTTTTATCGCCCAGCCCTAATCCAGAAAAATACAGTGTCTATTTCCAAATATGCAACCAACATCTCTATATTCTTAAAAAAATCTCACCTGTCTCAGAATTCATATTTGTCATTAGCTTATTGATATGATAAAATGATGTGTTGCTGCACAAAACAAAAAACAAGACTGAGACCGTCTCTAAATCCATGTACCAAATAAATAAATAAATAAATCAATAATAAATGTTATTAAGGTTTGCCATGTCCCATAGAAAAACAAAATTGTTGATATGATATCTGATCTGTTTCTCTTAACCCCTCTTAGAACAAAGAAAATATATTTTCAAGATAGATGAAACTGCAGCTATAAGGAAGCACAAAACACAACCCGAAACATTACGTTTCATGACTTTATTCATTCACTTGAGAAATTGAAGGAATATCAGTAAAACAATTACACTCATTAATGTAAGACACTGAGGGCCAGATGTACTAACGCTTTTGTGCCCACTTCAGTCGTATTTGTTTCGCAACGTGCGTGTAAAAACATTGCGAGGTATGTACAAATAGGCCAAAGTGCAGACTGCCTCTCGCAGGAGCTGAAAATGGCAAACTGCGGTTTTCCGTGCCATGCATATGCATTCATGGGAGGATCCAGGGGAAAGAGGGAGTTTAGCGTAAAGAGATGGGAGGGGAAGCGTAAAGGGCGCTTAATTATGTATTCCGCGGTATGTACAAAAACTGCTTGTTAAAGCGCACGTCTATTCTGCGCCTAAAAACTTCCGCCATGTAAAAGCAGGTGTTAATCCAAATTCCAGTTAAATGTATCGACAAGAGAACCTTTCAAAGACAACAGAATCGCTATTTAGAGCACCAGTTTTGTGTCTTTGTACTATATCAAAAGCAACCTTAAAGGAACCATATGTAAGAAATGTATTTCAATTAATCATAAAATGGCCCTGATATGTCACTAGACATTAAGAAATCATGTTCATTTCAAATACTTATATCACTGATAGCAGTAGTCCTGCCAGGATATTGTCATTTAAAAAGTGAAGTTGCAGCCCTCAACTGATGTTGATGTTGTGTTTTGTCATGTCATGTTGTGTTTTGGCCTGATGTGCCACCCTCTACCTATCTACTAATCACAAAGTCAGTAGTGTTTCAGCATTCCGGGTTGGCAACCTCGAGTCAGGGGGGAGGGGGAGGGTATACAACGCTCTACAGTAATTTGAAAGTGATTGCAGTACCAGTTTTGGCCACAATCTTACATATGGTTCCTTTAACTTTCCTTGGCCTTTTGAATGTCTTACTTTCACGTCATTCACTTAAACTTTCCTACTTGCTAGATTTGACCAATCTTCCATAGCCTATATGCGCAAATAGTTTGAGTAGAACTGCTGATCTTCATTATCTCCCTGCTTGTTGACATCTTATCATGTATGGTATTATTTCATGATTGCTAAACGTTTGATTCTTTTTAATGTTGTCATCAGTTAACTCCATTCAACTGCGCTTGTATGTAGGCCACTGCTGTTCAGTTGTGGCGTTCGTAAATTGCGGTAGGGGGCGGAGAGAGGCAGAGAAATGCGCAGATTACACTATGAATTGAAAGTTTGATAAATACGACGTAAACTTGGGTCTGACAGCGTTCGCTATCTGCAGTTTGTCCATGGCGCAAATGTACATCTGGCCCTGAGTACTAAGTACAGAGCATGAAAATCCACTGTGAAGTACAGAACTTTTAAGAAATGCAATTTTACATAAATTTGGCCCATCATCATTTTTCCATATTGGAAGTCTGAGTTGAAAGACTATTCCTGGTAGCCTTGCCCCGCCCGCCTAGTATGATGTAACCAATATCACTTAACACTTAACTTGTAATAAGGTAACAAAGTAAGCTTAACTAAATAACAAACTTAAACATAAACTTAACAAGTTAACAAGTTAGAATGTCAAATACACCAGATAAAACAATTAATCAAAAACAAACCCCAAAGAAAGGAGAGAGCGAGGCCAGAGAGAGCAAGGGCTCCTCCAGAAGAGTGAACAGACAGGGCAGAGCCTATAGCCAGTCGAGGACAAGAGGCAGATACCCCTGATATCACCAGGGCATCTCTCTTATCTAAGAGCAGTGGGTATGGGTGCATCTCATCAGAGAGGGCATCAAATATCCCAGGTTACAGAAACATCATATGCATTAACTTTACTGTTCTACAACTGACAATGTTGTATTTCTCGCATGGAGGCTTTTAATATGGTACTAAACACGAGCAGATTATCATCTTTACTTTAATACTTTGACAAATTTACAGTTAGAGTTCAGATATTTTCCCATAGTCCAGGGGAGGCCCAGCATTGGCAGGCCCTCAGCAGGGGGTGATGAGAACCAAGTCCAAATGTCAGCGGAAAACAGTGACTTACCAATTCAATGTACCGGTATGAATTAACAGGGGCACTGTGATTACAAAGGCTTTGGTCAATATGGAGACCTCTCCACGGATTTAGATATGCAAAAAGGCTGGCCTTACACTCATTTTAATTCACAACTTTTAGAATTGTGTGATGCTTTCAGAATGTAAAACATAATCCTACAGTACCTGTGGAAAACAAACAATATGACTGGGTCATATGACCTGATATCTCTTGGAATACATCCAAATGTGGGTGCTTTATGAGTTTGTCTGCGTGGTATAAAGAATGTCCAAATATCCTGAATGTCAACATGGATTTTCATCTCTGAGAATACATCCAATGTATGTTATAGGGTTTTATTTCTTTGTTATTTCTGCCATTTTGCCACATTCAGTTATCATTTTTTCTTTTTTAAAAAATTGTCTAATTCTTTAGGTGCCTTTCTCAGCGACATGCCCAATTGTTGAAGTGCTTCCTCTAAAGCTTTACCAGGATATTTTTTAGTTGCTGCTCTGTTAATAATTTGTTTTATTGGAACAAAAGGAATCACAGGTAGGGTGCATAATCCAACAAGCAACACTGCAGGTGTGA
This sequence comes from Alosa pseudoharengus, assembly GCF_046254945.1. Classification (NCBI taxonomy): domain Eukaryota; kingdom Metazoa; phylum Chordata; class Actinopteri; order Clupeiformes; family Clupeidae; genus Alosa; species Alosa pseudoharengus. Next base: position 9,683,745 of record NW_027468718.1, on the reverse strand, counting down.
CTACAGTTTTATTTACCAAAATTCTCCACCTCACTGTCTCTTTGGCTTTCTCTCTAATTTCCTTGTCAGATAAAGCTAGGCCCTGATCTTGTTGCATCTCTCTCACATTTTGCATCTCCTCTTGTATGGCCTCCTCCACTAGCATCAGAATGTCATTAGTGTAATAGCCACCATTATTCTCCTGCACCATCTTTTCTATGGTGTTGAACAATTTTGCTAACTGAGTTCTGTTGCTACTCTCCCCCTCATCCTGTTTTATCCAGTATTTGTTATCTAGAACATGACATCGACCATGGCATGTGTCAACAAGGTCCTTTAGTGTACTTTTTTTCTTCCCAGTGGCCTGAGAATTCATGTTCTCCCCCACATACTCATTAATATTCTTACCATCCAGGTCATTACCATGTGTGAAAAGAACCACTGCATATTTGAAGGTGTCATGATAAAAAGATTCTTTAATCTTTTTTATGGTTTGTTCCTCATGTCCTGTATATCTCCCTACTCTCAGTACGATGATGAAGGCATGAGGGCCTGGGGCACTGTCAAAGATGCATTTTGTTAACTCGCTTTTCAATTCATCATCTGTAGCTGCAGTGTCAAAGAATCCAGGTGTGTCAGTTATTGTAATTTTCCTTCCATTGATTATCTTACTCTCCGTTGTGCAGTGGCCTGTTATCGAGTGCTGAGAAGCACCCACTTTGAAAACCTCTTTTCCTAGGATGGTGTTTCCAGCAGTGCTTTTACCATCACCTGTTTTCCCAAGAAGCACAATCCTCCTTACACCTGAGGGAAAAAACACACCAAAAAAGTTTGCATCACTGGGACTGCCACTGAAAGCTGCAGTAGGCCATTTATACAAGTCTATTATGAGTGATCAATAATATTTATGTAATTAAAAACTAAACCTCTGCACTGAAAGTGTATCTTCAATAGATCACACATATCATGAATTAAACAAACCAACTCTAAAGATCAATGAAACATTTAGATAGCTACAATCAGTGTCGCTGCGGGCCATTTCGGTACGGTGACCCAGACATCTCAACGAAATACAAAGGACACAACACGACTGCATTAGCCACAACACATGCAAGTGTCACAACACTACGGATATGAATCCACAACGGAAATTAATTAAAAACTGAAAAAAAAAATTCACCCTTCGTGAAGTCCCGCCCCTCCCGCCACCTCTGGGATTGAACTAGAACTACGATGGTAGCTGTAAGCCTGCCTGCAAAAAAATACCTTGAGGCTCTTTTGGAGACCCATGGACCTGATTTTGTTTAGAATCTGTCTCCAGTTATTATATAGTGCTCTATGGGACACAGTAACTTTAGCTGTCTATGTCAAAAAAAGTTGGACTTTTTTTTCCCCTGAAGAAGTTGATGCTGTCACGGCTGAAATGAGCAGGGGTGAATGGGTGTAGCGCGTAATGTAATCACATTACATTTGTCAGTAACGAGTAGTGTAACACGTTACTTTTCTAAATTCAGTAATCACATTACAGTTACTAACAGTGTGTGAGCAAAGATTACTTTATTCTCCTATTTGAGATTCTTCTATTAGGAAATCCTCAAGCCTTGGAGATGCATGTTGCGATGGTGTGCTTTACCCTGTCATGAGTAGGGTGCGTGGAATCAGGCCGCCTCCTACAGTACTGACTCTGAAAGATGATACTGCTTTGCTTTCCTATTTACAATCAGGCCGTTTAAAAAAAGCTTAAAATAAAACACTAAATATGCACCTGTATGAAAAAAAATATGCCGTTCAAAATGTTGTGGTAGCGAGTGGATTCTTATTTAAGTTAAACTGCGTTGACGCAGACTTCCTGTCGCGCGAGCTGAGAATGGCAATTTGCGCTTTTCCGTGTCATGGTTCAGGGGAAAGTGGGAGAAGATGGATGGAGAAGGGTAAAATGCACCTAATTAGGTATTCCTCTCTATGTACGAAAACTGCCCATGAAAGCGCACGTCGGTTTTGCAGTGAAATATTTCCGCCTGGTAAAAGCAGGTGTTAGTCCAAAATGAGGATAAATGCTTGTCTGGATGCCAGCCGAACTTAGCCCTGCCCACAACATTTGAGGTCGGGAAGTTCGGTCTGGACTTGTTCCTTTGTGGAGCAACTATGCCCGAACCAGAGCGGTTCGGACCAGAAAAACTCCTGAACAGTTTTGTTCAGGGCTGAAAATGCAACTGTGTTTAACAGAGGACAGAATGTAGGTTGCTAGTGACAAAATATTAGCTTTCAGTATGGTACGATGTCATTGTAAATGATGTTTAATTACAAAGTGTTTCATTCATCCCGGATCTCCCTAACAGAAATGCTGTTGCTAGAAGGTAGACATTAGATTTTGTCATTGCGTCTGTTGTAGAAGATATTGACAGTGCAATAGCTTTAAAAGAACCAGAAAACAACCAGAAAACAATGTTAAGGAAATTGTGGAGAAGAAGGATGGTTCGGTTGTTCTTACTACAAGATTCACCCCCTTTATCGGTTGAAACAAGCCCCATAATCACTTCCCAATGGAGCAGTATCAGACTCATATTCTTACTAAAATTTATAAATGTATAATGTCAGGCTAGTTAATAAGATGAACATTCAAAAACAACAGAATCGTTATTCAGAGCACCAGTTTTGTGTCTTTGTACTATATCAAAAGCAACCTTAACTTTCGTTGGCCTTTTGAATGTCTTACTTTCATTTTCACGTTATCCACTTAAACTTTACTACAGCCTACGTACACAAGTAGTTTGAGTAGAACTACTGCTCTTCATTATCTCCCTGCTTGTTAACATCATGTATTGTATTATTTCATGATCTCTAAATGTTTTAATGTTGTCATCAGTTAACTTCATTCAACTGCGCTTGTGATTGAAGTACAGTATGCCGTTCAGATGTGAACACTCGCAAATTGCGGTAGGGGGCGGAGAAAGGCGCTGATTACCTGATGAACTATAGCTTTGATAAATACCACGTAAGTGTCACAAGGTCGGTTTGTTCGCCGCTCACTGGCCTCGAACCCGCCACCTTGACACACACACCGGCATGGGAAACGAACGCTCTAACCACTGAGCTAAAAGCCCAGGCTTCCAACTCAGCGGTTAGAAGCGTTCTTAAGGTTAGGGCTGTGAGGATTTACACGGGCAACTAGCACGCTAGCTCAGTCTGCCTCCGTTACATAAGCTTAGGTATCATAGCGTTCACTTTCTGCGGGTTAGCCATGGCGCTGATAACACTACGTTCGCAAATGTACGTACATCTGGCCCTGAATCTTTACATTCTTATAATGCCCTTTTGCCAGCTCTTGTTTACAAGCCTTGTTTGTTTGAGCCACATTGATAGCACAATATTAACAATAATATGCACAATATTAAGTTGTTATAAGCAGCTTCCATTCCACATATTGCTTCACATTTCTGTTTACAATTAAAAGTGAATTATGAGCCTGGTAGCCACCTGGCTATCTGAATGCAAAGCATTTCAGTCGGCTCGGCACATCATGTGCTTCATGTAAATGCTTGAAAATGAATTATTGAAGACTCCCCAATTCCATTCTACTGTACAAAGGCAAAGTAGCCGACTAGTCTTTATATTCTCGTCCATGTTCCAAATTACATTGATTGCAGTCTATGTTAAAGAGCCCTCTCAACTATCTGGGTTTAAAAATGGTCAGTAGTGGGAACCGGATAACCTTGCAAGTTGCAACCTCCTGTAGCCTCGTCTTTGTTGCCTTCATGTTTCCTTTTTCAAAAGTTTTTTATATTAAAAAGGAGATACACAATGACAAGCTAGCTAGATTCTGCCACTCTTACGGTGTTCATTTTAGGACATCCTCAGACTCAGGTGTCAGACTCAGAAAAACATCGGTCATCTTCAGACAAAACTGCATCAGCGTCAGAAAAACCTCTGTCATCCTCAGATAAAACTGCCTCAGCATCAGAAAAACCTCCGTCATCTTCAGAAAAAACTTCCTCAGCGTCAGAAAAAACAGACTCAGGTGTCAGACTCAGAAAAACATCTGTCATCTTCAGACAAAACTGCCTCAGCTTCAGAAAAAACTCTGTCATCTTCAGACAAAACTGCCTCAGCGTAAGAAAAACCTCTGTCATCCTCAGATAAAACTGCTTCAAACCAAACGGCCTCAGAAAAACATCTCTAAGGAGTCAGGTCTCAGAAAAAACGCTATCAGAAAAAGTGGAGTCAGGTCTCAGAAAAAACGCTATCAAAAAAAGTGGAGTCAGGTCTCAGAAAAAACGCTGTCAGAAAAAGTGGAGTCGGATCTCAGAAAAAAGGCGGATCATCTCGTACAGATCTTTAATGTGCAGTAGCCGAGCCTATAAGGGTAAATCGCGCTGATTTGAAGTTTACTTTACTTCACTACAAGCATGGCGTGCGTCCAAATTCACACATTCTTCTCTGTTGAACTCCTCGAGATAGGCTACTCATCACACATGTGTCACATGAAAGAGCCTTTTCTCAGCTTTTAAACGGTGCTAGCTAGCCACTGTTTGCTGTGATAGCTCAGTTCGTGAAAAATAACTTCAAGAGATTTAATAATTATTCTCTGCGCCCATCTCCACATCCATTCGTCTCGGTGGAATATCGTAGGCCTACACACTCTTCACGCAACACATGACAAACCATATATCAGAATAAACAGCAGACCTTACCGAACACAAAGGTGTAATGCATTCCCGTGTATAAGTTAGCTGTTCCAGAGTAATCCGGTTTTGAAATAAATTATAGCAAAATTCAACATGGTCTTTCGGCTGCCTTTCTTAAAACTGAGCTGTGCTTACATCGCCTAGATATCTGTAAATATTAGAATCAGAGAATATACAGGCAGCTCACAGTTAAGAGTTTGTCAATGTAGCCTTAATGATTTCTTTTCACAAAATGCTAAGCATGCATGTATTTAAGTTTCTTAAAACTGAGCTGTGCTTAAATGGGCATGATTTCATAACAGACCAAATAGAAAATAAATGTTAAATATAGCCTATATCTGTAGCCTACATAAAATCAGATTATGTAGGCTACACAGTGTAGTTAGATCAAGTTGAACAGTAGCACATTTTAATCATGGATAGTAGTTGGACAGTAGTCATTTTATATAGCCTATAGTGGCTGGTGAAAGAGTTGAGTGTTTTGTTTTGTTTTTTTCGGGGGGGGGGGGGGGGTTAGTGGGTAGTGTGTCCCCACCAAAGCTCAGACCAAACCTACGCCCTTGATCACTGGCATGTTATATTTGGTGCTTGGTTAGATGTAGAAATTATAAGTAAAGGTTCGTGAGAAAAATAACTTCAAGAGATTTAATAATTATTCTCTGCGCCCATCTCCACATCCATTCGTCTCGGTGGAATATCGTAGGCCTACACACTCTTCACGCAACACATGACAAACCATATATCAGAATAAACAGCAGACCTTACCGAACACAAAGGTGTAATGCATTCCCGTGTATAAGTTAGCTGTTCCAGAGTAATCCGGTTTTGAAATAAATTATAGCAAAATTCAACATGGTCTTTCGGCTGCATTTCTTAAAACTGAGCTGTGCTTACATCGCCTAGATATCTGTAAATATTAGAATCAGAGAATATACAGGCAGCTCACAGTTAAGAGTTTGTCAATGTAGCCTTAATGATTTCTTTTCACAAAATGCTAAGCATGCATGTATTTAAGTTTCTTAAAACTGAGCTGTGCTTAAATGGGCATGATTTCATAACAGACCAAATAGAAAATAAATGTTAAATATAGCCTATATCTGTAGCCTACATAAAATCAGATTATGTAGGCTACACAGTGTAGTTAGATCAAGTTGAACAGTAGCACATTTTAATCATGAATAGTAGTTGGACAGTAGTCATTTTATATAGCCTATAGTGGCTGGTGAAAGAGTTGAGTGTTTTGTTTTGTTTTTTTCGGGCGGAGGGGGGGGGGGGGGGTTAGTGGGTAGTGTCCCCACCAAAGCTCAGACCAAACCTACGCCCTTGATCACTGGCATGTTATATTTGGTGCTTGGTTAGATGTAGAAATTATAAGTAAAGGTAGAAAGTGATCCAATGGTATACACATTGTAGGAAATCGATGTATGTAACTTAGCTAACTTCACTTCGCTAGTAACAGCAGCTGCTGTAAGACACATACCTACATACATACTACATAGGCTACAGCAAAATCATTTGTTTTTCGTAGGACTGCGTGAGGTTAGCTAAGGTACATACATCAATTTCCTACAATGTGTGTTCCTCTTATAATTTCTACATCTAACCAAGCACCAAATAGCCTATAACATGCCAGTAACAGAATAAATGTATTAAGCATAATATTAAACTCACCGTTCTGTATCCGTCGTCTTCTTCTTTCCCCGCAATAACTTTTCATTTCAGACTTTTTCGTCTGACTTTTCTCTGACAGCGTTTTTTTTTTTCTGAGACCTGACTCCACTTTTTCTGACAGCGTTTTTTCTGAGATCTGACTCCACTTTTTCTGATAGCGTTTTTTCTGAGACCTGACTCCACTTTTTCTGACAGCGTTTTTTCTGAGATCTGACTCCACTTTTTCTGATAGCGTTTTTTCTGAGACCTGACTCCACTTTTTCTGATAGCGTTTTTTCTGAGACCTGACTCCTTAGAGATGTTTTTCTGAGGCCGTTTGGTTTGAAGCAGTTTTATCTGAGGATGACAGAGGTTTTTCTTACGCTGAGGCAGTTTTGTCTGAAGATGACAGAGGTTTTTCTGAAGCTGAGGCAGTTTTGTCTGAAGATGACAGAGGTTTTTCTGAAGCTGAGGCAGTTTTGTCTGAAGATGACAGAGGTTTTTCTGAAGCTGAGGCAATTTTGTCTGAAGATGACAGATGTTTTTCTGAGTCTGACACCTGAGTCTGGTTTTTCTGACGCTGAGGCAGTTTTGTCTGAAGATGACAGAGGTTTTTCTGATGCTGATGCAGTTTTGTCTGAAGATGACGGAGGTTTTTCTAACGCTGAGGCAGTTTTGTCTGAAGATGACCGATGTTTTTCTGAGTCTGACACCTGAGTCTGAGGATGTCCTAAAATGAACACCGTACACTCTCTTTGTCTCTCTCCTGCGTGTGCAAGATGTGTTCCCAATTAAGTGGAGTAAAGTTAGATCTGCTGCTTGATGGATATTGAGAGGACCCAAAAAGTATCATCCTTGCATGTTGTTGGTGCATTTTGACATTGTAAACATTCTCAAGGAATAGTGCAATGCAGTTTGCTGTAAAGCTACTAAATGGCTAAATGTTGGTGCCCCCTCTGTCCTTTGGTGCTATACGCACAGTGCTGGTAGCGGTGGCACTGACTACAAAGTATAGAGATACAGTACATTTGTGTTCAAACAATCTGATGAGGCTACTGTAGGTACAACACCAAGTATACCCAAAACAACATAAGTCTTGTCATCGTGGTCGGATTGTACATTGTTTCTGGTGCTATGTGACAGCCTGTTATGTGCAGCTCTGCTGTTTTGAATGGTGTTTGTGTGATTTTTTTTTTAAAGTTTCTGTATGTACTTACAACTGTCTAGGTGTGTTCATGCAGAGTAGGATGTAGTGTGTGTTGTGGTGCTTGTCCGATGAAATGTAGCTGCCGTAACTGCTTCCATTAACGAGACGGCTGCACACGTTCAAAAGGCTTTACTAAATAATGATGGTCATACAACACATACAGGCATGTTTCATACAACGTGTGTTCTTGAGCTGGCGCAGTACACATTAACTCAAAACTGTGGTAAGCCTACCAAACTAATGTGTCAATACACCACATTACCTCCCCTTTTAGTTCAATAATGTCGATTTTAGGCCACCAAACATATTGCCGTGCGATTGCCTTCATCTTTACAATGCCAGGGTGCCCACTGTGGATCTCTTTTAGCACTGATGTTCTCAGCTTTGCCGGTGTAATTACTCTTGTGCCCCACAGAACACACCCTTGCTCAACAGATAGCTCATCACTTTTTCTGTTATATACTTTCAGTTCATCAGGAATTGATTTTATTTATTGAAAGCTCTTTGTCAGTCCTTGTGGCCTTGGCAATCTGTCTTGCTTTCAGTTGTGCACCCTCTAGGTGCTCACATATAAGCGCATCGATGTAGGCTGACATTGCTTCTGTCCCAACATCATTGGTCTCCAATAGTGGCACACGCGACTGCTCGTCAGCGTTGCCATGCTTTTCTGACTGGCAGTAAACAATGTGGTAATTATAAGCAGGCAGTATGATGGCCCACCTCTGGATAAGCGCTGCTGCCATTGCTGCCGCTGCTGCCCTTTGTGCTCTCCAAACAATTCCAATAGAGGCCTATGGTCAGTGATCTAATTTAACTGTCGTCCCCACAGATATTGGTGAAACATTTTCACGGCATTTCACGGCTCAATGCCTCTTTCTCTATGGGTGTAGAGAAACTTTTCTCCACTGGGGACAGTGTTTTAGAAGCATAGGCTATCTGATGCTCTTCTCCATTTAGTGTTGTGTGCTGAATCACTGCTCCAATTCCATAACAGACGCATCACATGCAAGGGTAAGTGGCAGGTTTGGATCATACTGCACTAACATTCTGTCACTTGTCAAAAGTTCTTCATATTTGTTAAATGAATCCTGCTCAGCTTTGCTCCATCTCCAGGTGGTTTGGTCTTTAGGAGTCTGTAGAATGGTGCTAGCACTGAGCTCTGCTGTGGCACAAAACGGCCATAGTAGTTCACCAACCCTAGGAAGGCTCATAGCTCTTTGGTATTTGTGGGAGCTGGTGCATCATGTATAGCTTTCACTTTGTGGCGATCAAACCAAAACATGGCGGCTACATACAGGAGATGCTCGGCATCTATGAATAACAGCCCAGGTAGCACTGCCTCTCTTGTTTCCCTCTGCCGTGTCTGTTGTGTGTTTGGTTCACCGGTGTTTTCCCCACGATTGCTGAACGTGATGACAGGTAGTCTGTTTTGTCTTGTGAGGCCATCCTTAAAAATATTTTTGTTTGCAGTAACCGGACCCACCCTGTCAATTTAGAACCGACCCAAATATTTTTTTTTTTTCCTTTTATTCCGACCGACTTGCCGGTAGTAAACTTGCATTAAGACTGACCGATTATTTTTTTTACTCTAATCAACTAATACAAATGCAACAAAATAATTATGACCGCTGTTGTCAGCTGTTATCAAATGTGTTCAATAAATTCCACTTTTATGTCATAAATATAACATGCCTATGATCATATACCTGTATAGTGTATCTAGTCTAGGCCGCGCTTTGCCCACCCATTTTTTCTTCTGTGCCCACCCAATATTTCTATATGCCACTGTTTTAGATCCCAACGCAAATTGACCAAGAAGAGCCAAAGGTCTTTGTCTACTGCATTTAAGATCATTGAGTCTTTCATCTGAACTGCTCCCTGCTTCTTTTCAATTTCACTTCCAAATTACTTTATATTGTCCAAAGACGCAATCGTAAGAATCGACATTCTAAGCATTGACACATACTGCACTATAATTCAAAGCAACTTCACTTGCATTTATAGGGTACTAAAAATGTGCGCAGCAGCTAACCAAAGTGCAGTCGGTTCTCCCGTCATGGTTTTGAAAATCACACACCTAATAGCCTCCTTACACCAAACTTTGACAAGATTTGGGAAAGATTCTTGAAAGATTGGAGTCTTTTGAGTAAAGCTTGAATGGGGGGCATTAGTTAAAAGACTCCAATCTTTCAAGAATCTTTCCCAAATCTTGTCAAAGTTGTTTGGTGTAAGGTGGCCATAAGGCGCACGCATAAGACCTACGACTGTCACTCTACACGCCCCCGTTGCACGTCACGTTTTAATTTGCTAGCTGGTCCTGCCTCCAAAATGATAGACCATGTGAAAACATCAGCAGGCCGGCAAATTTTCACCTAGTTTTCAGACACACGATGCAGCAAAAAAAACGTCTCCTCTTCCCGCAAAGTTTGCGTGATCTCTGTGTGAAAAGGGCTATTGTTTGCAGGAGACACGCAACGGGTTGTTTGTAGTTTTGTGCGAGTTGTTTGGTCTTTTGTGATGCACTCCATTCACTCCATGATCTCCTCGCACTAGAACTGTTTTATCATTGTTCGCAGGAGACAAGCGACAGTAGCAAAGTTGTAGCAGCTGGCCTTTTAGGCCCACTTCTCCGTGTTTCTCTGTGCTTCTTAAAAGTTCAGTCGTGAGAGGTGCAACTTAAAATTTAATATATACCATAGGCTACTGTGGAGGTTTTCTTAGGGGTTTCTCCTGGGGATTCTTATTTTCTCTTTTGGGGATATTTTAATTTCTACATTTTCTTTTCCTCCGGTGCCTGGGCAGCCCTTAAATGTAATCAAAACTTAAAGCAAATCACGTTTGCTGCGCACTTTTTTTGGAGAGCTTTTCTTTTGTTAAGTGATTTTGCTATTTATTGTTATTTTGTATTTGATTATCCACATTGGAAGCTTTAAAGCAGTAGGCTACGTTGTAGTAGTCAGGATTGTCTGTTTTGTAGCCTTTAACTAAAATGTCTTGTGCTGCATTTGAGCAGCTCATTGTAATGATATTTAACCTGCTGCATAGTTAAATATAAAAGTGTATTGTGTGCAGAGATACTGTTTTTTTGGGTTTCTGTGACCTTAGGCTGAAGAGGTCTGTTTTTTTGACTGAAGAACCTTTTTTCACTCTTTGGAACTGTATGCGTCTTGCCTTTTTGTATTTTTGTCAAGGCTACCGCCTTCTTAGTGGAGGGCCTGCCTTAAACTAGGCTACATTGACTAATAGACTGCTGACTGCTTTTGTGATTGTGTTGTGTGATGTGTTCTGTATAATACATACCTTTTTGAACACATCTGTTTGGGACACATTTCTTTTTAGTTAAAGCCATTTAGTGTTTTGTGGTGTTTATAAAGCCATTTAGTTATTATTTCTTAATTTTAGTTTATCTTCACTCTGTCTGAGTGGTGGTGGATAAAACCACCTGGCGCCCAACCGTTACGCTACCCCAATACCGCCAGAGATATTGCCTATACCGCCTAATGGATAAGGCGTTGTAGGTTTTGGGTTCGAGTCCCATCTGGGGTGCCATTCTGTAATGTGACTAATCTGAATTTTAGTTTAAATTTAGATATTAAATGGTCTCTGGGGTGCCAGGCAGTATTTGCTGCCAATTCAATTGTAGCCACAGTTACAGCTAAACTATCACACAAATCAAACAACACAAACACGTTTTATAAGTTCAAAATCATATATTGTGATAGTTTTAAATTAATCCAAAATATTCATACACAACTTAAATAATCAATCCCCCCCCCGCTCCCCCCATACAATCAAAAATAAAGATATATTTTAAAGAGAAAGTCTGAAGGAGTCTGAGTTACCAGCGGGAGACTAGCTAGGGGAACTGCATGTGTTTTTGCATGTGAATTGGGGGGGGGGGGGGGGGGGGGCTATGACTGTGAATTAATGTATCTCCCTGAATTTTAGTCAGAGAAATGACTCATATCGTTTTAAAGCTCTTTTCCAGCGCTCTGTTTTATGTACATGCTATGTTTACTGAAAATTAACCGTAATTATGTTATGCGTGATTAGAATATTCAAACTTGAATAACAAAAAACTAAAAAAACTATTTTAAAATGGGTCAATTTTTTACAAAAGTTAGCTTGTACTATCCTCATCATGTCCAGAAAGTTTGGTGTTTGGTTTTCATTTTTTTTGCCGAGATATCATTGGTTATATTTTTCATGGTTGGGTGATTGTTTTGTTTTGAATGAACACATACTGTAGGTGCCTCACTCACTACAGTAAAATCCACTTTGCCTTGTCGCCAATTAAGAGGTGCACTTCCATTAAAGGTGCTCTAAGCGATGCCACACGTTTTTTAGGCTAAAACATTTTATGTCACTTACTGCAAACATCACCTAACTAACCGATAGCTGTCTGTGTCCTGAATACACTGTAAAAAAACGCGATCTCTGTGGACAGCCCAGGCTCCAAAAACAGCAACAAAAACAACCTGGTCAAACCTAGCCCATAAAAACATAACAAACTGTTCCAGCAAACCACAGACGAGATGCGCGTTTAGGAGAGTTTCAATTGCACGGGAGCAGCACGGGAGGGAGGGGGAGGAAATAGCGAGCTAGCTCTCTGTTTTGTTTGAAAGTCAACAGAAGTGACGTTATCCAGCATCGCTTAGAGCACCTCTAACAAGACGGCTGCACATGTTCAAAAGGCTTTACTAATAAATGACGGTCATACATAGGGTTGCCAACTTTCTGATATGAAAAGAAAGAATGGGGGAGTATATGCTTCAGTACACCGGCTTACACTTCAGTTAGGGGGGGGGGGGGTATTGATATAGGCTGTGTGTGTGTGTGTTTGTGTGTGTGTGTGCACAGCAAGGGTTCCCTTTATCTCATACGAATCATGCACAACACAAAATCAGTGGATATACTAAAGCATTTCTATTTGTGCAAGATGGGGAAAACGGTGCACAGTTGCAGCCAAAGAAAAAGTGTGTGCCTATATTATTGTAAGCATTTGTACATTCAAACTCACTTGTGTGAATGGTGGTGGGTACAGACTCACTCTTCCTCCCACTTTGGAGCACAGTACAAACACTGATAGTGTACTGAGTGTCTGGCTGCAGGTCTGTAAGGGTTGTGCTGCAGGACTCTGTAGAGATGGTCTGTGGTTCAGTCCCTTCACTGTGGTAGGAGATCAGGAAGCTGTGTGGAATCTGCTCCATCCCCTGATGCAGACTCCAGCTGAGATCGGCCCTCCATCTGACACATTCTGACTTTCCAGATTCTACATCCAACGCGTCCACATTCAACTTTTCAGGAATAGCAATACCTGTAATGCACAAATTGTATTCTCTCAGTTTATCTATCTAGATAGATAGATAGATAGATAAATACTTTATTGATCCCCAAGGGGAAATTCAGGACTCAAAGGACTTCATGGTGTAAAACCTAAGTGAGTGTAGTGAACATATATGGGAGGCGGAGGTATGATTTTTAAGACTTTCCTGACAAATGCATTTTCATTTTCAAAAGGACATTCTCTATAGTTTCAGGACCCCCTCGAAAAAAAGGGGTTATCCTAATAAAATAATTACATTTTAACAGAGACCAATTTTAGTCAATTACATGGATACAAATGTGTTACCATAAGTGTATCTAAATAAGCCATTTCATTTGACATTTTAAATTCCTTTCAATACGGTGCTCACCAAGAATATTAAAAACCATTATGCCCAAATATGTCCTCAACAAAAGATATTGAAGCACTGGTAAAAGATGTTTTGATCATCCTGTAGAAATACCTACAGTCATGTGAAAGAGTTAGCACACCCATGCTAAAGTTGACTAAAAAGAGGAATAAAAAATATGTTTTTGGAAATTGATCTTAATGCCTTAATTAAAAAATTAGTAAAATTCCAACCTTTAAGGACACCAATTTTCTTTGTGAATGTATCATAAATAAATAAATGTTTTTCCTTAAAATACAGGGGGCATAAGAGAGGACACCTCTGTTAAATTCCCATAGAGGCAGGCCAGAGCCAGTTATTTCATGGATCCAGAATACTATGCATCCTGATAATCCATGGGTGTGCTAACGTTTTCACATGACTGTATGCAGAAAAATATACGATACGATACGATACAACTTTATTCGTCAGTTTGTGCTGAAATTCTTTTTGCATCCCTGGGCAGCTCATTTAAGTATAGGAGGACAGCATACAGAGGACAGAAACAATACATACATGTAAGACATATAGTAGCATCAATAGACATGCATGTAGACATACATGTACAGTAGAACATAAAGCATCAATAGACAAACATGAAACTTAGCCACACATGACAGCATCAACAGACAAACATGAGACATAGCCACAAAAGATAGTATCAAGCATGACAGAAGACAAAGCATACATATATTACAAAGAGGCTACATCAATACATCCAAACTTTAAACACTTGGAGACATTGCATCCATGGATAAATATTGCACTAGATCTTAATGTTGCTGGTTTAACAAAAGGATTGATTGATGTATAAAAGAGTATCTGAGTCTGTTGCGGTTGAAGGAAGGAACTCTAAAGTACCTGTTTGAGGGCAGTAGCTGATATTCTCTGTGTAGAACATGTGAGGTGCCCGTGGCAATATATCTAGCCAGCCTGAGCATGCTCTTGTTGTGGGCTTCCTGGAAGAGGTGTGCTACAGGTAGCCCAATGATCTTTGAACAGATTTTAATTTTTTGGTTTATCTTTGAATAAAAGGCTACTCAGCCAAACTGTGCTAAAATAAAGCATTACACTCTGGATCACTGATGTGAAGAACAAGGAGATTATTTGGGTGCTAGTTCCAAATGATCTTAATCTCCGTAGGAAATAGATACGCTGTTGTATCTTTTTGCAGGTAAATTCTATGTGAGGGGTCCATGAGAGGTTTTTGTCTATCATGACACCCAAGTACTTGTAGGTCATGACTTGGTTAATTTCTGAATTGTGGATCTTCACTGGGGACAGTTGAAGATTAGGTGTTTTTCCAAAAATGATTTCCTCTGTCTCCATTGTGTTAATGATGAGTGAGTTATTATCACACCATTTGACTAACCAATCAACATTGCCCTGGTAGAGTGTATGGTCCTCTGATTGAGTAAATAGGGTCACTAGGATGGGGTCATCAGAGTATTTCAAAAGATATTGATTTGGCACATTGGTGGTGCAGTCTTAAGTGTACAGGGTAAACAGCACAGGGGAGCTTATACAGCCCTGGGGGACTCCAACATTGGTGGTATTTGGAGAGGAGAGCGTGTCATTTACCTTGACTAACTGAACCCTTTTTGTGAGAAAGGAAAAATACCAGTGAATAAGATATGGGTTAATCTGAAACTTAATAATTTTAAATAGAAGTATGTCTAGCTGAATGGTGTTAAATGCAGATGAGAAATCAAGAAAAAGAGCCCTGGCATAGGTTTTTGGTTTATCAAGATGTTTAGATAAGATGTGCACCTTGCTATTGACTGATAATCGTTGTATTCCTTGGGGCATTGATTTTTGGGGATTGGCCTAATGTGGGATGTTTTCCATGCTAGTGGTATGGAGTGTGTATCGACCGACAGCTGAAAAATTGGTTGCCACACGGGCTAGTTCCCTGGCAAAGGATTTTAAGATGAGTGCACTGCTGTGGTCAGGCCCTAATGCTTTCCTTGGGTTGTTGCGCTGGAAAGTACCCCTGACCTCCTCATATCACCTCTCACCTGTTAGAATTCTGAGTTCTGAAGTAACCTGACTCCTTCTCCCATCTCTGAGCTTACAGCAGACACGGACAGTGTACTCAGTGTCAGGTTCCAACTCTATGAGTTTTGTGTTGCAGGACTCTGTAAAGATGGTCTGAGGTTCAGTCCCTTCACTGTGGTAGGAGATCAGGAAGCTGTGTGGAAGCTGCTTCATCACCTCATGCAGACTCCAGCTGAGATCAGCTGATGTTGGAGTCACTGAGGCCACAGTCAGTTTCTCTGGAACTGGAATACCTGTGATGACCAGAAAAGATGCATTAGTGGTAAACATTGTGATGCCATCTCAAAACACATTCTAAAATATGTATTTGTGTCCCTGTAAATGCTCCAAGCAAATGATGCTTATGTTAACAACCATACACAACACAAAGGATATTGTCCTGACTGTTCACTATGTAAGGAGTAACGGCTGTCGAGGTGTCCTGTTATACGGAATTAATGGACGAGGGGGAGGCAAAGAACTCCCCGATGTGCAGCCGAGTTCATTTATTCCGTTTAACAGCACACCTCAAAAGCCGTTATCCCGATTATCACCAGGTTACCACTATAGGCAATAGTCATGCCTTTAAAGCACGCAAAGGAAACAAGCGGTTCTATTTAAAAATGTTCAGTTTGTTGTACAACTTTCTTTGGCCCTAACAGTGATAGCATGGACAGTTAACTTGTTTACAGTTGATTCCATTGTTGCGAAGCTTCCAGGCTCAACCGTCGTCCTACTATGGTTGTTATACAGTAGTTACCATTCATAAGCACTGATATGGAACGGTGATTAAACTTTTTTTACCAGATCTACTTCATAGGTGTCCCGTTATTCCGAATCAATAGCCACCCCACCAGCCCATCAGAAAAGAGTATTTCTTCTCTCTGGGTGATAATCTAATATCGCTATCATTATATATTCTATAGTTAATATGTTCATACAATTCAAACCTGTTTGCACAGTTTCAGACACACAAGTACTATGTGTTCCATCAACATTGACTGTGATCACAGTAAACTTGTACTCCTCTACTGGAGTGAGCTCCTGAACATGTAGTTTCAGGTTCTGCACTTCCAGATGCTCCTGGCTGCCGTTACACGTCCATGTGACCCTGAATCTGTGGGGTTCAGTCAGTCCCTCAGGAGGTCCCCAGCACACACACACAGAGTTTGGCTTCACTGAGGTGAACTCAATGGGCCCAGGAGGAGGGACAGCTGGGGATGAATACAAGTATGATGATCAGAAATCTTTGTCATGATTTTAGCCTTTGTACTTTTCTATAACTCCATGACAATGGTGTTATTGTTGTCTCTTAATGGAACACAATATAATACAATGCATGTTTATTTCCCCAAGATAATTGTATGGCCCAGTTCTCACCTGTTTGGATGCGTGTTGTAGTAGCCTGACTCCTTCTGCCATCTTTTAGCACACAGCAAACACTGACAGTGTACTGAGTGTCTGGCTGCAGGTCTGTAAGGGTTGTGCTGCAGGACTCTGTAGAGATGGTTTGTGGTTCAGTCCCTTCACTGTGATAGGAGACCAGGAAGCTGTGTGGAATCTGCTCCATCCCCTGATGCAGACTCCAGCTGAGATCAGCAGATGTTGGAGTCACTGAAACAACAGTAAATTTCTCTGGGACTGGAACACCTGTGATGAAAACAAAATATGAATTTGTTGTACATTGATAATCTCAGACATTCTACATTTCCTATATCTCTGTGATAAGAAAATGTTACTAATGTTCCATGTTCAACTGGTCATAACAAAAGGACCTGTCTGACAATTGTCTGATGTGTTTGTGTATATCAATGCATGTAGTTCAGGGGTAAAACTTAAGAAAGAACTTGTTTCTTTTGGCTCTTGGCGAGACAACTGACTTTCATTAAAGTCAATGAGGACACATTAGGGATCACTGAATATACATACTTGTTCTGATGGTTTTAGAGGTGCACTTGCTCTTTCCCCCTTTTAGTACTGTGGAAACAGTGATGGAGTATTCTCTTCCGATTTCTAAACCAGAAAATTGGTGCTGTGGAGACTTGGTAGACACAGTCTGTAGATCTTCCCCTTCACTGTAGAGGGACAGTGAGTATGAGGCCTGATCAACTCCTGCTGGTTTGCTCCATGTTACTGTGACTGATGTTATATCCATGTTCACAGTAAGACACTCAGGTGGAGGAATATCTGAAATATATATACTGTATATATAAAAAAAAAACATTTATCTACTTAAAAATGTTAAGTTATAGTATACGACGGAGTATTAGGGCCACGCATGAAGAAAAAACATATTTTGCCATGACGAGATTAAACTCGACATGTCAACTTTAAAGTCGCCATGTCGACATTAAACTCGACATTTCGAGAATAAAGTTGAAATATCATATCGACTTGTGGGTCAGGAAGGGGAGTTATTTGGATGTGCGGTGGCCTTACCCACGTAAAGTGAATAGAGTGAAACTAGATGTACCGCATAGCGGTACAACATATGACCGCCGCTCAGTCCTGTACATCCGTTCCGCGAACATAAATCACACTAATCAATTTGTATCCATCTTCTACTCCATCCCCCACTCTTGAAACTTTTGTGTATGCTTGTTTGGCATGCCTGTGTGTGTGTGTGTGTGTGGGCCGCACAGCAAGTAGCCTACTGGCACTGCGAAGGTGAATAGATTTGTAGCACTAGCCAAAAAATTTGTAGCATTGTTATAAAACCTTTAAAATCTCTAAACAATCACAAGTAGGGCAGTTCAGCACAGTTCATCCATTGCAACTGGACTGATGAAAGGTCATGTACACCTGTAGGCTACATTGTATTTGGGGAAAGCAGAAGGTATCAGTTTTACATTTATTTTTTTATTTACTTACTTACTAACAAACAAAACAATCCCTGTCATTTCCATGCAGTTTTCAACAGCTATCAAGAAGATACAAATAACTGACATGTCCAAAAGGGCCTTCATAAAATGCGTCGCTATTATTGTTTGTGGGAAAAATACTGATTTCCACATTGCAACTACTGAATCCATGGTCAGGGACCACCAGCAATATCCTCGCGGACCACTGGTTGAAAACACCTGGTTTACAGTATTAAGCTGCCACCTCTTGGCGAAAAGTTGTAATACATTTCACCCAGCTGCGTGAATCACAGAAAGCGCGAATGAAGTGGCCACTTCTAACTGGGACCCACTGTACAGTAGCTGAAGGTCTGTGGCTAAAGCAGCCATAATGATAGTGTTATCATTGTTTGGATACTTCACACACACACACGTGCTTTTTAATAGCTTATTACACGGCTCTTCAGAGTGCTGCAGAATGTTCCATTCACATGAATGGGCCTTCCCAACGTTCGGGCCTATGTTAAATCTACATAAATCACAGGCAAAGCATTTAATCACCGCTGTCAATGGCAACGGGTTTTGTGCTTCTGATTAATGTCTTTCATATCACTACGCAAGGACTGGAACTTCATTCAAACGTGAAAGCAGACGGTTGATCAGCTGTGTTCTAAAGAATGTTTGATTCAAGTTCAGCAGCGTGTGTTGTTTCGAACTATTTGTTTCTCAGCAAATGCCACGATGAACGGTAACAAATAGGCTAGGTTATGTAGGCTAAAGTCATATCGTGGGGAGTTTATTATTTCGTTTTGGCAAGTAGCCGTATAATAAGCGGGATAATGTATAGAACACCGGTCATTACTGTGAAAATAAGTCCCTTCAGGGCGGAACAAGACCGGTTCGCCCTGTCGGGACTTATTTTCCCAGTAATGACCGGCGTTCTATACATTATCCCTTACATAGACTACAACTACCAAGCTGGAATCAAAGCACATCGATTCACCTCTCACACCCTAAACACGCACTTCAAACAAACAAACAAACAAGCGTCTATAGACGTATATAGAGCTAAATTTGTCACAATAATATTTGTATCTGCACAGAGGGGGATCCACAAATATTTCTTGATTTGCATGTGTGTTTTGATACCTACAAATAAAAAAATCATATTTGTAACTCGTATATTGATTTTTACAAATATAGATGTGCATTTGTAAGTAAAATGCCATTTGTAAAACCGAAAATTTCATTAGTGAAATGTGATTCTGCATTTGTGGATCACCAGCAATGTTCCCTCTAATTTTTTTGAGCACTGAGCAGATATTTTGTTTTCTGAGCGCACATTTCAGCACTGTGTCTGTGAGCAATTCGTAACCACGCGACCTCCCGAAAATGACCACGAGCCTGCGTTAGCCATAGGGAATTCAAAGAGATAACAGCAAATGCATCAATATGTCTAAGAAGGTTGATATTTATTCAGTATCCTTTATAATGGTTGGACTTGTGGAACATTTTAATGATGGTGTTTTACCAGTCAGTTTAGTTGAACTTAAAGGATCTTTAGTTGAACTTCAATAAGGTTTAGAGAGGTTATGACTGGTTCACTGGTTATGACTGATAATGATATATATAATGACTAAACACCTTGGATACTTTTATTTTATATATATATATATATATATAAATATAAAATAAAAGTATCCAAGGTGTTTAGTCATTTCTCAGCAGGTATAAGTGGAACTTCACTGAAAGAAAAATGCCAATGCAGTGCTTAACAATAATAGGCCTATTTAATTGACATGGTGTCATTTTTCCTAAAGGTAGCCTATATAAACAATTTTATAACTGGAGTGGTTTGCAACAAACTAGGCTACAAAACATGATGTCATTTGAATTTCATTGAGGGAGATAGGCCTATCTGGCTATGTGGCTTGTATCAGCGATTTCAGGCACAAAGAAGGCCCAAAGATAAATGATCACATTCTCATAAGCAGGCCGTCAAAAAAACGCGTCTCTGTAGGCAGCCTAGGCTCCGAGATCTGTACACAAAAACAATTGCTACCAACAGTGTTGGCAACCACTCAAAGGCTAAATAAAGTGCTCCAACCAATAACCGACGAGATTCGCGTTTAGGAGAGTTTCAATTGCACAGGAGGGAGTAGCGAGCTAGCTCTCTGTTTTGTTTGAACATCAACATAAGTGAAGTTCAGCCGTAATCGCTGATACAACCTTTAAGCACCATCTGAAGTAAACATTACCATTATGTTCATGTTTAGCGCATGGTCTGCGTAGAACTTGGTAATGGCATCAAGGATGTTTTCTGCAGGGCATCCTGAAAGCTGAATGATTCCAGCAAAAACTCTTAACTGAAATCACTTTGCTTCCGAAACGTAATGTAAAGCACAAGCATTGTGCCATATGACCGTGTATCCTGTAAGGGATAACGGCCGCCGAGGTGTCCTGTTATACGGAATTAATGGACGAGGGCGAGGGGCAAAAGCTCCCCGACGCGCAGCCCAAGTCCATTAATTCCTTATAACTGGACACACCTCGAAGGGCGTTATCCCGCTTATCACCCGGTTGCCACTGGAAACACGCGGTTCTGTTTAAAAAGAAGCTCACTAGTTCAGCTTGTTGTACAACTTTAGCATGGACAGTTAGCTTGTTTACAGTTGATTCCATTGTTGGGAAGCCTGCAACCAAAAGATTCTAACCGTGGTAAAGTTGGTTTTATATTGGACGTTGGATATTCGACACATTCGAAAAATCTATTTAGCACTGACTACGAGGGTCGAATTTGTGTCAAACCAACTTTAATGTGTTTAAACAAGGCCTGCCTATATTACACAAAGCTTCTTTTGTCCAAAAACCCATGTTTTGATTTTATGAATTTTGTGTCACAAGGTCGGTTTGTTCGCCGCTCACGGGCCTCGAACCCGCCACCTTGACACACACACCGGCATGGGAAACGAACGCTCTAACCACTGAGCTAAAAGCCCAGGCTTCCAACTCAGCGGTTAGAAGCGTTCTTAAGGTTAGGGCTGTGAGGATTTACACGGGCAACTAGCACGCTAGCTCAGTCTGCCTCCGTTACATAAGCTTAGGTATCATAGCGTTCACTTTCTGCGGGTTAGCCATGGCGCTGATAACACTACGTTCGCAAATGTACGTACATCTGGCCCTGAATCTTTACATTCTTATAATGCCCTTTTGCCAGCTCTTGTTTACAAGCCTTGTTTGTTTGAGCCACATTGATAGCACAATATTAACAATAATATGCACAATATTAAGTTGTTATAAGCAGCTTCCATTCCACATATTGCTTCACATTTCTGTTTACAATTAAAAGTGAATTATGAGCCTGGTAGCCACCTGGCTATCTGAATGCAAAGCATTTCAGTCGGCTCGGCACATCATGTGCTTCATGTAAATGCTTGAAAATGAATTATTGAAGACTCCCCAATTCCATTCTACTGTACAAAGGCAAAGTAGCCGACTAGTCTTTATATTCTCGTCCATGTTCCAAATCACATTGATTGCAGTCTATGTTAAAGAGCCCTCTCAACTATCTGGGTTTAAAAATGGTCAGTAGTGGGAACCGGATAACCTTGCAAGTCGCAACCTCCTGTAGCCTCGTCTTTGTTGCCTTCATGATTTCCTTTTTCAAAAGTTTTTTATATTAAAAAGGAGATACACAATGACAAGCTAGCTAGATTCTGCCACTCTTACGGTGTTCATTTTAGGACATCCTCAGACTCAGGTGTCAGACTCAGAAAAACATCGGTCATCTTCAGACAAAACTGCATCAGCGTCAGAAAAACCTCTGTCATCCTCAGATAAAACTGCCTCAGCATCAGAAAAACCTCCGTCATCTTCAGAAAAAACTTCCTCAGCGTCAGAAAAAACAGACTCAGGTGTCAGACTCAGAAAAACATCTGTCATCTTCAGACAAAACTGCCTCAGCTTCAGAAAAAACTCTGTCATCTTCAGACAAAACTGCCTCAGCGTAAGAAAAACCTCTGTCATCCTCAGATGAAACTGCTTCAAACCAAACGGCCTCAGAAAAACATCTCTAAGGAGTCAGGTCTCAGAAAAAACGCTATCAGAAAAAGTGGAGTCAGGTCTCAGAAAAAACGCTATCAAAAAAAGTGGAGTCAGGTCTCAGAAAAAACGCTGTCAGAAAAAGTGGAGTCGGATCTCAGAAAAAAGGCGGATCATCTCGTACAGATCTTTAATGTGCAGTAGCCGAGCCTATAAGGGTAAATCGCGCTGATTTGAAGTTTACTTTACTTCACTACAAGCATGGCGTGCGTCCAAATTCACACATTCTTCTCTGTTGAACTCCTCGAGATAGGCTAGCCTACTCATCACACATGTGTCACATGAAAGAGCCTTTTCTCAGCTTTTAAACGGTGCTAGCTAGCCACTGTTTGCTGTGATAGCTCAGTTCGTGAGAAAAATAACTTCAAGAGATTTAATAATTATTCTCTGCGCCCATCTCCACATCCATTCGTCTCGGTGGAATATCGTAGGCCTACACACTCTTCACGCAACACATGACAAACCATATATCAGAATAAACAGCAGACCTTACCGAACACAAAGGTGTAATGCATTCCCGTGTATAAGTTAGCTGTTCCAGAGTTATCCGGTTTTGAAATAAATTATAGCAAAATTCAACATGGTCTTTCGGCTGCATTTCTTAAAACTGAGCTGTGCTTACATCGCCTAGATATCTGTAAATATTAGAATCAGAGAATATACAGGCAGCTCACAGTTAAGAGTTTGTCAATGTAGCCTTAATGATTTCTTTTCACAAAATGCTAAGCATGCATGTATTTAAGTTTCTTAAAACTGAGCTGTGCTTAAATGGGCATGATTTCATAACAGACCAAATAGAAAATAAATGTTAAATATAGCCTATATCTGTAGCCTACATAAAATCAGATTATGTAGGCTACACAGTGTAGTTAGATCAAGTTGAACAGTAGCACATTTTAATCATGGATAGTAGTTGGACAGTAGTCATTTTATATAGCCTATAGTGGCTGGTGAAAGAGTTGAGTGTTTTGTTTTGTTTTTTTCGGGCGGGGGGGGGGGGGGGGGGTTAGTGGGTAGTGTCCCCACCAAAGCTCAGACCAAACCTACGCCCTTGATCACTGGCATGTTATATTTGGTGCAGAAATTAGTTAGATGTAGAAATTATAAGTAAAGGTAGAAAGTGATCCAATGGTATACACATTGTAGGAAATCGATGTATGTAACTTAGCTAACTTCACTTCGCTAGTAACAGCAGCTGCTGTAAGACACATACCTACATACATACTACATAGGCTACAGCAAAATCATTTGTTTTTCGTAGGACTGCGTGAGGTTAGCTAAGGTACATACATCAATTTCCTACAATGTGTGTTCCTCTTATAATTTCTACATCTAACCAAGCACCAAATAGCCTATAACATGCCAGTAACAGAATAAATGTATTAAGCATAATATTAAACTCACCGTTCTGTATCCGTCGTCTTCTTCTTTCCCCGCAATAACTTTTCATTTCAGACTTTTTCGTCTGACTTTTCTCTGACAGCGTTTTTTTTTTTCTGAGACCTGACTCCACTTTTTCTGACAGCGTTTTTTCTGAGATCTGACTCCACTTTTTCTGATAGCGTTTTTTCTGAGACCTGACTCCACTTTTTCTGACAGCGTTTTTTCTGAGACCTGACTCCTTAGAGATGTTTTTCTGAGGCCGTTTGGTTTGAAGCAGTTTTATCTGAGGATGACAGAGGTTTTTCTTACGCTGAGGCAGTTTTGTCTGAAGATGACAGAGGTTTTTCTGAAGCTGAGGCAGTTTTGTCTGAAGATGACAGAGGTTTTTCTGAAGCTGAGGCAATTTTGTCTGAAGATGACAGATGTTTTTCTGAGTCTGACACCTGAGTCTGGTTTTTCTGACGCTGAGGCAGTTTTGTCTGAAGATGACAGAGGTTTTTCTGATGCTGATGCAGTTTTGTCTGAAGATGACGGAGGTTTTTCTAACGCTGAGGCAGTTTTGTCTGAAGATGACCGATGTTTTTCTGAGTCTGACACCTGAGTCTGAGGATGTCCTAAAATGAACACCGTACACTCTCTTTGTCTCTCTCCTGCGTGTGCAAGATGTGTTCCCAATTAAGTGGAGTAAAGTTAGATCTGCTGCTTGATGGATATTGAGAGGACCCAAAAAGTATCATCCTTGCATGTTGTTGGTGCATTTTGACATTGTAAACATTCTCAAGGAATAGTGCAATGCAGTTTGCTGTAAAGCTACTAAATGGCTAAATGTTGGTGCCCCTTCTGTCCTTTGGTGCTATACGCACAGTGCTGGTAGCGGTGGCACTGACTACAAAGTATAGAGATACAGTACATTTGTGTTCAAACAATCTGATGAGGCTACTGTAGGTACAACACCAAGTATACCCAAAACAACATAAGTCTTGTCATCGTGGTCGGATTGTACATTGTTTCTGGTGCTATGTGACAGCCTGTTATGTGCAGCTCTGCTGTTTTGAATGGTGTTTGTGTGATTTTTTTTTAGAAAATCATCAAATTCTATCAAATTATTTGGCATGATATTGTTTTTCTTGTTTTGTAGATTAGATTTATATTATGCCCTTGGATGCATGCATGTTTTGTATCGGGAATGTGTTCATTCTCCAAATGGTAAACTCTTCTTTTGTGTCCCTGACTTGGACTCAGATTGAGCACATGGACATGGTCCCTGGGTGCCTTCTGTTGGCTGCCTTCCTGAGTGTCACTGCTTGGAAGGGGAAAAACATACCTTTGCCATACAACTATTAGTTATTACATTACATTACATTTGACTGATGCATTTTTAACCAAAGCAACTACCAACATGGTAAACAGTTTAAGCTTTATAAAGCAATTCTCTCAACACTTAAAGGACCATTTTAAAAAGCTCTAGTACAATAAGAATAAGTGCATCAGTGAGTGCTGTTTTTTAAACAATCGAGAGTCAGTTCTAGTCAGGTGGTAAGTGCTAGGATCAGCAAGACTAGTTATTACTACTAACTAGTTACTAACCCCTTACCCTAAAGAAGTGAGAGAGCAGTTATGTTAGGATGGAATTAATAACTATAGTGATATGTCAATTAAATATAATTTGTGTTACAACCTGGTACATTAATGAAGTCAAATAGCACCATAGACTACTATCTACAGTTCTACATTGCTGCCATGACATTAAAGAATTACAACTTGTGCAGCATTGCACTGTCTCTCCCTACAAGCTTTAAACTTGGCTTGACTCATTCCCATAGATAGGGGTACTGATTGATAGAGATTTTGGGATACTATGTCATGTTTCCAAGCTGATATTCACTTTGAAAACTGGTTTTCTTTAGGTGAAGATTGTTTTTTTTCATGTTCTAGTTCTGTTCTCTTACACTGTACACTACATTTTCATCCTGACACTTCTGCAGACAGCCCATGAGTGTTGGCTTTCATGTGATACCATTTCTATGTATATGGTCCTTGTGGTTGTGGAGATATTCAACATTTAGTGTTGGTATGTCATGTTGAGCAGGAAACCAACAAATTGGCCTGAAATTGCTTAAAGTCATACACACACAAAAAAAATCAGCTTGACAACCACCCTAATGATCATGCTTGCACATAAATTGGATTATATTGCACATTTGCCCAAAATTACAGTAGGTAACATGGAAGAAAATGAAAGCACTTTGGGGTAAAAAATCCGCTTTTACCACTTATAAGAATATGGTGTTAAAATGGACAAAACATTTTTTTCTAAGCTGACAACCTGGCTAGAACACATGTTAAGGGGTTAAATATTAATACTGGATAGGTTGTATGCTTGTACCAAAAAGTGTCCGACAGAGTTTTAATATCAGTTTTGGCCCCCTGACTAGTCTAGTATTGTCTTAATTTTAGTACATATATCGTCTTTTTGTCAATCTACTGTTTTGGTATACTTTTCTACCTCGTGCACGAGCAGAGATGAAGCTGAACTAAACCTCGCTTGAATAAACGAGGCCAAGATGCCGCTAACTTGAGTTAATGGAACAGCTTTAGCCGCAAGTGAAAGTCAGGCTATTTCTGTTAAGTGCCGCCTTTATTAGCGAGGTTGATGGAATATCCCCCAGGAACCTCCTGGTCTAAAGTCAGTGGCGCAAATTCAGATGCTATTTTAAGGGCGCATGCATGGCCACAGGCCTGCAGAAATGAATGCTATGCACACCGATCTACACCCTGTGCACAGGTGGAAACATTCAAAGCCTTGATAATATTTGTCCGTTTCCCGGCTTTGTTCGTGCATTGGTCAACTAAATATTTTGTAGCCTATATAGTACATCTACATGCAATATCTTTACAACAACAACGCCTAATTACGACCTATTAATTTGGACAACTTTATACAGCCCTATAAAGGCTAAAGTTACCTTTAGTTTTGTTCCAATTTACCGTTGTGTATTAGCCTGGCTAGCGCCACCACTTCTCAATGAGACGTGGTCTGGGAACCAAACGTTAATTTTCTCGTATTTGAAAAAAAAATGCCCAGATTCGTTTATTGGGTGCCACGGATGTCTATCACATGCGTCTGTGCATAACTCATTCCCTATCTCAGGCGAAAATTTGCTCCATGGTCTCCAGGCTGCCTTAGCAGCGTGAATCAAATCGCGCGCAAGGCAGCATGGGAATACCCAGGGTAGTTGTGTATGGCTTTGAAACATCGTGTGCGCTTTAACATCAGCCTATAAGCATTATTCCAGCTGCGCTAAGGTTTAGACAAGCACCACAATTTTGCCTACCTTGTTGTAGCCCATCTGAAATAACTCCAAAACTTTGCTATGTTCCCTCCATCCTTTCGTTGTTTTCAAAAAACGTTTTATATCCATGATGGCCTTGAAGTCTTGAGTTTGTGAATTCGCTTAAATAAACGTATTATGTGCTGTTAACCAGCAACCATAGACAGTAAAAGAAAGCAGCAAGTAGCCTTCGCTACAATTTCTGTAGTTGCTGCGTCCATTCATTGTTATTCTCTCTCCTGCTCAAACTAAAGTTGTGCGTGCATTAAGTTGATGATAACGTGTTTACAAACTCTACTTTACATAAAATAAATATTGTAAATAGCCCACTGTCATGCAGTTAATGGGATACTGTGCAGAGTTGGAAAGTTAGGTCAACTTGGAAAGTGTTTCTCGTTGTCTGTTGATAAGGTACAGCCGTAGCTTACACCTGCAGGAGCGTTTGCTTGGGCGCCTGTGTTGCGAACACATTTCCACGAATCACGGATGTGTTGATGACATAAATTAGGAAATATTAGAGGACTTAATGAGACGAACTGCATGCCGATTCCATTTAACCCAAATGCCCCACCAGCAGCACGGGAGAGTGAGCTTATCTGACAGATCTACATTGTCTATAGTGAGGTAATGTTAGATTACATTGCAAAAATATCACCATGCATTCATAAGCTCGTGATTCAGTGAGAGTGATCCCAAAACATCGGAAAGTGACATTTCTGTATTACATTTTGTCAAGAGGAAAAATCAATAGCAAACTGTTCACAACTGACTATAGCGCTGTGAACCGTTCCTGGTTGCGCCTGGCAAATCCGCCATCATAATAGCAATCCGCTATGGAACAAGCGTGCCTGTTGTTAAAGGGAATGTGAGATGACGCTCTGATTGGTTTATTGCACGTTACGGCCAAACCACACCCATGAATAATGTACCTGCTACAGACCACCCCATTTTAGATTTGCGTCGGGCGCAACAGTCAATTTTCCGCCGGTAAAATAGAAACAGCGCCCAAGATCCGCCCACAAAGCGATTTGCGCGAAGTCAATTGCGTTAAAGTGCAAGATATAGACCATTGTCTCCAAAATAATTAGTAGTAAATAGGGTAATGAATCACAACTTGTAAATAATGTTCTCTATCTTTATGCACAAAGCCCAGGAACCAAACCTGTTTGCACAGTTGCAGACACACATGGACTCCGTCTGTCATCATCCCTGAGGGTGGCCACAGTAAATGTGTACTTCTCTCCTGGAGTGAGCTCCTGAACATGTAGTTTCAGGTCCTGCACTTCCAGATGCTCCTGGCTGCCGTCACCCGTCCATGAGACCCTGAATCTGTGGGGTCCAGTCAGTCCCTCAGGAGGTCCCCAGCGCACACACACAGAGTCTGGCTTCACTGAGGTGAACTCAATGGGCCCAGGAGGAGGCACAGCTGGGAATGAAGAGCAGTACAGATTTCAGCCCTTTTTACTTTTCTACTCAATACAATGGTGGTATTATTATGACCGCCGCGCAGCGAAGCGGCGGTCATATAGGTTTAGTCAGATTTTTTTTTCTTTTTTTTTTTTTTCTTTTTCGCATGTCCAAATTTCTGTCAATGATTCCCGGGACACTGAAAGACCGGGGTAGACGAAACTTGGTGGGCATGTAACCCCATATGGATAGCATGGAACCATCGTTTTTCGTTTTGATCTGTAGCCCCCCCGCTGGACTGCACCCCCCGAAAGGAGGGTAGGGCAGACACAGTTTTCTGTGAATATCTCGAGAACTGTAAGGTTTAGGAGGACCATTTTTTTTTTGTATGTTGATCTCAAGGGGCCATGTCAACCCATTCCATAACCACTCATTTCATGTATAGCGCCACCTAGTTAAACACAAAAAAGTAAAAATGAGGTGTTGTAATCGCAGGTATCTGTGACCTAACATAGTGAAAACTGCACGGAATTGGAAGTGTAGGATCATTATGACACCCTCTGAATGCACGCCAAGTTTCGTGGAATTCCGTTCATGGGGGGCCACACAATAAATTAATTTATGTTACTATACACCAACTGGCCTGTAGGTGGCCGGAGACAGTTTTCTGTGAATATCTCGAGAACCGTAGGGCCTAGGAGGTCCACCTTTTTTTTGTATGTTGATCTCAAGGGGCCATGTCAACCCATCCCATTACCACTTATTTCATGTATAGCGCCACCTAGTTAAAAATTAAAAAGCAAAAAATTAGGTGTTTTCATCACAATATCTCTGGCTGACATGGTCAAAACTGCACGAAATTGAAAGTGTAGGATCATTATGACACCCTCCGAATGCATGCCAAGTTTTGTGTACTTTCGTTCATGGGGGGCCTTACAATAAAACAATTTATGTGTACATTTAGTGACGTACACCAACAAGGATTCCCGGGACACTGAAAGACCGGGGTACACAAAACTTGGTGGGCATGTACCCCCACATGGATAGCATGGAACTGTCATTTTTCGTTTTGATCTGTAGCCCCCCCGCTGGACTGGACCCCCCGAAAGGAGGGTAGGCCAGACACAGTTCTCTGTGAATATCTTGAGAACTGTAGGGCCTAGGATGACCATTTTTTCCGTATATTTGCCTCCAGGGGTCATGTTAACCCAGTTCATGTGCACACATGTGCACAAACAGACACACATTCACAGTAATCATGACACATACTCACACAGTAGACATATGTACGCTTCCATGCACAGGCACATACGCAGGCACGCACACACACACACACACACACACACACACACACACACACACACACACACACTCACACACACACACACACCCACACACATAACATAAACATAACACAAACAATCAAGAATTTCTCATAATTATGAACAGGCAAGATGGAGGTGGGGTTGTATAAAATGAATTTTACATGTGAAATCTATGAACTAATCATTTTTTGGTACTTGTTGTCTAGCAGATACCAGTGAGAATTGAGTGTGGATAATGCAATTTAGTGAGACAGTTAGAATCATACAGGCCTTTCAGCGTGATTTCTTTTTGTGGAAAAAATGTGCTGGACTGGGCGGCGGTCATATTTTGTACCGCTCTGCGGTACATCTAGTTATCACTAGTGCAGTGCCTGTTCAAACATGCTATTCCTGTAGCCCAATTACATGCCTGCAGGTAGGCCTGCTTTGAAAATAGAATAGGGAAAAACATAATTCCAGGTAAGCATTCAATAATGAATAGGTCTACAGATAATATAATAATATAATAAATGTGAAGTGAGCAGAATTTAAGCATGGCTACATGTGACATTTTTTACAAATCAAAATTACATAATCCTAACAGCTGTTTTGAGTCAAGGCTATATGCTTAGCCTATTGAATAACTTGATGATAGAGAAAACAAACCATTTTGTGAAATGATGCATCATATGTAATTTGCAACGGTGTGACTCAAAAACAGTCTCTGGTGGCCTATAAGTGACATCACACTCTGTCTGCCACTCGTTGCTTGTCGCTGGTTATGCTTTGCATGTGTGGCATTCTGAGACGTTCTTTAATTCGGGACCATTATCGCTCGTTTCGATTTAGGACCTTGCAGTTGGAATTGTCATTTGCTTAGTCAAAGTTTAAAGACAATCCAAAGTAGCCTGGGCTATTCTAAGTATCTGTTTATTGCACATCATTTTTTACGTCATTTGGAAGAGCCACTGCATACCTGTGTGTCTTGTCGTGTTGTTGCAAAATCCGCAAAGTTAACTTTATTGTTGAGGTCAGACATGTTAAGTTTTTACCCGTGTAACCTACACTGATCCAGCTTTGCCAAAGCCCTGCTTCTATCCTAACTGATAGCTTACAGTACAGTGGTGTGTGGGAGGGGGAGTGGCTAGCGGCGAAAGCCAATGTGCTTCTTTTACCGATATATTTAACGATATCTTTTGCATTTCTTATTCAAACAACGTCAAATTTGGCACTGCACTTACTCATGCCCATAGCAAGACACCTGCCAAGTTTGAAATCAGTCTGACAAACGGTCAGTGAGATATGCGTGCCAAAGACAGACAGACAGACAGACACACAGACGCTTCTTGCTTTATAGATAGATGAGGTAAGACACAATAATATAAATTGTATTTATTTGTAAGAAATCATTTTATGTCCCATTTCTCACCTGTTTGGATGATGCCTGAAGTAGCCTGACTCTTTCCTCCATCCTTGAGCTCACAGCAGACACTGACAGTGTACTGAGTGTCTGGCTGCAGGTCTGTGAGTGTTGTGCTGCAGGACTCTGTAGAGATGGTCTGTGGTTCAGTCCCTTCACTGTGGTAGGAGATCAGGAAGCTGTGTGGAATCTGCTCCATCCCCTGATGCAGACTCCAGCTGAGATCAGCAGATGTTGGAGTCACTGAACCAACAGTCAGTTTCTCTGGAACTGGAATACCTGATGACAGAAGATGCATTAGTGGTTAATAAATGGATAATCCCATAACATATTCCACATTTCCTATATATCTGTTATAGGAACATATTAATAATGTTCCATCAAAATAAACAGGTCTTAACTACAGGACCTGAGAGACAATTGACTTTCATTAAAGTCAATGAGGACACATTAGGGATCACTGAATATACATACTTGTTCTGATGGTTTTAGAGGGGCAGTTGCTCTGCCTCCCTTTTAGTACAGTTGAAACAGTGATGGAGTATTCTCTTCCGATTTCTAACCCAGAAAATTGGTGCTGTGGAGACTTGGTGGACACAGTCTGTAGACATTCCCCTTCCCTACAGAGGGCCAGTGAGTATGAGGCCTGATCAACTTTTGCTGGTTTGCTCCATGTTACTGTGACTGATGTTACATCCATGTTCATGGTAAGACACTCAGGTGGAGGAATATCTGAAATGCAAAAAGAAAAGTTTTCACAATGTTTTAAAATGTTGATTTAATTTAGGATTAGAATACTGTACATAAATTCAAAAATAATTGACAGGGTACTTGAACTTCCAAACTGAATCTGAATCAAACTGTATCATAATAATCATAAATTATACTTTCTCAATCTTTAATATGCATTGAGTCCAGAAACCAAACCTGTTTGCACAGTTGCAGACACACATGGACTCTGTCTGCCATCGTCCCTGAGGGTGACCACAGTAAATGTGTACTCCTGGGCTGGAGTGAGCTCCTGAACATGTAGTTTCAGGTTCTGCACTTCCAGATGTCCCTTGCTGCCGTTACACATCCACGAGACCCTGAATCTGTGGGGTCCAGTCAGTCCCTCAGGAGGTCCCCAGCACACACACACAGAGTCTGGCTTCACTGAGGTGAACTCAATGGGCCCAGGAGGAGGGACAGCTGGGGATGAATCAGTGTAATGATCAGACACCTTTTTTCATAATATTTGTAATTTTATATGACTCCATGATAATGGTGTTATTGTTTTTTCAAAATCAATAATATAACGTTTATTCATTTTACAAAGATTGTTTTGTTTCTCACCTGTCTGGATGATGGTTGAAGTAACCAAACTCCTTCCCCCATATTTCAGATCACAGCAGACACTGACAGTGTACTGAGTATCTGGCTGCAGGTCTGTGAGTGTTGTGCTGCAGGACTCTGTAGAGATGGTCTGTGGTTCAGTCCCTTCACTGTGGTAGGAGATCAGGAAGCTGTGTGGAATCTGCTCCATCCCCTGATGCAAACTCCAGCTGAGATCAGCTGATGTTGGAGTTACTGAGGCCACAGTCAGTTTCTCTGGAACAGGAATACCTGTGATGACCACAGAAGATGCATTAGTGGCTAATACATTGATAATCTCAGAACATATTTTATAGTATTATATTATATATCTGATAGGAAAATGTAAAAGGGAAGATCCGGAGTTTAAACAACCTGGGGTCTATTTGTGTATGATAAGAGGATCAAACTTTCATTTGGGAGCAAAATAACATTCAGAAGAATTTTGAGCGAGACCTTTATTTGCATTAGCAACAAAATGGGTTGCAGCGGGCATACACACACATCAAAATAAATAGCTATTTTCATACCACTGACAAAGTTCAAAATAGCCTTACATTTTGGTGGTAGTATCCATATGGTACAGATAAACCGAAGTTGTGATGTATGTGCCATTGGGTAGCCTACCCGTTCCACTAGTTGGCGCTGTGCCACCACTGTTACAGTGATTAGACCTATCTGTATGTAAGTCTACTAAGGGTGCGTTTGTAAATTGCAACTCCTAGCACACTCTGAAACTTTTTAACTGTTCGTAAATTTAGAGGTTATCAGTCTCTATTATTAGTAGGTTAAAATAATTGCTCACATAGTGTTCCTCATCATCACTGTCAAGAATCTTTGCATTAGTGGAATTGAGTTCTGAATGACAGTCAAACCCTGTTTCACAAGTGCTGTAGTGGTGTCCATATTATAAACCCTACTGTCCCTAACCCCAAATAACCGTTCGTAAATTCCATAGACAGTAAATTATATGGACACTATCCCATAGACTTCGAACGAGACGAGTGAAGCAAATTTCCTGTTGGCCAACTTCGGTTCTTGCGCATCCTCAGTCCAGTCGTGAGTGAGAAACGTGTGACATTAAGCAACAGACTAAAACACAGTAACTCGTCTGGTAGCCGTGCTAAGAGAATTGATAACGTGCAGAGTGCTGCGAATTCAAGTGCTTGCGAGTTCGAGTGCAGCTTTTGGTGGGGATTTGTTTTGATTTGTTCTAGTGCCAACCAATCAAAACACTTAATTGTTTTTCCCCATCGATGCTTTCCTAAATATCTTACCCGTGGACTTTCCGCTAGACTGCCTTCGAGTTTCTTATCCAGAGAATAGGGTTACTTCGCTCCTGTGCTCAGCGACCTCGGCGGATAACACAAAGTACTGTAAGTACTGCGGACGCTGCCATTTCCATCGGGACCGCCCCTGATGCGGTTCCGCGGTTTAGGCCGGTGAATCACAGGCCTAAAGTGTTGGTACCTGGTCCCCCCCCCCCCCCCCCCCCGAGCGGGCACAGTTG
Source organism: Alosa pseudoharengus (assembly GCF_046254945.1). NCBI lineage: Eukaryota > Metazoa > Chordata > Actinopteri > Clupeiformes > Clupeidae > Alosa > Alosa pseudoharengus. The sequence goes on along the minus strand of NW_027468718.1, from coordinate 9,649,823 downwards.
CGATCTCCGCTTCCCCTTCCAGCCGAGCCATTGGCTGGTATGGCGCTAACCGATCGCGGTAAAGCACCACCGATCACTTTCTACCCACTATCTTGCTAGTACAGCGCAGTGAGCACACGGCCCCACCCACTGGCTAGTTAGCTTGGGCAAAATCCCTTTTTTATGCTCAGGACAAGATGCAGGGGAGTATTGTTGCGCTCAGATGATCTAGAGTTTTAGCCAGGTGCGTTTAAACTAAGAGTTGAAGAGAGAGAGAGGAGTAGTTCGCACACTGAAATAATTGACTTAAACAAAGTCTACCGAAAGAGTTTTTCCATTTAATTTTAAGAGCAAGAGCAGACGTTTCAGCCGTCCGGCTATTCTCAATGCTCAAAGTTATGCTCAGGACAAAACACGCATACCTGGTCCCCAGCTGCAAAGTCCTCTCCTCGGCAACAGGTACTCCCCAGTTCAGGGGATGGCCCAAACACCAGGTCCACAGGGGTACGGAGTTCTCTTCCAAACATCAAAGCCGCAGGGGTGTACCGTGTTGACTCTTGTACAGCTGTCCTGTATGCCCATAGGACCAGGGGCAGATAGGGGTCCAAGTCCTGCTGCCAGCGGCGTGTCAAAATAGTGAGCTGAGTAGCCAACGTGCGGTTAAACCCCTCGACCAGCCAGTCACTCTGTGGATGCAAAGGTGTAGTCCGAGTTTTTCTGACCCCCAGCAACCGGCACACTTCTTTGAACGTATCAGCCTCAAAGTTACGTCCCTGGTCACTATGTAGCTCTTCAGGCACACCAAACCGGCAAAACATTTCCTTCACCAGCCGGTCTGTGGTGGTAGCAGCGCTCTGGTCCGGAACTGCATATGCTTCTGGCCACTTAGTAAAGTAGTACATTGCCACTAACACATAATGATTTCCAGCATCAGTGACAGAAAAACGGCCCATAATGCCTACTGCTACCCTCTCCACCTGCCCACCTGATACTGTTGTAGGGGTGCATGTGAGCGCCGGATTGGTCCTTTCTTAGCTGTACAGTCATCGCAACGATGGACATGCATCTCCACGTCCTGCCAACATCCCGGCCAGTAAAAGCGGGACCGCAGCCGGTGCAGTGTTTTGAAGATACTGAAGTGGCCAGCCCCCACCGAGCCATGGACCAGGCAAAGGACTCGCCGCCGTAGACAAGCAGGCAGGAGTAGCTGTAGTATTTCACGTTGTCCACCTGTTGCTCCACGAAACAGGGCCATTGTGAATGGAGTGCCTTCACCTATGAGTTCAGAGCCGAGATAGCAGCCCATGGCGGTCTCTGTCCTGCTGTCACCCAATACCAGACCAGGGCTATTATGGGGTCTTGACGCTGGTTTCTCTGGAGCTCTTGGTGGTCAATGAACGTCCGCTCGTCACCATCTGGTGTTGTAGGCTGCGACTCGCTGCTTGCACCTGTTGATGGCTGTGCGCCGTCACTTACTCCCGGAGTGAGATCTCGTATGACTGCCACCATTGCGTACGCTGTATTATGTGCCTCCTGACACAAACAGGCCGACATTGCTCTTTTTCACATGGCCGACAAGATAAGGCGTCCGCGTTCACATGAACTGTAACATCTCGAGCCATCAAGCCAGCTGTCCTTCCGGCTAGCCATGTCAGCGACGCATGGTCAGTGTGCAGTAGAAATCGCATTCCATACAGATAAGTCCTGAAATTACGGATACCCAGGACCAATGCCAATAACTCCCGTTGCGTGACGCAATAATTCCTTTCAGGTCGGCTGAGAGCGCAACTGAAATATGCGACCACCTGCTCTCCATCTTCTCCCTCCTGTGACAACACAGCACCGACACCCAGGTTACTGGCATCAGTGTCTAGGATGAATGGTTTGCTGGGATCAGGGAATGCGAGCATCGGGGATTCGGTGAGCGCCTTCCTTAGGCTGTTGAATGCTGTATCCTCGCTCCACTGAAACAGGTGTTCTTTTTGTGTCAGGCGATGCAATGGGTTGGCAATGGTGGAGACGTTATGGACAAAACGCCTGTATTAAGACGCGTTTTCAAAGTCAAAGTCCGCTGCGTGAGTAAGTATGTCATCCAGAAAGACTACACAACGATTCTTTGGAATTTTCGCCAAGACTCTCAAATTAATCTCTCAAAACTGGCTGGCTGGGGCCGTTGCAAAGTTCGAACGGTAGGACTTTAAATTGCCATAGTCCCTCTCCGATGGAGAATGCAGTCTTTGGCCGTGCTTCAGGCATCAGCTCTAACTGCCAATATCCGCAGTGGAGGTCTAATGAGCTAAACCACTTTAAGCCAGCAATGTAGTCCAGGGTATCATCGATGCAAGGCAACGGATAACAGTCTTTTCATGTGACTTTATTCAGGCGACGATAGTCCACGCAAAACCGCAATAAACCGTCTTTTTTTACTAGCACTGCAGGAGCAGCCCATGGGCTGTTACTGGGATCAATTACATTTCTTTAATTTTCTGTTCTGCAGCTGCTCTTTTGGCCAAGGGAAGCCGCCGGGGACAGAGACGAATAGGGTGAGCATCTCCTGTATCGATGTTGTGCTGGCCCAGGTAAGTGCAGACACACTCTCTGTGAAAATGTCTGTGAACTGTTCCAGCAACTCTCTTAGCTGCACCTTTTGGCTACGCTTCAGTCCTTCGCTGCTCCGCTTAAACAGTTCCTCAATAGCCTGTCTTGGCTCTGTTGATGGCGTTGCTCCTTGTGTGCGTGGTAGTAGCGGTTTGCAGGCTGGCGTAGAAACAGAGTTTCTCTCCCTCTCCGGTAATGAAGCGTCGGCTTGCTGCACCGTCGCTGGGCCTATGGCGCCTTTGACTCTCAACTGATGCGTCTTCCTCGGTGGCTGGGCTGTCTCCATGGCGTGTTGGTGCTATAACCTCGGTGATCCCCTTCAGCAGCAAGCAGTCTCCATCGGCAGGTCGCAGGGCCACAATTTCAGCGCCCAGACAGAGCTTTTGTCTGAGTACATCCACTGTGGCTCCCCACTCCGCCAGCAGATCTAACCCCACAATACACTCATCGTAGATATCAGCTAACCAGAACGAATGCTGCCTTGTCTTAACGGCTACCTCTATTTCCAAGACTTTCCGACCCATCATTTTGGCTTTTTCACCGGTGACTGTTGCTATCCTTTTCTTGGTGCTTATCCAGCTGTTGTTTTCCGGATCATCCGTACCTGGCAACGTGCCAGGGCGCATAATGGAGAGGGTGGATCCTGTATCCACCAAAGCTCGGCAGAGGACGCCTTCAATCTTACAGTTCATATATAGCCCGTAGACATGGCCCAGTCGACCGATTCAAAGCTGCATCTTCCTTAAGGAGGAATTATTTCTTGAGAGCGGCAGACCTCCCTCCGTGGTACTGCCTTCTAGTTTAACTGGGACGTGCTGAGGGGTGAAGGAGCCAGGCAGTAGCAAGCTACATGACCTTGTTCGCCGCAGAGGTAACACCCATCTGACCGGCAAGATGTTATCGAGAGCCTACGAGAGCGCTGTGACGTGCTTGAGGTGGCAAAACATACTGCTGCTTCCTCCCCTTCTTCCTCACTCTCGCTGATGTCGGCTTGACGGATTCGGTGTCTGCCGTCGGTGGACCGCAGGAGGATGTGTTCGACTCGCTCTGCCACTTTGAGAGCCACGCCCAACGAATCGAGAGAACGGAGACGAATATGTGACCAGCCATGAGAAAACCAGCAACAAGTCTCCTAGTTATTTGGAGATTCTGAAGGTGTAGTTTCTAAGCTTTCCAATGATGATAATATTTGAAGAAGTTATGTCCATTTGAATGTATGCACACCTCAAACCTCTTTAATGACAAAACTGGCAAAAAAACATTTGCATTTCTCACCCCAGGAATTGTCACCTCCTGGCTAGTCAACACAATAGGGAGGGAAAGTGAAAACCAGCGCCCCAAGTGGTTGCGTTCCTATCGAAGAGCAGCTCCAATGTTAAGTCCCATAGACCTATTTTTTAAAAAAATATTGTAAAGCCAAATCAGCAAAGTTATCCACCAAAAATAATTTTCGGTGTGTATACAGTAGGGTTGGTAATGAATAATCGATGATCGATTATTTGTTTGTAAGAATTTATTCGACTAAAATTCTAAGCCTAATAAATAATCGTTCTAGTCGCGCGCATTATGAGAACAGCTATAACTTCCAGTATCTTGTGCGACAACAGACAACGAGACGAGCAGAGATGAAGCGGGCTAGGTGAAGTGCAGTGTGGGACCATTTCTCTAGAAAAGACGATAAAGTCCAATGTAATTATTGTGACGCCCTGTTTACCTACCATAGTGCAACGTCTCCACTAATATATCATCTGAAAAATGTAGGCTACATCCGAACGTTAACTCCGGCGAAGTCGGCTCAAGCGGAGGGATCCAGCAGCCAACCATTCAGGCTTCACTAGCCTCCGTCCCATCTGAACGAGTTTTTTCAGCTGCCGGACTGACAGTAAATCGATTGCGCACACGCCTTACCCCAGAACATGTGAATATGTTGATTTTTATGAACAAGAACACATAGGTGAGTGTGATAGGTAATGTATGCCCAGGCAGTCCATGCAGGCCAGTTTCTCACCTTACTGTAGCCTGTAAGGTAGCCTGCATCTCGCCAATACGTTGCCACGACAGTCAGTTTATAACAGTTTAATGATCTAATATGGCAATAAGCCAGGTTTTGATATCGTTATTGTGAATTTGTGTCGAGTTTGATGGCCGTCAATTTCGTTCATAGTAACGTAATCTAAGTTAAAACTCAATTGTCAAATAGGCTAATTGCCGCCAGCGTTGAGCTGAAGTTTAACAGAATACAGTCATTAGAGACCATGTTATTTCTTAATGTCTACTTGCCTACTTTTTTTTAAAGTGATCAGGCAGTGATGCGTTTGCATAGCCTACATGTTAAAAATCCGTCGGATGCCATAATGCACTGTAATAAACTAAAGTTGACTACTAAATGGCGTATTTCTTTAATAAATCTATTTTAATCAGTCCTGTGTGCGTGTTTTGACCTTAATTTGTGTGGGGGTGATGGTGAAGGCAAATTCAAACCAAAGATCCTTAATATACAAATATAATATGCTTTATAACCGTCTCTGTTCAAACCATGCGGCTCTGAGCGGAGACAAGTGACGTCATGCTTTAGTGAATAATCGATTAATTGTTTGATAACGTTATCAATATTCGAACATGAAAATTCCTGAAAAGTCCCAACCCTAGTATACAGTAATAATCTTCAAACTGTGAAAATGTCAGGCCCTATTTTGCCTTATTTAAAAAAAAAATTGAATTGCTCCTTTTGTTTCATAAACGGACTACAAAAGAAGTCACGTGACTTTACCCTTCGACGTTACTCACGGTAGCATGGTTTGTTTATTAGCCTGGTTAGCATTGACACTTAACACTGCCAGCTCTTCATGTGAGTAGAAGCACAACACCAGTTATCCAGATATAAAGGTAATCACCACGCGGTTTACATCACGCTCCGTTATTACAAAAATATCTTAAGCCAGTTAAACAAATTGCCGTATTGATCAGTTAGAGAATAAGCACCCAAACCTGTGACGTCACATGCAACTTTAGTTCGTTATCACCATGTTAAGACAAAAACTCAAAACAATTCAACTTATCCTAAAAATAAGGAATGACCACTAGAAGCAATAGAGGTGACCCCAGTGCCTAGCATATGGAAGGCATTAAATTAAGATCCCAATGTGCACCGAGATATATTTTTTCTAAAAAAAAATCCCATCCACTCTGCTAAACTCTAGGAATGCAACCAGTAGGTGGCGATGGGATTACTTTCCCTCCCTATGGTGCTCATTTGCATGTCATTCAGATAAGCCCTACCCCCTACACTCAGTGACAGATGTCAGTCAGAGGCAATTCTAGAGTCTGTGGGGGCCCTAAGCAAAAATTCCTAAGGGGCCCTACCGACCAGGGTTCATCACCAATGTTAGGCTGTAAATAATCTGACATGAATTATTTTTAAAATATATATGTATCTTAAAGAATAATAAATAAATAAATAGAATAAAATACAGTAAATTACTTAAAAAATCCAATACAAACTTTTTAGAAAATATAAAGTATAGAAGTGAAATAGTTTTATTGGGGTCCTATACCCAAAATTAGTAATTCATTTATCTTGATGAACTCTGTTTTATCTCCCCTTTCAATATTGTGAATAGTAAATGTTGGCACTACAACATAACTGTGGCATTGATGGACAGTTTAATACGGAGCTTGGCTTATTCTAATTACTTCTTTGGATAAAGTCTATCTTACTTTTATTCTTAAATAGGCTACTTGGTTGACCCATCTCCTGACAATGTTACAATGTTTATTGTTTGCCTACAAGAAATATTAGCATGCAGAGTGAGAAGCGAACTACAGGAGTTGAAGCTGGGAGAAAAATAGCTGGGCCTATAAAGATCAATGGAAAGAAAATGTTGCGATTGTAGCAGGGTAGCTTGTGCTTTCCCTGTTTCCCTCTGGCAGATCCGGATTGGAGGTGGGCACGTTAATGAAAGGGGCGGCCCTTTTGGCGGAGGGGCGGAGTGGTAAGTTTGTGTCAGTGAGCGCTTTTTCGTTTGCTTTGGAAGCTATTTGTTTGTTTTTGGTAGAGTGAGGGTGTCGGTCCGACGGCCGTCGGCTGGCCGGCACTTTTGCTTTTCTTTCATTTGATCGCAATATGCCAGGCTCTACAGGAAATATTGAGAGTGATATGGAGGGGCAAGAAAGAGAAGGGGAAGTGGTGGTGTTGGTGGTGGCGAAAGCCCAGCTAGTAAAGGTAGAAGAATTGAGGAAGATGAGTTCAAAGTGCTGATGAAATTCAATGTGGATATCTCTAAACATGACATTTCCAATCCAATGCGTTTAACTAAATTGATTAGAGAAGCTGTTGGAGAGGTGGTATCAGCGAGGTATATTAGCAACAACAAGGTCATAGTGTTTTGCAAGTCTAGCCAGCAAAAACAGAAGGCCTTATGCTTGAGTAAACTAGGGAAGGAGGATGTGGAATGTGTGGAGGTGGGGGTAAGAGATGGAATAAGAGGAGTCATTTCTGGTGCCCCCATGAATATTTCTGAAGAGGTAATGAGAACTTGTATGGAGGGAGGGACACTAGTGAAGGCAACTCGGTTTCACACTACCAAGGAAGGGAAAAGCACACTTTGATGGCACTCCTCACGGTGCGACGTCGCGGCTCTCTCTCAGTCATAGTTTACTTTGTTTGGTATGTGTGTGTGTTTACTCTACTTTTTCCCGGATTGAACGCGGTTAGACACACATATGACACATATATATATATCACATATTCAACCAACTTCAACTCCTTGCATTCCCGGAGCTGCGGCCCAATACAGAAAGGACGCCTGCAGCGTACTATCCTGGAGTTCACCGCCCGAGGAGGAAACGCGGAAGGCGAGGAGGTACAGAGCGGAGACTCCGGCGCCTGGCTCGCCGCGGTAGGTTAACTATACCGAGCATCCTGCTGAGCAACACGCAATCAATGGAAAATAAAATGGACGAGATCTCCTGTAGGCTAGCAACGCAGCAACATATCAGAGATTGTTCGATGCTCTGTTTTACGGAAACTTGGCTCAATGGACATCCTCCTGACGAGGCTGTCACACCGCCAGGTTATGCTATCTACCGGTGTGACCGTAACATGGAAGATTCGGGCAAAACTCGCGGAGGGGGCATTGCAGCCCTCATCAAGCAGTCATGGTGTACAGACACCAAGATCGTGGCTAAACTGTGCTCACCAAACGTGGAATACCTGACCATCAAGTGCAGACCCTTCTACATACCAAGGGAGTTGCAATGCATCATACTGACTGTTGTTTACATCCCGTCTTCTGCCAATGGGGAAGACGCACTGTCGGAACTTTACAGCATGATCAGTAAATATGAGAACACATACCCTGATGCTGCATTTGTGGTGTTAGGTGATTTCAATCATTGTAATTTAAGGTCAGAAATTTGAACAGTACATTACTTTCCCTACCAGAGGGAATAATATATTGGACAAATGTTATAGTAATCTAACAAAAGCATATACCAGGCATGAAAACGGGTAAGGGGTGAAAAAGGTGAGAAGGGCGCGTGAAGAGGGAAATGGCCGTTTCATAGCAAAACAAGCGCGAGTGACATTGTTGCCAATAGTGCATAGCTTCCATGGAGTATGAAGTTGCCTAAAACCAGAGATTTATAAAGAAAACAAACAAATTTTTAAAAAAATAATTTTGCGCTGTTTGGCAACATGCTTCAGCCTGGTCCTCCTCAGTAATCTATGAGTTTTCTTTCTTTATTTATTTCTTTGTGCCTGAAGTTATCAGACATTTCTGAAGATTTCATAGGCCTAATGGACACTTCATAGTAGAGTATTAGAATAAGTCTGAATATGTGTTGGACCAAACCAGGTAATAAATAAAGTTGGGTAGGGTAGACTAGGCTTTAATTTGTAAAATTGGTTTGAAATGTTTTAACCTGCAGCCTAGGCTACTTACAGATTGTGGCATTGTGCTAATGTGTTTAACCAACCAATAAAGTTGTGTGAACAGTGTTCACATTACATGTTAAACCCTGTAGACACAGACTATGCCTACTGATCAGGCCACTGAACGTTTCTTAAAAGACAGCATTACTATGTCAAACACTGCTTTTGTCTCTCAACTTGACAAAACGCACCAGCCCAGTTTAGGAGCATTTAATTCAACTATTTATTCACATTAGCCTTTGCTATACCTACTGATAAAGTATGCCTATTTTCTTCACCTTTAGTCGATCTAGATGGCTCAAACTGCACGTATTCAACATCAAATGAACTCGTTATGTCTATATTTCTGTCCAATATCGCTAACTTATCGCAGCCTATGCTACTATGCTGCAACAATCTCAACGTCTTTTTCTTACAGTTACAGAAGTTGAAAGTTTCAACTAGCCCACCTGTGACATCAATAAGCATCTCTCCTGGCCGGGCTCACATTCCAGATGACATTTCAGACGCATATATCTGTAGTCCAGCGCAAGCGTTCTGTTCGCGTTGCACCCGCGGCAAAAATTAGCTTCCACTGTTTAATAGGCTAAATGCATAGGGGCTCCATTCACATAACCGTTGCTGGATCAGACAAGTTTTTAATTGGGCTCGTCTTACAACGCATGCGTTTACGTCTGCACGTAATTTGTAAAGTCAGTTGTAACCCCATACCCCCCCCCCCCCCCCCTAAATATTTTCTCATCGGATCTGCGTGAACCACGCAGGTCCCCTATTCTGGATTCAAAACGGCGAATTTCGCCGAAAGGTGAGGAGTTTTAATGCCTGATATACTGCAGTGCCTGAGCCAAATTTGGGCAAATCTGATCATATTTCCATTTTACTGCAACCAACATATAGAAAAAAGCTGAAAGCAGAGCCAGTCTCAGTCGTGACAGTACAGAAGTGGTCAGAAAATGCACTATCTGAACTGAGAGACTGCCTACAAACTACCAACATGGATGTGTTCCGGATAGCCTCAGATAACATTCATGAGTATACAGAGACTGTGAGCTGTTACATTAGCTGGTGTACATCTGTTTGTGTGCCCTCCAGGAGGTATCGAGTATATCCAAATCAGAAGCCATGGTTTAACCAAGACATTCGAGTCAAGATCAAGGAACGGAACGTGGCTTTCCTGTCTGGAAAATGAACATCAGTACAGGATGGCTCGATACTCCCTGCTCAAATCAATCAGAGTGGCTAAGAAGTCACACGCAGTAAAACTATAGAACTGTTACACAGGCAATGACTCCCGCAGGATGTGGCAGGGCATCCAGGCTGTTACAAACTACAAGGGGAACAAACACACAGCCAGCACTTCAGACACCACCCTACCAGATAAGCTCAATGCCTTTTATGCCCGGTTTGACACTCACCAGCAGAACATCATACCAGCATTACCACCAGAAGGCCTGGGGGAGAGTAGCCTCCAGGTAACACGGGCAGAAGTTCTAAGATCTCTTCAGCAGGTCAACCCCCGCAAGGCAGCAGGGCCGGATGGAGTTTCAGCAAGAGTGCTGAAAGCCTGTGCAGCAGAGCTGGCTGATGTACACTGATATCTTTAACACCTCGCTGGCTCAGGCTGTTGTCCCGCTGCTCTTCAAAAGATCCACAATCATACCGGTTCCGAAGAAGTCACACACAACCTGTATGAATGATTTTCGTCCAGTAGCACTCACTTCAGTTGCCATGAAGTGTCTGGAGAAACTGGTGCTGAAGGCCATGGACACCATCATTCCCGTAACCACTGACCCCCTCCAATTCGCTTACAGGAAAAACAGATCAGTGGACGATACAGTGGCCCTAGCCCTGCACTCAGCCCTGGAGCACCTTGACAACCCCAACACATATGTCCGTATGTTGTTCCTGGACTACAGCTCAGCTTTCAATACTATTCAGCCCACCAAGCTAGTGGCTAAACTGGTAGGTCTTGGATTGCCCTCTCACACCTGCAGTTGGATACTTGACTTCCTAACAGAAAGATCACAGGTGGTTCGAGTGGGGAACAGGGTATCAACAGCACTGACCATCAGCACTGGGACCCCTCAGGGCTGCTGCCACAGCCCAAGACTGTTTACACTATACACCCATGACTGTCTATCTTCACATAAACTCTGCCAAGTTTACAAATTTGCAGACGACACATCCATTCTAGGGCTTATTAGGGGAGGTGATGAAACGCAGTACAGACAGGAGGTGGATAAAATACTAAGGGTGTCACGATTTCGATTTTATTTCGAAATCGATCGAAATTGCATCTTAATCTCGAACTTCGAACTTAAAAGTAGAATCGACGATGCAGCCACACCCCCAATGTCACGTCCAGCATGTAGCCTATGCCAAGACGCACAAACACACATGCACATGCTGAACTGCAGCGTCAACACTCCTCTAATTTTAGGATGCAGTTAAAATATAGGCCTACACATCAACCTACCGAAATCAAAGCCCCTCTTGCTACTTTGAAATCACCGGTGTGGAAGTATTCGTTCATTCACGTCCATTAAAACTAACTTAGCCTACTCAACTTAGCAAGTGAAAAGATGGTCTAATTACAGTCCAAAGTTACTTTAAGGCTTAAAATGCACATTTATAAGTACATATTCCATGAACACTAACCTTGGGTCTCTTCGGAGTGTGCTGAAACAATCAGATTAACATTCTGTGTTGTTGTTTGGCTTGGGCCAAAAGTGTGAAGTGGCACACTTGCGCTGTTTGGCAACATGCTTCAGCCTGGTCCTCCTCAGTAATCTATGAGTTTTCTTTCTTTATTTATTTCTTTGTGCCTGAAGTTATCAGACATTTCTGAAGATTTCATAGGCCTAATGGACACTTCATAGTAGAGTATTAGAATAAGTCTGAATAAGATAAGTCTGAATATTTGTTGGACCAAACCAGGTAATAAATAAAGTTGGGTAGGGTAGACTAGGGTTTAATTTGTAAAATTGGTTTGAAATGTTTTAACCTGCAGCCTAGGCTACTTACAGATTGTGGCATTGTGCTAATGTGTTTAACCAACCAATAAAGTTGTGTGAACAGTGTTCACATTACATGTTAAACCCTGTAGACACAGACTATGCCTACTGATCAGGCCACTGAACGTTTCTTAAAAGACAGATGCAGATGCAATCGACGATGCAGCCACACCCCCAATGTCACGTCCAGCATGTAGCCTATGCCAAGACGCACAAACACACATGCACGTGCTGAACTGCAGCGTCAACACTCCTCTAATTTTAGGATGCAGTTAAAATATAGGCCTACACATCAACCTACCGAAATCAAAGCCCCTCTTGCTACTTTGAAATCACCGGTGTGGAAGTATTCGTTCATTCACGTCCATTAAAACTAACTTAGCCTACTCAACTTAGCAAGTGAAAAGATGGTCTAATTACAGTCCAAAGTTACTTTAAGGCTTAAAATGCACATTTATAAGTACATATTCCATGAACACTAACCTTGGGTCTCTTCGGAGTGTGCTGAAACAATCAAATTAACATTCTGTGTTGTTTCATTTTACTATGTTCACGTCTCTGTTTTAGCCTAAAGTTAGTTCTGTTTACATTACAACCTCGCGGTTGGAACGGTTTCAAAATAAAAGCCCCCCGAAAAAGAAAAGGCCAAAAAGAGTAAATAACATATAAGGAATGCATTAATAGTAATATTTAAAAAAGATTTTAAATCTAAGAAATTTTAAGAAAATTACATCGAATCGAGGATTTGGAGAATCGTGACACCCCTATAAAATACTGGCCTATGGGGAGGAAAACTGCCTTGTCCTAAACACAGATAAGACTAAGAAACTAGTTGTTGATTTCATGAAGAAGGCTACCCCCCCACAGCCCCTGGTAATTAAAGGGGCTGTGGTGGAGCGTGTTCACAACTTCAAGTTCCTGGGCCTGCATATCACCAACACTCTCAACTGGTCAGAGAACACCATGGCCACTGTGAAAAAGGCTCAGCAGAGGATGTATTTTATCAGGTCCCTGAAAAAGGCTGGCCTGAACTGCCAGCCGCTCACCCAGGCCTACAGGGGGTTGGTAGAAAGTGTCCTCACAAGGGGCATTACTGTGTGGTATGGCAACACTACAGTAATGGAGAAGAAGGCCCTCCAGAGGATTGTTAAAACAGCAACGAGGATCACAGGGACAGAGCTCCCCTCCATAGACTCCCTGTACACAGACCGCTGCAGGAACAAAATTAAATCAATTCTCCAGGACCAACATCACCCCAGTCACTCTCTGTTTAGGTGGAGAAACTTGGATCGTGTGCTGAGACATCACAGACCAGAGAGCATAAGGGCAAATACAACACGTTTTCACAATAGCTTCTACCCAGCAGCCACCAGACTGCTGGCTAAGGACATTGTATCTGGTTTAGAATACCCTGTCCCACCTCAGATGCGGACTTGACACACTGGGACACATGCGGTTATGCACACACGCACACACTCACTCACACACCTACCTCATCTTGCTGTGTAATCCCTAGGGGGACAAGCTGGCACTAGTGCACTTTGTATTTATTAATTGTATTAATTGTATTGCTTTTTAGTAGTGTATTTTTAATTGAGTGAATGAGAATGAGTGTTCTGTCTTTTTATACATGACTGAGTGATCTGCACAAGCATTCCAATGCGCCTGTACATTGTACCTGAGCAAATGGCAAAAATAAATCTTGACTTGACTTGACTTGAAAAAGGTTCCAAGCGCAACGGTCTTGCTGCATTTTAGTGAACTGCAGCTTCCTAAATGGGTAATGATTGGATATGTTTGCTACCCAGTCAGGCCTTATGTGCCAGCACCTCTGAGGTGCTTTAAGTGCCAGAGGCTGGGGCATGTTGCGGCAGTTTGTAAAGGGGCAAGGAGATGCTGTAGATGCGGAGGAGATCATGACTATGGACAGTGTGGGGAGGGAGTGCAGCCTAAATGTTGTAATTGTGGTGGGGCTCATAGCGCAGCATTTGTTAAACAGCAGGAGGAGAAGGAGGTACAAAGATATAGGTCAGTTAACCAGGTGTCTTATGCAGAGGCTGTTAAACAGGTCAAAGCAAAGGGGCCTGCAACCAGTCAGAGGATAAGTCAGGAAAAAGCATCAATGCAGGGAGGAGGACAAGGCAGGGATGATTCCCCAGTAGGAGTAAATAGGCCTACAATGCAGATAGACAAGTTAGATTTTCTTGCCCAGGCAACTATGCGTACAGATCGCATTAAGATAATATTACAAGCTGCAAGGGAACATTTTGGACATGGCTAGTTTGCCTGTGGATGAGGTGATGAAAAGGCTAGCAGAGGGAAATGGTGAACCGTCACAGCCTGAAGGATGGCAGGAATCCCGTTAACCATATTACATTGGAATGCTAGAAGTCTAGTGGCGAATGGGCAGGAATTTAAGAAGTTTGTATATGAATTACCTGTTTTACCCGATGTTTTATGCATACAGGAGACACGGTTAGACTCTCACTTACAGTTTGTAGTTCCTGGTTACACGTCAGTACAGAAAGATAGGAGGAAAGGGCATGGGGGTGGGTGTTGCACTTTTGTGAAAGAGGGTCTGCCATATAGGGAACTAATAGTGAGTGAGGATAGTGAGTGTGTGGCTGTGGAAATGTGGTGGACAAGAGGGGATAGTGTTATAATAGTTAATTTCTACAACCCCTGTAATGACCTAACAGTGGAGTATCTGGAAAGAGTGGTACAGAGAGAAGGTAAAAGGGTGGTGTGGGGATTTCAACGCACATAACTCTTTGTGGGGTTGTGATGCCACTACTAGGAATGGTGAAGTTGTAGAGGAGTTCATGGACAACGAGTCACTTATATGCCTAAATGATGGGCGAGGCACCAGAGTGAATGTTAGAACTGGAGCACTATCAGCACTGGATCTCACGTGTGTGGTCTAGTACATTAGCTGGGTTAAGTGAGTGGGATATATTGGAGCATTCCACCATAGGAAGTGATCATTTCCCTTTAACTTCCAAAATAGCTGTAGAGGTAAGCAGAGAGGTGAATTGGTGTCCAGGGAAGTGGCAGTTGAAAGAGGCAAATTGGGAATTGTTTAATGAAGTCTGTGAAGCCAGAGTGGGCCAGGTACAGATCACAGGAGAGGTCGATGTCATGGCAAGGAGTCTGTCTGATATGTTTCTAGATGCAACTGCAGCTGCAGTCTCCAGATCCCAAGGGAGAGGTAGGAGGAAGATAGTGCCATGGTGGACCAAGGAGTGTACTGAGGCAATTCAAGCACGCAATAAAGCATTTAGGGTGTTGCGAATGACGCTCACCCCTGAGAAAGTGGTGCAATATCAGAGAGCAAGGGCAAAGGCTAGAAAGGTAATTAAGGATGCGAAAAAGAAATGTTGGAGGGAGTATTGTAGTGAACTTGGGACATATGTCCAGATAGAACAGGTGTGGGTTATGGTTAAAAAGATGATGGGGGTATTTAGAGGGAGATCTATTCCTGTTTTGCTTGAGGGAAATAGTGTGGCAAGTTCGGCGAATGACAAGGCAGAGATGTTGAAGACAGCATTTGCTAAGGCGCATAGCTCAGGCGATTTGGGTGAACAGTGGGTGGAACGGAGACAAACAACCCTGAGAGAGTGGGGAAATGTATGTGAAAGGCAGACAGAGTGCGGCAGTGTTATGGATAATGATATCACATTATTTGAGCTTAAAAGTGCCCTCATTATTACCTCCAATACTGCACCAGGTCAGGATGAAGTGTGCTACATGATGTTGAAGCATGTATCTGATGTAGTGCTTAACAAGGTAGTGGAAGTATTCAATAGAATATGGTCAGAAGGAACGGTGCCAGCTGTGTGGAAGTATTCTCTAGTCATCCCAATAGCCAAGCCAGGGAAAGACCCTTCAAAGGCAACTAGCTACAGGCCTATTGCACTTACGTCTAATATGTGTAAGCTGATGGAGAGAGTGCTGGTCAATAGGTTAACATACTTTATGGAAAGCAAGGGGCTGTTTGCAGGATACCAGAGTGGGTTTAGGAAGGGGAGGTCTACTCTGGATGCCATGGTCAGACTAGAGACAGACATTAAGAAAGCCTTAGCAATGAAAGAGGTCCTAGTGGCTGTCTTCTTTGACATGGAGAAGGCCTATGACATGCTGTGGAAGGAGGGCCTCATGATACAACTTAAAAGGCTTGGGGTGGGAGGGAAGCTTTTTAACTAGATACTGAGCTTCCTATTTGGGCGTACAATCCAGGTGAGGGTGGGGGCAGACATATCTACTATGATTGAGGTGGAGAATGGCATGCCCCAGGGTAGTGTTATCAGCCCTGTGTTGTTCAACATCATGGTAAACTAGAAATGCAATTCCGAGGAATTACACGAGGGGATGCAGTCTGCTGGTTAGGGTGTTGGTGGGGCTGTTGAGCTTGCTGCTAGCTGGTTGGTAGGGTAATTGTGATACCTGCAAAGGTGCTTTTGGAGTAACCAAATTTGAATCTTGTGTGACATATCATACTGAAGGTGTTTTTGACCTTGACATTTGACCTTCAACCTCCAACTTCAACTCACTTCATCTTTGAGTCCATAAAAACACTCGTACCAAATTTGAAGCATGTACGTCAAGCCGTTCTGGAGATATAATGCTGAATGCATGAGATGGTTATGGTTATGGTTATGGTTATGGATTTAGCAGACGCCTTTGTCCAAAGCGACATATAAATACAAAACAACATAATAATATTTAAAAATGAACAGGGAACAGATTAAAATCTAGGTCAAATATAGTAAGGAGAATAGTTGTAGTACACAATAATATCAATTCAATCAATAGCCTAATAAAAAAGCAATGTAAGAAAGGGGAAAGGCAATAATAAAACAATAATGTCAATTCAATCAATAATATAAAAACAATAACATGCTAAGACTACATTAAGGAGAATATCAATAATAAACAATAATGTCAAATTAATTAACAGCCCAATTAAAATAAAACAACATTATATAAACCATAACACATAAGCGCTTAAACAACTAAGTATATGTTGAATAGGAATGTCTTTAGACCCCTCTTAAACGACCCAAAACTACCACAGGAACGGAGACCACTGGGCAGTTCATTCCACCAACATGGAACCACTGAAGAAAAGAGTCTGGAATTAGACCCAGTTTTTATGACTGGTCGACACAACATACGCTCACCAGAAGACCGCAGTGGGCGGTTGGGGATGTAAGGCTTGATTATTGAATTAAAATAACTAGGAGCAGATCTAGTTAGTGTCCTATAGGCCAAAGTGAGAGATTTAAATTTAATTCTGGCTACTATAGGGAGCCAATGGAGAGTAACTAGGAGAGGAGTTACATGTGTCCTCTTTGGCTGATTGAAGACCAGGCGTGCTCCAGCATTTTGAATCAGCTGTAATGATCTTGTTACACAAGCGGGTAAGCCAGCTAACAGTGAATTACAATAGTCCAGCTTAGAGATGACCATGGTCTGAACAAGAAGTTGTGTGGAATCTTGTGTCAGATAAGGTCTGATCTTCCTAATGTTGTAAAGCATAAACCGGCATGATTTTGCAATAGAAGCTATATGCTCAGAGAAGTTAAGTTGGTCATCAATTACAACGCCCAAGTTTCGTGCCGATCTAGTTGGGGTCAGTGAAGTTGAGTCAAGCTGGATGTTAATCTGTTGGGGAATAGCTGTTTTAGCTGGAAACACCAAAAACTCTGTTTTTGAGAGATTAAGCTGAAGGTGCCGAGCTTTCATCCAGGCTGAAATATCCTTAAGGCATGCAGAAATCCGGTGGGAAACACTAGAGTCATCAGGTGGGAAAGACAGGTAGAGTTGAGTGTCGTCTGCATAACAGTGATAGTCAAATCCATGGGAGCGAATGGTATCACCTAAGGAAGTGGTGTAAATAGAGAAAAGCAAGGGTCCTAATACTGATCCCTGAGGCACACCTGTGGTGAGGGCATGAGACTTAGATACTTGTCCCTGCCAAGACACGTTGAAAGAACGCCCTTTAAGGTAAGATTCAAACCAGTCAAGAGCTTTTCCAGAAATTCCCAGTTCAGATAGTATAGATAGGAGAATGTCATGGTTAACAGTATCAAAGGCTGCAGATAAATCTAGTAGAATTAATACTGATGACTGAGCAGAGGACTTAGCTACTCTCAATGCTTCAGTCACAGACAGAAGAGCAGTTTCAGTAGAATGACCACTCTTGAAACCAGACTGCATAGGGTCTAGTAGATTATTCTGATGAAGAAAGTCACAAACTTGCTTGAAGACCACTTTCTCCAAAACCTTTGACAAGAAAGGAAGAAGGGAGACAGGTCTGTAGTTCTTCACCTCAGTTGGATTAAGTGTACTTTTCTTTAGCAGAGGTGTAACCCTAGCCTGTTTAAAAGAATAAGGAACTATTCCAGAACTGAGTGAAGCATTAAATACATGTGTGACTGCTGGTAGAACAGCGGGTGAGATAGACTGTAGAAGAGTGGACGGGACAGGATCTAATGGGCATGTTGTTGGACGACATCGCTGAAGCAATTGAGAGACTGCTTCCTCATCAAGAGGAGAGAAAGAGTCAAATGATGGGGTCATACTAACACAAGGCAAAGCCCTCTTTATAGGAGCATCAAACTGAGCACTTATTTTAGCAACTTTTTCAGTGAAAAATGTTGCAAAGTCATTTGCTGACAGTGAAGTAGTTGATGGTGGTGGTGGAGGATTGAGATATGGCTGGGACTTTTATTTTGACACACAGGAAACACTTTAACAGGATGTGTAGTTCAGGTAGAGCTAGATTGTATGCTTAGAGGCTGAGACAGTTGAATTCCTCACAGGTGACACCTGTGCCAGTGTTCTGATTAGCCTGGGAACTGCTCTGAGAACTACTTAACGAGCGCAGCTGGCTCTATTATGACATCACAGCCCCTATTCAAGTCTATGGGGGAAAAATACAGGGCTTTTCTCAATACAAAGTACGCTAAAGAACGGTCTCCCGTTCTTGAAAGTTCGAACTTGAAAAGTTAAGATCGTGAGTCCAGACTCTGGAGAACGCGAGGACACAGGACGCTCAATTTGCAGTTTGAGACAGCAGCGTTCTTGCCAACGGCAGCTTCTCTCGGAACAACTCGGGAGTCTAGTCATTTACCTATTGCTCTATTGGTCTACCCAGTATTTCTGACATTTACAATAAAATATATAATTCACCAGCTTGTTTAAGTTTGTTTCTCATTGATTTTTTAAAATTAAATATTAATAAGAATATATTCACTTGCCGATGGCGGGAACAACGTTTGAAGTTCGCAGTTTAAGTGACAGTTATGATTAACGTTAGTTGTGAAGCCTGTAGCCTACCGTTTATAGCCTAAACATGGATCGGATTGTAGCAGCAATTATGATAGGTAGGCCTATTATGTATCAATGGTGCCATTTCTCTTATGTGAGTGTCACGGCTGAGCTGACGTAATACATTGTGGAATCTTCAATCCACCAAGTCACCACCCGATGCATCCTTGCTAAAACCAATGATTCGAGAACACTTCCGGGAATGTTATGCGTTCCTGAATAAATGCGAACTTGTGAATTGGAACAGTACTTCGGCGGTGATTGATGACGTTTCAGAACGATTTTCAAGTTCATGAGAACACAAGTATACTTTTAATTACAAATATCTCAAAAAGTATAAACTTCTCAAAAATGAAAAAACGGATAGGACGGTAAAGCCTTGGAAGATCTACGGAACGGTGTTTGAACCAAATTGGTACGTTAAGCGGTTTGGGCTGAATAGCGCGCACAAAAAGGTAAAAAGAAAAATAATAATAATAAGAAGAAGTCTCCGGATTTCAATAGAGGGGATGCATCCCCTCTAATGAGGTATTTAAGAGTGTAAGCCCAGACATAGAGGTCTCGCTATATGCAGATGATGGGGCGTTGTGGAGGAGGGGAAGGAACATTAATTTTGTTGTTAGTTTTTGTTTTGTTGTCGTCCCCCTCCTCTTCAGTCTACCCCTGCCGTGGTAAGCTACAGCCCTGTTTCTCCCCACACTATCCATCTGAGTAGTCTCTCCGGGCCCTGCGCCCCCATGGTCCACACATATTATAACTGCTCATATCTGCTTGTGTTTTAAGGAGTGATCACTCTGTTGGTACCTTGTCAACCTCTTAATAAAAATACTTTGTATTTTTTTGTAAATCACGTCTTCAGTCTCTTGATGTATGCAAACCTGTGTCATTGGTTGAGAATCACCACCCTTTAAAACTAGGGCTGTAACGATTTACGATTCGAAACCGAAATCGCGACATTCATATCGACGATACTGTGTCGCGGTGTGAAAAGGCAGAATCGCGAGACACCCTTTCTATTGTTTCACGCAGTGCTTTGCAGCTTATGCGGCCGCAAAAGCAACCCACAACTCCCGCTTTACTTATCGGTAGCCTACGTTGTCCAAAAACAAACAAATAAATAAATAATAATTTCATACCTCTCCTTGCTTTCATTGTAGACTATGTGTGCAACTTTACCAAACAGTATAGAAGTAAACCCCCTCTCCTTGCCCCGCTCTCTCTGGCGCTCCCTCCCTCTCACTCTCCCTCCCTCTCCTGCTCAATGAACACGCGCGACTTAAATAAAACATTCACAATCGTGAAAGCAAGGACGCATAGACGACTAGCTAAATTACTATTAAATCCGCTTAGCATCATTAGCATGCTGCACATATTTGTTTAAAAGTCTTGCATTGAAGTTGACTGATCATCTCAATACCAACGTTTCCCAAAAGGGCCTGTCCCAAGGAGAACAAGTATTACCTTGAAACTTAAACACACATGGGGAAACTGAACAGTCCAATCAGTAGACTATGATAGGCTAAGCTATATGCTACTTTGTTTACAATATTTCCAGGCTTTAACCAGACAGCTGAATTAAAGAGGTAGAGTTGTAATAAAAAATAGTAGGCCTAGGCTATAGGCTAGTCTGCATAAAGTGTGCTGTCATAAATATCAGTCATTCAGAAAAATATTTTTATACCAGGATATAAAATAATAGATATATTATATTGTAATCCTCTGGTGTTCTAAAGGAGGCTATTAAAATGTTATTTAATAAAATGTCTAGCACCCCCCCCCCCCCCAAAAAAAAAAAAGAAAAAAAAAAAGAAAAATCGAGATTCATATTGAACCATGGGTCAAAAATCGTGATACAAACCGAATCGTGAGGTTGGTGTATCGTTACAGCCCTATTTAAAACTAGACTTCTTGGGCGCAATCCCCTAGATGGCGTAGTCGTCCAGAATCAATAACCCCTCAGCTCTGCCACACATTAATCTTACCCGGTTTCACAAATGCAAAGCCTGTGTATCTGATATGCAACAACGCTGTTGCTGTTTGAAAAGAATATCATACCGCACTATGAAACGCAGTGGCACCTTCAAGGTGGTCTATCTGCTCCAAACAGAAGTACAAAAGCGCAATATTGAAGCGCTGGCCGAGGGCTATGCACAGTTAGCAGGATCCAGTGCGTTGTGGTGTTCTTTGTCATATTTGTTTAAGCACCCACTCACAGTCTGATTTGTGAATAGCCTAGGCCAGGAGTCCCCAACCTTTTATGTACCATGGACCGGTTTGATTCCTTTTTTTTTTTCACGGACCGGCAGGGGGGGGGGGGGGGGGTTCCATGTATGTGTTGTGCATGCATTACTTGAAAAGAACTAGCTCCAGTTATGTATGAACAGTGAAGGTAACGATCTCTTAAACATGTGAAAAACGTGAACTTGAAGTGAAAATTGAACAATATGAACTATGAATATTGAACAACTTGAAGCTACATCTATAAGTGTGAACATGCTTAACAAAATATGGGAACAAAACATGGGAACTAAACTTGTTTCCCTGCAACAAGAAGGTTCCATCTGGGGGTGATGGAAGACAGTGACACCCTCAATGTGTTTGAAATTTCCAGTCGATTGCGCAATTTGGTCTTAGTTGCAGTCATTGCCAAAAACCCGGCCTCGCATAGATACGTGGTGGGAAATGGTAGCAACGTTTTCAGCGCTTTTACAGCTATGTCGGGATATTCTGCTTTGGTTTTGATCCAAAAACCCGCCAGAGAGGTTTCCTTATACACACTCTCAAGACCACCGTCATTTGCAATTTCGATCAACTGCTCTTCCTCCTGCGCTGACAAGTTAGGACTATTCGGGATATTGACAAATGGGTTGCGGACCCACTCATTGGTTTGCCGTGGATCTTTGGAGGATGGGAAGTAACGCTCAAACTCATTTGAAAGCGCAACAAGGTGATCGCGCACCAGCTGCGAGAGAAAGGATATATCAAATACACCCCGGTCCACTCGTCGTCCCCACAAATCAAGCTTGGCTTTAAATGCAGCGACTTTATCTGCCAGTTTAAAGACAGTCGTCATTCTCCCCTGGGGTGACAGGTTGAGGTCATGAAGCAACCCGAATATGTCACACAGGTAAGCGAGTTTTGACACCCAGTCCTCATCACTAAAATGTGCAGCAAACGGTGACTTTTTTTCTGTAAGAAATCTCTGCAGCGGCTCTCGCAACTCAAACACTCTGGCCAGTGACCTGCTAAAGATGCTTGTTTTTTATTGCTCATTCTAGCAGTTTAGCTAACTTCGTGTGACACTACCGTTCGCTAAGAACTGATCAAGTGAAGTGAGCTGACCTGAGGCTGCGCAGCGCTGGAGGCAATATGTAGCCTAAAAGTGTTGAAGGCGGGACAGACAGACGTAAGAAAATAGACCTTGCAAAATGCAAACATGCGTGCAATCAAACAACTGCATATAGGCCTATGCCATGTAAAAACGTGACATTATTGCGAATTAAATTTAGTTTAGTTTGCATGCATTTTTTTAAAAACTCATGTCGTAGGCTACGGCCCGGTTAGGAACGTCCTATAATGTTTTATTGTAAAATAAAAGATAAAAAAAAAACGGCTGGGGCCAAATAATTTCAGAGGCGGGCCAGCTTTGGCCGCCTGTTGCCGACCCATGTTGTGTTGTGGTGTTTCAGTGACATTTTAATTCCATGTTGACTGAGCCGACAGGGAGTTTTTATTTTTTTTAAAAGTAAAACGCCCATTCAGCTGACCGGGAGTTCAGAACTGCGCTAGTGTTTATTATCTCCATAACTACAGGAGGAAGGCAGACAAGCCTAGCCCAGAGCCTTATAGATAGAGAGTTGCGACAATGGGTGTTCAAAATTCGTTAAGGTCACGTGGTTCATGTAAACTTCAAAGAGTTCCCGGAAGTGATTGACAATGGATTAGAATGCATTAAATAGGCTACTGTTCAATGATAGACAGAGCCACGATTTTAAGTAATTGACAGTCAATAAATGCATTGATATACAATATTTATAACACAGTGTAATTATTGTGTAAACTGTGTAGTTATCCTACCATTACAACAATATTAAATTAAATTCCAGACCTTATATCGTAGCCTGCTAAATATAGGAAGGTGACCTTTTTTCTCCCTTTTACGTATGTGTCACTTAATATTAGGCCTAATTTCTGTTAAAACCAAGACGGGAGATTCTTTAGAAAACGCAGTTGCACCCACCCAAGTGTATCTAAATTATCGTTATAAAAAAATGACCTTGTACAGTAACTCGAAAAGCTGTAAACAGTTTTTTGAGACTGTGTGTAGCCTACAAAAGCGCATGGAGCTCCAGTGAAATTTTGATTTTGCAACTAGAAACTGTAACACAGTCTAACATTAACTTGTTTGAGTTTTCTCCCCAGCGTTTGGTAGTCACTGATCTGAGCTAATGAGCGAATTACCTGAAGTAGCCTATCGTCGCGGGAGAATAAAAAAAAGTTTTTTAACATCTCTCCAGTGTAATGGTGGGCATGTTAAGTTAACCGTGGCATTACCTACACACTAACCCCATGGTAATGCGAGTGATCGTAATAAAATATAAAACGTGACATGTAAGTCCTTCGATAAATAACCAGGCTATGAACTCAAACATGAACAGCATTGGTCATCGTTTGTCATTCACCGTGCTGTGAACAGCATTACGATGCTAGGCTAAAGAGCTTGAGATTCAGACAGGTTAGCACCTGGGAATGGTTGTGCATCGTGTCAGAAAAGCAATTTGATCAGTGATCATGCATCATATGAGCGCAAGCTTGGTTTGAAACTTTTTGGGGATGGGGATTTTACACGATCCTTCATCACTGGGCTAGTGTGCCCTGCTGTGTTAATATGACCGTGCTGATGCTAACAGCTGCAGTTCCTTTAAATCTAGGTTCTCATGCAAATTAGGCTAGCTTTTGCCAATGAAAATGAATGCAAAATAATAATAAAAAAAACCCAGCCCTGCTCCAAACTGAAGAAACGTTTACGTTACCAACAACAACAAACTCAGCTTCACTGCTAGGGGCGCGTCCAGATTTCTAGGCTACTTCACTGCTGCAAGTAGGCCTACAAAGTTGGCTGTAAATATGCTTCGCCATATTTAACGAACCAGCTAGCTTTGTGATAACAAAATCTTACCTTTTATGTGTTTAGTCCACTGAAAGTTATCCACATATCAAACGATTAAATCCACAGTTATGAAGGAACTGTTTTGGGGAGGCAGTTGCACTTTATCCCATTTTTGCTGCCCTTTTTAAAATTAAACACTTAAATCCATAGCCTAGATGAGCATTGCACATAACGTTACACCTATGTTGACATGATGATAAAGCTAAATGCCCAAAACACGTCACGTCATAAAGGTTGTAGGCTATAAATGCAAAAACTCAATGACAGCTTGTTCGTGGTGTAGCCTAGTGCTGCCTAATGGGATAGGCATCTTGTATTAGGTTATTATGTGTGGCAAATGTATTGGGCTTTAGCCTCTTTTAATTTATTTCATAAGAACTGATAAAAACTGAGCAGCAGAAAAGCTGTCATAGTCGATACATAAATAGTTTATTATTATAATTAGGTTATTAATACTATTACTTTACTACTTTATTACTGTTATTATTATTATTATTATTCGGATGAGCCAATAATGTAAATCTGAGTCTGAAATGTTGGCTACAAACAGTCTATACTGCTGTAACTGTACTGCTGCTATTATTAATTGTTAACTTCTGGGAACTATTTGAGGCTTCCATTAGCCGCCATTGTTGGAAAAAAATGGAACATTAGCGTCAATGGAGTTGTCGCAACTCTCTATCTATATGGCTCTGGCCTAGCCTACTAGGAAGGAAAGATTCTAGAGCAGAGCATAGCGCTCTAGAATCTTTGCTAGGAAGTGTCTGTGTCAGTTTGGGGACAAGAAACAGTGCATCAAAGGGGCAAAATACTAGCAGCCAAAGAGAATCGTTGATAACAGAACAAGTGACGATGTAAAATTAAAAATCTTTGGTGGCACGCGATTAAAAAAAAAAAAATGAACGCGTTATACTTCATCACTTTGCACCCTCGACTGACGTTTACCACAGTAGCCTGTAGGCTACGGATTCTTTGAACTCTTTTGAACACAGATCCTCTGTTTATAAGGCCATAGCATACATGCACAGATGCACTGTTTATACAACAGGACAGGAGCACGCAAAATCACTCAATCATTCAATCTCTATGGACACAATTCTCGCTTGTCCCACCGGCAAACACAATGAGACCAGGTCTTGGGGGCCCCCTAGTGGCTCGGGGCTCCAAGCAGTTGCCTGCCTTGCCTGTTGGCAAGGTACGTCTCTGTATGTGTGTGTGTTGTGAGCACCTGTGATTTGACACATTATTTTAACAATTATTTGGTATTTGAACAGAAGCAAAGGTCAGGAAAGGAGGACTTCTGCCAAGTGGCCTACTTGTTCTGATGTCTTCAGAGATGGGTTTGCTCTGCCCCTCTTTCAGCACTGTGGAAACTCTGACAGTGTATCTCCTCTCAATTTCCAACTCAGAAAAGCGGTGTTGAAGGGATCTGGTGGAAGTGGTCTGTAGACATTCTCCATCACAGCAGAGGGTCAGTAAGTATGAAGCCTGATCAACTCCTGCTGGTTTGGTCCATGTTACTGACACTGATGTTAGATCCATACCCACAGTAAGACACTCAGGTGGAGGAATATCTGCAAGAATTAAATATTTATTACAGTATTTAAGGTATCTTTAGATTAAAACTATGTCATTAAATAGCTGACAGTGTTATTTGGAGCTTAACATTGTCCTCCCATTCAATAAGGATATAGGCCCTATCAATAAAAGCACAGATAGCAACATCAGCAACATAGCCATACAAAATGCAAGCCATTCATGCAGGTTCTTTGGCTTTGTATACTGTTTTGTGTAATTAATTTGATAATGTAAGAATCATGTCCCAAAACCGAACCTGTTTGCACAGTTGCAGACACACATGGACTCTGTCTGCTGTCATCACTGAGGGAGGCCACCGTAAATGTGTACTTCTCTCCTGGAGTGAGCTCCTGAACATGTAGTTTCAGGTCCTGCACTTCCAGCTGCCCCTGCCTGCAGTCACCCGTCCATGTGACCCTGAATCTGTGGGGTCCAGTCAGTCCCTCAGGAGGTCCCCAGCACAGACACACAGAGTCTGGCTTCACCGAGGTGAACTCAATGGGCCCAGTAGGAGGGACAGCTGGGGATGAATACAAGTATCGTAAACGTGCTAATTACCAACCATTTCGTTCGAAAATTCTAAAACAACAATGCTTTTTAATACTTCAAAATAACAAAAGAATGTTTTTTAATACTTCAAAATAAATTTTTCAGTAGCCATAGGTGTGTAGATTTGAACAAAATCTAGTTTGGTTCTTACCGGGGCTTTTACTGCCTGAAATATCCGATTTTGTTTACCACGCTCGGAGTTTAGTGCTGGGCTGGTGGGTGCTTATTCCCAACCTTTCTCACGGCACATCAACGGTTAGCCCGAGAATTCTCGTCAGCAATTCAAAATTCCACTGGAGCTCCAAGCGGATTTGTACACGCAGCCTTACAACACTGTTTACAGCTCTTCGAGTCACGATAAAATGTAATTTTTGGTACATAGCTAATTTAGATAAACTTATGGTGTGGGTGCTTGCGTTTTTTAGGAATCCGCTGTCTTGGTTTGTATAGAAATGAATATTAAGTGACACATACACGTAAGAGGTTGGACATACGTGACGGTTGGTAATATGTGACGTTCCTATATGATGATCATCAACCTTTTCTATTAATGCAAAACTTCAATAGTTTCTGTGGGATTATTGATCTTCCGCTATAATGAATGCAAAGCATGATTGTGGTAAGGGTGGAGATGCATGAATAAGACAATATGCTTTGTTGAATTGATACTTATGCTCACCTGTCTTCTTTTCCATCTCTGTTTTGTTAATTTGTATTTGCTAAGGAAACAAGAGTGCATGAGTTATGTGGAGTTATGTGGCCATCTTTCTTTATTACATGTTCTTTTTGATGTCACATGATGACAATGTACATGACAAAAACACCAACTTGATTTTCTCCCAGTTCTGTTATGTCGTGTCCAGTGTGTTCAACTGCCATGCACAGTACACATATTGCAGTCTGGTCAGTCCTGCAGTACAGCTCCAGTTCTCTGTTGTGTCGTGAGCACAGCCTCTGTTCCAGATCTTCAGTGACCTCCACCAGCTTGTGTCTCTGCAGTGCTGGGGCTGTGTAGTGCGGCTTAATATGAATTCCACAGAAGGAGGCCATGCAGGTCAGGCAGGACTTGAAACCCCTTTTTGGGCAAACAGCACAGAGGACATCCCCAGGTTCTGTTGTGGGTTGACCG
This sequence comes from Alosa pseudoharengus, assembly GCF_046254945.1. Taxonomy (NCBI): domain Eukaryota; kingdom Metazoa; phylum Chordata; class Actinopteri; order Clupeiformes; family Clupeidae; genus Alosa; species Alosa pseudoharengus. The sequence continues at coordinate 9,622,542 of NW_027468718.1, read as the reverse complement.
TGAGCACTAGAATCACTGTAAAATGTAATTTGTTGACTTTACTTAAAAAAAAGTTAGGAAACCGATTGTCTTAAAATGTTCAAGTAAGCTTTACTTAAACTGTTTGGTCAACTTAACTAGCTAAAATGTTGCCAGAATGCCACAGTCTCAGTTCACATATTCTTAGAGATCACATATCAATCCTTATTGAAATTTAATCTTAAAATAAAACACATACCGGTAACTAAGTGACAGTGACACTAACTTTTCAACTATTAGTCAGTCCCTCCAGGATTTTGCGAGGATTTTTTGAGATTTGTGCGACCTAAAATGCCTGATTTTGCAACAACTTTTCCAAAAAATTGCGATGTAAGCTGCTGTGTTTTTAGCCGTTTGTTGCGAAGAAATTGCGGGAGGAAGTGAAAATTCCAAAAATAGCAGTATACCTTTTTGTAGAACTGTCCAAAAAAAGACAGCCACCCCCTAAAAAGATGGCATCATGTCATATGTTTCAATACATTCATATATTTTGGAATTCATATTAAGTTCATTTCTTTTTAATAATTAACATTCTGTGACCTGCATAATTACTAATAACCAACTAAATATCTAGTAATTTCATATTTATTTTTAAACTATTAGGCTACACTTATCTTTAATGTCATTACATTGGTGGTGTGTAAGTCTAATTGACTGCCTGCCACTTTAAGGACGTGAGAGTGGACTGGAAGGCTTGCATCTTACTGTGTTCGACTAGGAGTGGAAATAACTTTTTGCATAGTGCATTATTATATGTGGATGCAATTCAGGTTTTCCATTTCATTAGTTAAAAAAAATGTTAAAAAAATTACTTGAAATCATTCTTGGATCATAGAAGAGGTAAATGTCTTACAATGTTATTATTTTCTATGATTATTTTCTAAGCACTGGGTGCCCAACTTTGTGACACCTCCATATGGGCAGGTTAATACTAATTGAGAAAGTAATCAATTTTGTTTTGAACCCAGAAAGAAGGTGTATCAACTTCTAAAATGTACTTAATATTTCAATAATGGACTTCTCCTTAATGGTCATCCTGACAATACTCTGAAAACTTACACAGTAATTTTGCCCACCAGTTGATCTACTGTACCTTGTACAGTACACATCCCATGAAGGCACAATAAACAGTTAGGAGAAAAACAAACAAGAAACAAGAAAAAAGCATTTACCCACAATCCCTAGAAGTAACTCACCAACATGACTCATGGCCTTATAGCACAAACTTCAACATTTCAAGTATAGTTTACTTGATTTAAATGAGCATGTTATACTTTTCCACCTCAAAATGAAATGACACTCATTTTAGGCAAGTAATCTCAACAAAAGCCAAAAACTAAACATTCTAAGTAAGGGTAGCTGTTCTGTTTTACAGTGGGTGTGTGTGTGTGTGTGTGTGTGTGTGTGTGTGTATATATATATATTTATATATATTAGGGCTGTCAATCGATTAAAAAATGTAATCGAATTAACTACATACTCTGTGATTAATTAATCTAAATTAATTGCATATATAATTTTTGCTGTGAAAGTATTTTAAATATTTAAATTCAAACGTTATCCAAAAACAAATAAATAAATTAATAATAATTTCATACCTCTCCTTGCTTTCATTGTAGACTATGTGTGCAACTTTACCAAACAGTATAGAAGTAAACCCCCTCTCCTTGCCCCGCTCTCTCTCGCGCTCCCTCCCTCTCCTGCTCAATGAACACGCGCGACTTAAATAAAACATTCACAATCGTGAAAGCAAGGACGCATAGATGACTAGCTAAATTACTATTAAATCCGCTTAGCATCATTAGCATGCTGCACATATTTGTTTAAAACTCTTGCATTGAAGTTGACTGATCATCTCAATACCAACGTTTCCCAAAAGGGCCTGTCCCAAGGAGAACAAGTATTACCTTGAAACTTAAACACACATGGGGAAACTGAACAGTCCAATCAGTAGACTATGATAGGCTAAGCTATGCTACTTTCTTTACAATATTTCCAGGCTTCAACCAGACAGCTGAATTAAAGAGGTAGAGTTGTAATAAAAAATAGTAGGCCAAGGCTATAGGCTAGTCTGCATAAAGTGTGCTGTCATAAATATCAGTCATTCAGAAAAATATTTTTATATCAGGATATAAAATAATAGATATATTATATTGTAATCCTCTGGTGTTCTAAGGGAGGCTATTAAAATGTTAGGCCTATTTAATAAAATGTCTAGCCCCCCCCCCCCCCCCAAAAAAAAAAGGGGGAAAAAAGAAAAATCGAGATTTGTATCGAACCGTGGGTCAAAAATCGTGATACAGACCGAATCGTATGGTTGGTGTATCGTTACAGCCCTAATATATATGTGTGTGTGTGTGTGTGTGTGTGTGTGTGTATGTATATGTATCTACCACATTTAAGTATGGAGATACTATATCCTTAACAGAACAACTTTATTCTATGCCCACCAACTTAATCATTACTACGTAGGATATGTTTTTTTTTTATCGATATAGAAAAGTGTATAGAAAAGTCACAGAGCACATTAGCTCTGAAATCTGTATACCTTTACAATAAACATCATTCTGGGTATTTGTACATGAAACAAGTCAAAATGAACATACTTAGAAGAAGCAGGAGTGGAATCCTCTGACAGTTCACATGCCGAAGACCTACTGCTCAAAGAGTCTGGTTTATCCAATTCAATCCTAGTGACACATCAAAGATAAAAAATAAATGAAATAAAATTAATCAGTGTAAAATAAATACTCAAGCAAATTATTATACTAGGTATCATATGGATACCTGGTGTCTTTATGTCCTCCAGTATAATTCATAGGGGGATCCATTGACTGTTCACTCTTCATGGAGTTTACACTGGGCACTGGTGAGTGTCTGCCATGATGACTGCTGGAGTATCAAATAAGTCAATAGGCTGCATCATTTCACAGAACATAACCACAGAATGGCACATATCAATATGCTATAATAATGCAAATGCTGCAAATACTGTCACTTTAAACCATGGTTGGGACCAAGTCACTGTTTGGCAAGTCACAAGTAAGTCCCAAGTCTTAGCAGTCAAGTCCAAGTCAAGTCCCAAGTAAAGACAGAGAAGGGCAAGTCAAGTCCAAGTCCAAGTCACATCAAAGCCAAGTCGAGTCCAAGTCCAAGTCCCAATCTTTTTCAAGTCCTGAACAAGTCATCAGGTACTCTTCACTCAATAAAGCTATTATTAGACTATCGATCATAATTTTAACACATCAATCTAATCTACAGTATTTTTTTATGAATACAGATTAAAATATGTTCAATGTTTCTGTCTTGAAATCTTTTACGATATATGCATGCGCATACCTGTGTAATATAGGCCTACGCATGTGCATACCTGTACAAAACGGATAGCTACATGACACTCAGCACAGCTGCAAAAATATATATAGTTTTCCCAAATTGCGGCATCCACTGCAAGGATGAGTAATAATTTGACTGATGGCATTTCACTGCGCTAGGCCAGATTTGCCTGTAAACAATTTATTAGGCTGTCTGCCAGTGGTGACTCAAGGGAAGCCAAGGTCAACACTTTTATATTATTTAAATGATAATGACGACACAGTAATTTTGTTTTAAATTATTAATTTCTTAAGAAATACTACACATTTGATGCTGTTTAACTCATTTGTAAATGGTGCATTGTCACTTTAAGCCCATTGTAATGTGTGCTACTGTCCACACGTTCTGATCTTTTTTTACCAGCTCCATTCAAATATAGCCTGTGGCTAGTGCACAAACAGCTTACATTCCTTTGGAAATAGAAGCATGTAATGACATGATGCTTGCTAGACATTTTCTGTTTGCAATTAAAAGTGAAATATGAGCCTGGTAGCCAGTGCTTCATGTAAACTAATTATTGAAGACTTCAAGACTCACCAGTTCCATTACACAAAGGCAAAGACAACTCTTCATATTCTTGTCCATTTTCCAAATCACAGTGAGTGCAGCCTATATATCAAAGTGCCCTGGCTCTCAACAGGGACGTCACTAGGGTTGAAAGACACCGGGGACTTAGCCCCCAGTGTTATAATGTGCGGGCAAAAAAAAAAATCATCACACCTTAAAAGGGATTCAGTGAATTGGTAGCTACCCTTTGAGGCCTAGGCTATTGTCAGTGCAATTTTACTATTATGCTCATTGGGCCAAGACAGTATAGGTTACCCATATATGGGAAAGTATGATGTGTAATAATATATAATAACCCCCCCCCCCCCCCTCCCTACTTGTTACAAAGTGGAAAATTATATGCTAAATGGTTACATAACTGACAGAGAAAGGGAGTGCAAAGGTGAGATGTTCTCAGTTAAGAGAAGTGAAACCTGACTAAAAGAGAACACTGACTAGACTTGTACTAAAATACTCTCTTGAGCCATCACTGTCTGGATGTGAATGTTGCAGAATACCATAAAATTCTAAAAGCAGATGTACAGATTGAGAAATTATGCACTGCCTTCTCTGCCCGTCCTTCCTGTCCTGTAGCATTTGATCATTTGATCAGTGTTTTTTTTAAGTTGAAAGGGTAGTGCTTAACTAGCTACTACAAACTACTGTTAACTTATATAATCATTCAACAATTGCACCCTAGACTACCGTAAAACTCCAAATAATAGCCCGGGCTTTTATTTTCCCAAATCGCCAAATGGCACCGGCTAGTATTAGAGACAGGCGTCTATATGAGACAGGCCTTTAATTCCCTTTACACAAAACTTTTCCTCTGCAAAGATGGAAAATATTATCGAATTAATTATTTCAAACACACTGAATGTCTACCTATATGACTAGGCTATCTGATGACAATTACGGATCATCATTCATTTAGTGTTGAGATGTTGTTCATTGAGTGAGATACAGTAAGATCCAAATAGCGGGATAGCCAGAACAGATTAAACACATTTTAATTAAACGTAATCTACAAAGAGATCGTATCACACTGAAAGCTCATATTTTGTCACTAGCAAATAGCCTATATCGGTCCTTTGTCAAATACAGTTGCATTATCAGCCCTGACCAAAACCGTTCAGGAATTATTTATGCAAAAGTGGAACGTGCCTAATGTTTCATTCTCCCTCCTTTTCGGCACGAATGAAACAGCATGAGAGAGCATGAACCATATTGTTTCCCCCGTTTTGTATTTGCCAAATTTGACAACAGTCTACATTCAAAGCCTACTTCCAGGCGCGCGGGAACATATTTTTGACCAGGGGTGCTGAATAACAAAATAATCATGGATGTCCGACGATTTCTCCCCCAGCATATGATTCGAATTTAAACAGCTAAATACGCCATTTCACCGCCGTGTATCGAGTAGGTCTAAGAGTGAGAAGTTTTATAATGCCTTGGGCAGCCACATTCCACTGCAACTATGCGCAGCACTTGCCACTCCGACTCATCAATAAAAACTGTGCGCGCACACACCAGTCCCATAGAAGCGCACTTGACTTTACATCATTAACCTATTTCAGTAGGTTATATAGCCAGAGAATATCCGTAGACGGGCTCTGATATAGCCTAGTCTAAGGTAAATTCCTTTTCTGACTTCTTTCTCTTTATCGCCATGGCTTTTAGAATAAAAATAGGCCTAACGTTCGCGAACCGTTCTGGTTTTGTTGCCAGCATAAAAACAAGCTTACCATCGGCCTATCCGCAAATTTTAAACACAAGGGATGAATTTAACGATGACGAAGTCGGACATATGGCATAGCCTAGTTCATATTGGAAAAAAAGTTACACAATTTGGAACTCTAGCTTTTCCCCACCGCAGTCTTTTAATGCCATCTAATCATAACGTGCGCAGTCTGCGCCATACTTAAGCCCAAATCACACCCAAGATTCGCAACGAGATGAGCAGCAACTCGATGCAACATTCTAAAACCTTGCAACTGTGACCAGACATGTTAATGCTTTGCGACGGCTTGTAACGACGTGCTGTTTTCTGTAACGGTTTTGTGTCATTGTGAATCTTTAAACAGACGATATGACGGGTTTTAGAAGATTAAATACAACCCGAAACTAAAAAACAGACCAGGCCTCTACTGGAGACCGGCCTTTAACCCAAACCTGTAGCCACGCCAGGCGTTTAAAATAGACAGGCGTCTCTTAGGGACTCGGCGATTATTTGAAGTTTTACGGTAAGCTATGAACCTTTTTAACCAGATAAGTCATACATTAGTCCTTTGAGGATAGGCTATATTCAGTGCAATTTTACTATTAGCTCTGTGGTCATTGTAAGGGCCAGCTATTATGCTAAGATATCGTTTTCAATACAGTGGCTTCCCATATCTATGAAAGTATGATGTGATCATACTTGCATATGTTATGTCAGCCTATATGTCAAGGAAAAATACTTTGTGTCTCATGATTGTTACATTCATGTCAACTGAAACATGATAGTAGACATAGCTATCTATTCAAAACAAAAGCACAGTTGATGCTTGTGGATGCCATGATCAGCTTTTGATTCTTTGATATGGAAACCAAGTTAATTATTTTGGGCTATAACATTAGAATTTCAGCTCAAAGTTGGATACCATGTAGAAATGTGCTGCAATTTCAAAACTCAGGAACGGCCTACTGTAGGCCTGGAGAAGAATGCTTAAAGGAACACGCCACCCAATGTCAGTAGTAATATATGTTCTTACCTTAACTTTCACGAGTTGAATCATACCTCTCCCGTGTCGGTACGTGCACTCAAACGCTCTGGTGCGCGGCTGGACTGTGTTAGCATGTTGCTATGCTAGCGGGCTTTGCCGTAACTAAGCGTAGAAGTAATAAAAAACATCCACGTTTTCCCGACTTAAATACAGTTGCAAGAGTAGTTGATAGAAATGCTACGGCCACGCAACATGAAATGTGGTGATTTTCCAAGCGAATAAACAGGAGAACTACAATGTGTGGCGCAATAGCACTTGGGAGTACTTCGACCTAGCGTAGTAGTATTGTTAACACCTAATTGTAGATCCTATCCACCACAGAGTTTAGAATCCATGCTGGATCGACCCTCAGCCTCTCCCTCCCCTCTGAGCGAGAGAGAGGCACACACACTAGAGATGCGCTGATGGGCTATTATTTCAACCATAACTGCATAGCAAAACTTATCATCCACCAGCCATCCATCAGCACCAAAGTTTTTTGACCAATTTTCGAAACGGCACCCGCCCACCATCCGCTGGTTGTTTTAATGTAGGCTATATGGGTGATGCAGCGCTGCTGATGTGAGGCTAGAAAGCCCTTGCCTGTTCTAGAAAGACTGATCCAATGCAGCAAATATATTAAAAGGCTAAAGTCGTACATTGGCTATGTTGTAGCCTATCCCCAGAATATCAGCAGCAAACTCAGTCTCTGTCTCGCAAAACAGTCTCCAAATAAAACGCACATCGGCCTGTTGCTTATTCTGCCAGCTTGTGACAATATATCGTCCAAAATGCTTGATTGCATTGCATTCTCCACATTTTTAGCTAAATTTTCATGTACCACATCAGCATTTTTGTTTTGTGAATATTTTTGTAAATTGCTTTAAAATGAATTGCGCTGTCTGTCTGAAAAAGACGCGCTCGTGCAGTCAAAATGAATGGGAGTCTTCAGAACAGGCTTGTCAGTCACCCTGACATAACAGTGTGTAAAGTAGCCTATAATGTGAATGACTTGTTATTTTATCAAGGATTTCTTTCTTTTTGCAAAAAATAAAGTACAATAGGCATTAATTAGTAGGCCAGGAGCATGTTGAAATTATGTGGCAAATTGCGTTTTTTATGACAATGATACAATTGTAAAAGGACGTGACCGAAGCTGAGGCAAGCCAGGCAATAGGCCTATAGGCCCGACGGTAATTGTAAAGCAATTTACAAAAGATTCACTGAACAAAAATGCTGATGTGGTACATGAAAATTTAGCTAAAAATGTGGAGAATGCAATGCAATCAAGCATTTTGGACGATATATTGTCACAAGCTGGCAGAATAGGCAACAGGCCGATGTGCGTTTTATTTGGAGACTGTTTTGCGAGACAGAGACTGAGTTTGCTGCTGATATTCTGGGGATAGTCTACAACATAGCCAATGTACGACTTTAGCCTTTTAACCCATTCGCGCTGGATGCTGCATGACGCAACATTGACCCTCCCGCTAGATGCTGCGTAGCGCAACATTGACCCTCCCGCTGGATGCTGCGTAGCGCAGCATGCTTTTTATTTCATGTTTCTAGGTGCTACAGAGGCTTAGATATTCAATTTTGGTAGACGTTGACAATTTTTAGTATGTTTTCAGAAAACCCTCAGGAAATAAGGTTATTTAGTCTAGAATGCCATAGGATTCTATAGGCGTTTTTAGCAGGCATTTTAGGAGTAAATGGGTTAATATATTTGCTGCATTGGATCAGTCTTTCTAGAACAGGCAAGGGCTTTCTAGCCTCACGTCAGCAGCGCTGCATCACCCATATAGCCTACATTAAAACAACCAGCGGATGGTGGGCGGGTGCCGTTTCGAAAATTGGTCAAAAAACTTTGGTGCTGATGGATGGCTGATGGATGATAAGTTTTGCTATGCAGTTATGGTTGAAACTAGATGTACCGCAGAGCGGTACAAAATATGACCGCCGCCCAGTCCAGCACATTTTTTCCACAAAAAGAAATCACGCTGAAAGGCCTATATGATTCTAACTGTCTCACTAAATTGCATTATCCACACTCAATTCTCACTGGTATCTGCTAGACAACAAACATGATTAGTTCATAGATTTCACATGTAAAATTCATTTTATACAACCCCACCTCCATCTTGCCTGTTCATAATTCTGAGAAATTCTTGATTGTTTGTGTTATGTTTATGTTATGTGTGTGGGTGTGTGTATGTGTGAGTGTGTGTGTGTGTGTGTGTGCGTGCTTGTGTGTGTGCCTGCGTATGTGCCTGTGCATGGAAGCGTCTACTGTGTGAGTATATGTCATACGTATGATTACTGTGAATGTGTGTGTGTGCGTGTGGGTGTGTGTATGTGTGAGTGTGTGTGTGTGTGTGTGTGCGTGCTTGTGTGTGTGCCTGCGTATGTGCCTGTGCATGGAAGCGTCTACTGTGTGAGTATATGTCATACGTATGATTACTGTGAATGTGTGTGTGTGCGTGTGTATCTGTTTGTGCACATGTGTGCACATGAAATGGGTTAACATGACCCCTGGAGGCAAATATACGGAAAAAAAATGGTCATCCTAGGCCCTACAGTTCTCAAGATATTCACAGAGAACTGTGTCTGGCCTACCCTCCTTTCGGGGGGTCCAGTCCAGCGGGGGGGCTACAGATCAAAACGAAAAATGACGGTTCCATGCTATCCATGTGGGGGTACATGCCCACCAAGTTTTGTGTACCCCGGTCTTTCAGTGTCCCGGGAATCCTTGTTGGTGTACGTCACTAAATGTACACATAAATTATTTTATTGTAAGGCCCCCCATGAACGAAAGTACACAAAACTTGGCATGCATTCGGAGGGTGTCATAATGATCCTACACTTTCAATTTCGTGCAGTTTTGACCATGTCAGCCAGAGATATTGTGATGAAAACACCTAAATTTTTGCTTTTTCATTTTTAACTAGGTGGCGCTATACATGAAATAAGTGGTAATGGGATGGGTTGACATGGCCCCTTGAGATCGATCAACATACAAAAAAAAGGTGGACCTCCTAGGCCCTACGGTTCTCGAGATATTCACAGAAAACTGTCTCCGGCCACCTACAGGCCAATTGGTGTATAGTAACATAAATTAATTTATTGTGTGGCCCCCCATGAACGGAATTCCACGAAACTTGGCGTGCATTCAGAGGGTGTCATAATGATCCTACACTTCCAATTTCGTGCAGTTTTGACTATGTTAGGTCACAGATACCTGCGACTACAACACCTCATTTTTACTTTTTTGTGTTTAACTAGGTGGCGCTATACATGAAATGAGTGGTTATGGAATGGGTTGACATGGCCCCTTGAGATCAACTTACAAAAAAAAATGGTCCTCCTAAACCTTACGGTTCTCGAGATATTCACAGAAAACTGTGTCTGCCCTACCCTCCTTTCGGGGGGTGCAGTCCAGCGGGGGGGCTACAGATCAAAACGAAAAACGATGGTTCCATGCTATCCATATGGGGTTACATGCCCACCAAGTTTCGTCTACCCCGGTCTTTCAGTGTCCCGGGACTCATTGACGGAAATTTGGACATGCGAAAAAGAAAGAAAAAAAAAAAAAAAAAAATCTGACTAAACCTATATGACCGCCGCTTCGCTGCGCGGCGGTCATAATAATAGCCCATCAGTGCATCTCTAGTGTGTGTGCCTCTCTCTCGCTCAGAGGGGAGGGAGAGGCTGAGGGTCGATCCAGCATGGATTCTAAACTCTGTGGTGGATAGGATCTACAATTAGGTGTTAACCAGTGTTGGGAGTAATGCGTTACAAAAGTAATGTAATTACTGTAATATATTGCTGTTTGCGGTAACGCGGTAATGTAAGGCATTACAAAAAATAAATTGGGTAATATTTACTCGGTACAAACTTCAGTAACGCGCGTTACAATGCAGTTTAACCCAAAATTAAGCGCTTGTTTTGTTTTGATACATATTCGCAAACACCACGCCAGAACAACAGAGGAGAAAAAATCTGCGCAAAATAGTAGAACGTTATCTCCTGATACTGGTTGAATATGACTGTGGCTGCAGCAGACTCGCAGGCGGACTCTATTTGCGGGATGGACATAAGCCTACGCTCATTATTTTCAGCTTGTCAGAGACAAGGCTATGAAGAACATAATAGTTAGTGCACTTTGTGTGCGAAACCGAAATATCTCTCAGCTCGCGAAATAGCACAAGTAAATTAATGAAACATCTAAAGTAGTGCCACGCTAATCTTTTTGATTCTTGATAAAACACAAACTATGCTGTTGTGCATGTCAGCTTTGTGTTGTGAACTTGAATTGAAGAGAATAAAGGGATAGAAATGCAGAAAAAGATTGTGTAGCCTGGCAGTGCCACCGCTCCCACCACGCGCATCACGCACTTTGCGCTGGGCACCAAAGGACAGAGGGGGCACCCAAATGTAACCAATGAATAGTAGCTTTACTGCAAACTGCGTTTCACTCTTCATCAATAACGTTTACAATGTCAAAATGCACTAACACGATGTTACATGCAAGTTTGATACCTTTTGGGTTCTCTCAATTACCACGTAGTACTAGAATTGGTGGGTCTTCAATCATTCGTTTTCCAAGCATTTAGGCTACATGAAGCACATGATATGCTGAGTCAGCTGAAACGCATTCCATTCAGATAGCTAGGTGGATACCAGGCTCATAATTCACTTGTATTCGCAAAACGAAATGTGAAGCAACATGTCATTGCATACTTCCATTTCCAAAGCAATGAAGGTTGCTTAAAACAACTTAACATTGTGCATATTATTGTTAATATTGTGCTATCAATGTAACTCAAACAAATAAGGCTTGTAAACAAGAGCTAGCAAAAGGGCATTATGACAACGTAAAGATCGATCAATGCTCTTAAAGTGACAGTGCACCATTTATAAGTAAAACAGCATTTCTTCAGAAATTAATGTTTAAAAATACACAGTAATGGTCTGTAAATAATAGGCCTTTTATTTTACTTTAGGTGTTTGAGTTATCATTTAAATGTCACTCACTCAAAGCCACTCACATAGGGCACCGAAATGGCCAGCAGGCCACCATCTTGACATGTCTTTATTAAAGGAACCGTATGTAAAAAATGTATTTCAATTAATCATAAAATTGCCCTGATATGTCACTAGACATTAAGAAATCATGTTCATTTCAAATTCTTATATCACTGACAACAGTAGTCTGGCCAGGATATTGTCATTTAAAAAGTGAAGTTGCAGCCCTCAACTGATGTTGATGTTGTCATGTTGTGTTTTGGCCTAATGTGCCACCCTCCACCTATCTACTAATCACAAAGTCAGTAGTGTTTCGTCATCCGGTTGCCAACTCTGCCAGTCAGAGGGGAGGGGAAGGGGATACACCGCTCTACAGTAATTTGAAAGTGATTGTAGTACCCGTTTTGGCCACAATCTTACTTTAAGCTTTGATTTACAATATAGTAGGCTCTCTATTGATTTTAATGAGTAGGCCTAGGCCTTAAAGTTACAGTATTTCTATCACAATTTACCAGACTTTGACCTTTTGTCGGTTTTTAACAAAATTCTGACTATGATTGTTCCTTGTATTGCATTATGAGCACTGCGCCTATTGCATTCTACTGTTGCCTTAAGCCTAGCTCAGTCATTATGCTATACCACATCTCCCTCCATTGGAAGAGCAAGCTGCATTGAGCGTAATAAACTGCATTTAGAATGGCAAATCCATATTTCTAGATATTTTGGTGAAAGTAACTTAAAAGTAATGCAATAGTAGTGTAATGCCTTACAATTCAGAGACAGTAATATTATAATGTAACAAATTACTTTGAAATGACAGTAATAAGTAATGCATAGTACATTACGATTTTGAAGTAACTTGCCCAACACTGGTGTTAACAATACTACTACGCTAGGTCGAAGTACTCCCAAGTGCTATTGCGCCACACATTGTAGTTCTCCTGTTTATTCGCTTGGAAAATCGCCACGTTTCATGTTGCGTGGCCGTAGCATTTCTATCAACTACTCGTGCAACTGTATTTAAGTCGGGAAAACGTGGATGTTTTTTATTACTTCTACGCTTAGTTACGGCAAAGCCCGCTAGCATAGCAACATGCTAACACAGTCCAGCCGCGCACCAGAGCGTTTGAGTGCACGTACCGACACGGGAGAGGTATGACTCAACTCGTGAAAGTTAAGGTAAGAACATATATTACTACTGACATTGGGTGGCGTGTTCCTTTAATATCGTCGTGTCTGGTAAGGTCTGCTGTTCATTCGGATGGTTTGCCCTGTGTTGTGAAGCGTTCGTGAGATATGCCATCAAGTAATGGGTGGAGATGGACGAAGCGCATTGTGCAGAATGGAAATATGACTAAATTCGATGCATGTCCAACGTTAATTTTCTCGCGAACCGTTTATCACAGCACCTAGCCGCTAATATCATTGGAAAGATCCGGTTGCGCTTTCATGTGACATCTGATTTATGTGAGATAGGATATAGGCTACTCTGTGAGCAATTCAACAGGGGAAAATGGATGTGCATTTTTTTACATATTTTTAGGGGGGCTTTTGATCATCTTAGGGTGGCTTCAGCCCTCCAAAAATAGGCCTAACGACGTCCCTGGCTCTCACAGTTTATAACAGTAGTGAGAAACAGATAAATCTGCAATATCCTCTAACCTCGCCTTAGTTGCATTCATGATTTCCTTTTATACATTTGTTATAATTAAAAGGAGATCACTGTGCTCTGCCCGCTTGTCTCCGCTATTTGTTTTGTTTTTTTTTGTCGCGGAAGTGAAAGCATCTCTGGGGTGACTGGTCCACGATCAGGAAATATTTTTTTTTCTCGAGACATGTCAAGTTATTACAAGTCAAAGAGGCAAAGTCCGAGTCAAGTCTCGAGTGAATAGTATTCAAGTCCAAGTCGAGTCGCAAGTCATGCTGAATTTTATCAAGTCGAGTCTGAAGTCATTAAAATCATGACTCGAGTCCAAGTCATGTGACTCGAGTCCACATGTCTGCTTTAAACTAATGTACAAAAACTCTGTCACTGTTGGGATCACATTCTATGACGAATGTTGACTATATTTCACTCACCTTTCTTCAGAGCCTCTTTCACCTAGATTATCATCTGTAGAAGGAACTTCCCCATTATTGTCTATAGGGAGTCCCATTTCAGACTTGTTTTCCCCACTCTCTAAATCTTCTTGGAGTCTTGTGGTGGGATTCTCTAGTTTCACCTGTTTTAAGTTTCTCTCTTTGGCCAAAGCTACTTCATCTTGATCCTCACAATGAAGATGCCTCTCTGCCATACTGACACCAACGTCCATCCGGTTAGGGTGACTTATGGTGAAGGCATGGCAAGACAGAGAGTTCTGCTGTGAAAAAAAATATTTAAGATTTTATAATATTTACTGTAGTTTATTTGCAGATGCCACATAATGGTATACAACTTTTTATAACCTGGCACAAAACAGTGGGGAAGGGTGGCACCAACTAGAACACACATTTTCAGGCATAAATCACCCTGACTCAGCTTGTAGCTGACATTAAAGTTGTAAGGCATTTCCCACAACTTTCCATTCCTGATACAATGGAAAAATAGGAGATTAGCTGACAAAAAAAGGGGGGGGACTTTTGTAATGTATGTGCCTCTGTTTCTGTATGTGTTAAATCTAATGTTCACCGAGGTGGAAATTTTCCTTTGGCTCACCAGACATACAAGACAGATAAACATACAGACAACATCTCAGACATAATAAGTGGAGTATAAAAAGATGAAATGGGAAAAAAGAAAATATCATGATAAAAAAGGAATAAATATGCGTAAATACATTAAAATAGCAGCTCAGTTTGATGTTTGAAGTGAGAAGTCACTGTCTATTTTGCCATTTGGTCTGCGGCCTCCTGCAATCCTGCTATGTCTCCGCACCCTCCCTTTTCTTTGGGTTCTGCCATAGCCTGAGTGGGGTTGCATCTTGTGGAGTTGTACCTGCAATAGCACTAAGTAACTATCAGGTAGGATCACTAAACCTTGTAAACACGTAGGTGGAGTTAGCTAGCAAGCGATATCCATTGTTGAGTAGGCCTACAAACAATGGCATTAAAAGGCAGAGGTGGCCAAATTTTCCCCCACTAACACTACTCTTTACTGTGCTTGTCTTTGCACTGTTTACAGTACTTTTAATAATATTGAACATCCATATGGCTGTTTTAAGTAGTAGAAATACGGTGTATCAAAAGCTAAATCTTTGAAGAAAAGCATATGGAGCAATTTTGTCTTGGAAAAAAGTTATTTGCATTAATATGAATCAATAATTTGAGTTGACTCCTGCACGATCCCGCAAATCACTTCAGGACCCTGGCCAGAGACTTCACCAAACATGCTTTTCTATTATGCTATTATATCTGTTTGCAAATTACGTAATATGAACTAGTGAAATAGTTTTAATAGGCTAAATGTTTGGGATTTTAAAAAAGCTGATTTGCAAAGTATTAGTCTTTCTGCTGTTAAAGAATGTGTTTGTGTTGTATGTATGCTGCTGAGACCTTGAATTTCCCCTGGGGATCAATAAAGTATCTATCTATCTATCTATCTATCTAATTAATATAAAGCACAACATGGGACAAATTGATACATTGTTCATAGTAGGACAGCTGAGAGCTAGCCTGGGTTTCCCAATGCTGCCTTGCACGCAATTTTATTCACGCTGCTAGCCCTCCTGTTGTGTTCGCGGTCA
This sequence comes from Alosa pseudoharengus, assembly GCF_046254945.1. Lineage (NCBI taxonomy): Eukaryota > Metazoa > Chordata > Actinopteri > Clupeiformes > Clupeidae > Alosa > Alosa pseudoharengus. The sequence continues at coordinate 9,607,112 of NW_027468718.1, read as the reverse complement.
AATGTGACCGATTGACAATTCTTTTCTCTCAAAAATATTGTTAACTTATTCTGACTATGAGGCTCCTTGACTTTGTTAACACAGGGCATCTGAACACACAAAACAAATTTTGATAATTTTTAAAACAAAGTGGTCAGTGTATAAAATTGAGTCCAGGCACAAACGTATTGATCAGATAGACTGTATATGTGCTTCTGTACATATTCTGTACACACACTTAAACACACCCTCACTCCCCCTCTTTCCAAAAATTGACCCTAGAAATAGATGTCCTGGCTCAATTTCACCAATGGTAACAGACAGGAGAGGATCCAAGGATTCCAATAGTACCTCATTTTTGAAAATCGGGCATACAAGTCAAAAGTTAGGCTACATGCATTAACACAACATCCAAAAAGCCAAAAGGCCTTTGCCGAATGCAGTGCTCCCTAGAGGTCAAAGGGTACCAAATGGTATGTGCGTCTTCACAATGAATCCACCAGTCCACATACCAAGCTTGGTTTTGATACATGAAAGTGTTGTTGAGATGATCTTCCTCTTTGACGACATTGCAATCATCCAACTCCAGTTTTACTTTCACTCACACGTACAGTTGTGTAGTTCTACAGTGTGTGGAATCACAGACATATACCCCCCCCCCCACACACACACACACATATATGCTGCACACACATTCACACAAACACACACACACACACTCAAACACACACACACCGCACTTGCACAAATTTACTTGTACATACAGTACACACACACACACACAAAGCCTACTCTCAAACACACACATTCACACACACACACAATCACCTTCACATACACACACACACACACACACACACACACACACACGTTCACATACACACATAAACACATTCTCAATGAACCACAATGACATCAATAGATGGTAAGGTGTTGAGTGTGTTTGAATTCCCCTCCTTGTAGCATCCCTTTCTGCATTCCACAGTGGGGAGAAGTTCACCTTGTCTAAATAACAATTCTATTTCCTTATTAGCTACATACTTGGGGTTGGAGTTTCTCACATACTGGAACTTCAAGATACATAGCCTTATGATTATCTTATTCAGTTCTGCACTGGACTTGAATTAGGAACCTCGCGGCACAGATACACAATTCTGATTTTGGCCTATTGATTATAATGTGGTTAATTGAAAGCTCTGTCAGTCGCTTTGGATAAACTTTACATTTACATTTTGGATAAATGGAAATGGAAATTCTTGAATGATTCTAAATTCTAATCATATTACATGAACATGCATACGGTATACTATTTGGTATCACAGGAGCCAAATTGTATACATTGTTTTTTTACTATATGGCGTTTGTAACAAACGGAAGTTCGGGAGGAGCATGACGGAATTTGCCACTCCTCCTTCAATCAGACAGATTATTTATTCGCAGTCTGCCTCTATCTGCCGAAGTTGCAGCATTGTCGTCACTCCGCTTGCAACCCACCACCTCCCCTTACGCCTCCCAACTTCCATAGTTCAAGAATAAGGGGGTGTATTGTGGAATCCTGCACGACTCCTGCCTGCGCAGTTGACTCCTGCACGATCCCGCAAATCACTTCAGGACCCTGGCCAGAGACTTCACCAAACATGCTTTTCTATTATGCTATTATTACGGAATGTGAACTAGTGAAATAGTTTTAATAGGCTAAATGTTTGGGATTTTAAAAAAGCTGATTTGCAAAGTGCTTCCATGCTCCCTTGAAAAAAGTATTTTGAGTATTTTCCAAATACAAAAATACAGTATTTTATTATAATACATAATATGGTTACTGTATTTTGTTTATTTTGATACATTTAAAATGAGGGTATTAGGTATTTTATTTTGAAATATCCTGATGTATTTTTGCCCATCCCTGGTTATCGTTCTTGGTGTGTTCGGTCCTTTAGAGCCATTTAGGGGCACTTTCCTACCTATTTTGTTTCGAATCACAGGCTGAATCCATACTGTTTTTTTCCATTGTGCCTGGAATTCTTTGTGTTCACATGGCAGATTTAAATCGGAACAAATTATATAACAAACCCACGTGAGATGAAACTTTTGTCTACAAACAACCCCACGTGTGATTTAATTGTTCCCTGATTGGTCACATTTCACTGTTGAAGACACTATCACTATCCAAGTCGCCTAACACTTCACCCCACATTTAACTTATTATAAGAGCTCCATGTGCGTGTGTGTGTGTGTGTGTGTGTGTGTGCGTGTGTCCTAATGTATGGGCATACAAAAATGTAAGTACGAGCAAGTTGTTCCACAGTACACTGGGCCGTTTGTTTTCTCACTGCAAACAAACCACTCTAGAGTTTGATTGGAAACGACCCGAGACCACCTCCTCCAATCGAACCGATCTTTGGGGAAAACACTACATATTCCGATTCAAAGAGCCAGGTGTGAAAGTGCGATAAAATAGAGATTTTACCAGGACAAACACATTTGTGATGTGTGTGTGTGTGTGTGTGTGTGTGTGTGTGTGTGTGTGTGTGTGTGTGTGTGTGAAGGTGTGTGCATACTGTGTGTGTGGGGGGGTATACGTGTGTGATTCCACACAAATGTGTGAGTGAAAGAAAAAAAGGTGGCTGCAATGCCACCAAACAGGAAGTCAGGTCAATTTTTGTCGGCCATCTTGCCATTTTATGCAACACAATGTGTTTCCATAAATTTGAAGCTCAACACATATTAAGGAATAGTACAATAAATATTCATACAATATGAATACACATAAGTAATAAGCAAAATATTAAAGGGATACGACACCATTTGGGGAAATAAGCTCATTGTCCACCTCCCCTCGAGTTAAACAGCTGTTGAGTTTTACCTTTCTCCAGTTCATTCAGCGTTTCTCTGAGTCTGGTGATACCACTTTAGCCCCAGCCTACAGTAGCATAGATCATTGAATCAGATTAGACCATTAGCATCTCGCCTGCTATCATCACGCTTAAAAGTGCAAATTACAAAATAGATTTGATTGAACAATGAAAATTGGACAATTCAGATTATAACTTCTCTTCAGCCCTCCTCACGATCTGCGCTGACAGAAGCTCAACAGCGTCCCCCCTATCCCCTTATCTAAAAGAATGTTAAACTGTGCTGTGGCCAGATAGTGAACTGCAACCAGTCAATAGAACACTGAGACAGAGGGCTGTATTTTGCACACTGGCGCATGGCGTAAAACTCGTTTTCCACCCGGCGTTAAGTTTAATTCCTTATTTTGCACGTTTAATTTTTAAACAATGCGCCCAGGGGTGTGGCAATTAACAACTTAGGGAGTGGCTTAGCGCATTGTCTAAAAATCGCTATTGTACACCTGAGGGGTATTTCACAAAGGCAGAATTAAGACATCCAAGATAAGTGATAAAGCGAGGTTTGACATAGCGTTGTCTGGTCATCCTAGCTCAACTCGTTTCACTAATGCCAATCCAGGATGAGTAGGAGCGACTATGTCAAGCCAGGTGTAAATAATTCAGGATGTGTGCGCGTTCTCGTTTCTGCTCCAAAGTGCCCACGGTTGGAATAAAAAAGATGCGAAAAATAGCGTCATTCACAGAAAGTGAACCACCGCTTTTGATATAGACTAACAGTGAAGTAAAGTTGTCCTTTTTGGAATGGGGAATCATGGCTATTTCTGTAAAACAGCAGGAGTAGGCGTGGTAGACCAACTGAATGCAAATTTACGTATGCACCCAAGTGTGAGTGTTTCCTTGTCTCGGCACGCAACGTCATTAAGAAAGCGCTTGCCACTGCAAAGATGCACATAGTACCTTAATATTATAGTTGAAAATACCTTCGAGAACTTGCCCCTCCACTTCCAATCAACTACAGTAGGCTATTCATCAAACGTCTATCAATAACATAAGCAATTGAGTACCTAGGGCTATGTTAATAATTATAAGGCTATCAATTAAAATAATAACCATATAGGCAGACGATCTGTTTTGTTTTGCGAGCAAATACATTTAGCAAATAGTTTATAAATGGAATAAAGCTCCTTAAAAATTAGCACGGAGGTCTGATGTAAATGACAGCTAGCTGAACCAATAAGACGACATAACTACCATAAGAATTAACTTAGCTTGGCTGTTAGCCTGGTCGGGACCAGCTAGGTGCAGAGAATAAATCCCCATGGTAACTTATGTGCCATCTCTTTTGTGAAACCAAGTCAAGGCTACATTCATCCAGGATAACCTAAAAATCCCAGCTTAATCCCTTATCTAGGTTTTGTGAAATACCCCTCTGGTCAGAAGTCTATGGCGGGTTGTTTATGTTATATAACGACCTAAGTGAGAGAAAATCATGAATTAATTTAGTAGGCCTACTGCTCGGCTCACACATATTGGAGCGTATTGAGCAGCAGGGAGAGCTTTAAACTGCTCGAGGGTTCAGCATCAAGCTTTTCTGTTGACTGGCTGGACCAGCTACTTAACGTGGGGACATTTATTTTTAATGCAGCGGTACAACCACCGAACGTGTAAATTCCAAAACCACAGAATGTGTACAACCACAGTTTGTATTAGGTTGTATTAGGTTACATTGGCAACATTTTCGCTAGCATATCAAGATTAAACTTCGACAAGAAAATGTTTCACTTTGCCATTTCACACATTTAACCTAATATGTCGTTAACTAAAAAGCATAATAGATTCAAAGCCACCTCTGAACATGCCTCAAATTTGACATTAGGTTTCTAACACGAATTCTGACAAATGAAAATCAACGTGGTGGTGGTTATGTCGCTAATTTGCGCACTTGACTTATAATAAGCTTTAATAATAAGCTTTATTTGTATAGCACCTTTCATACACAGAATGCAGCTCAAAGTGCTTTACATTTGAAGCATGTAACAAAATAATAGTCAGTCAGTCATTATCAATCACATTTCTTCATTGCTGGGGCCGTTTATGATCCACTCAGCAACATATCAAAAATATAGAAAATGACATGTCATAAGACTGGCAGCCTTATGACTGGTAACCCTCTTACCCCCCACAAGCACGCCATATGGCAACTGTGGCAAGGAAAAACTCCCATATTCCAGGAAGAAACCTTGAGCAGAACCTGACTTAGTAGGGGGAGCCCATCTGCTTCTGGCTGGCTGCGCCCTCCAATAGCAGCAGATGTAGAATAATCTGAAAAAGTAGTCTACAGGATAAGACGAGTTAACTAAAAGCTTTCCTGTACAGGTATGTTTTCAGATCTTTTTTAAAAATATTTACTGAACTCGCCTGCTTGATGTACAGAGGCAGGGTGTTCCATAGTTTGGGGGCATAATGGATAAAAGCAGCTTCTCCACTTTGTTTGTGGAGCACTTTGGGTACGATTAAAAGATTAGAATTGGATGATCTAAGTTTCCTTTGTGGTTGATAAGATATTAAAAGCTCAGAGATATATGAAGGTGCTGTGCCATTCAGAGCTTTGTAAGTAATTAACATAACCTTAAAATCAATTCTATAGGAAATAGGGAGCCAGTGCAGTTCAGCCAACACAGGGGTGATGTGTTCTCTCTTCTTAGTCTTAGTTAAAAGTCTAGCCGCAGAGTTCTGTATGAGTGCCAATTTCTTTAGATGTTTTTTGGGAAAACCAGTGAAAAGTGCATTGCAGTAGTCTAACCTGCTAGTGATAAAGGCGTGAATTAGTTTTTCTGCATCTTGTTGAGTTAAAAAGGGCCGCACTTTGGCAATGTTTCTCAAGTGGAAATAGGCTGTTTGAGTAATTTTACTGATATGGGGCTTAAAACTTAACTCTGCATCTAAGATGACACCGAGGCTTGTTACCTTTGGTTTGACCTGGTGTGCCAAGTTCCCCAGATTACTAAGAACAATATCTCGCTTTAGTTTTGGTCCCACCAAAAGTACTTCAGACTTGCAGACTGCTGTTCATTTCTCCTTTGAGTTGTCAGATACATCATCTGTGAAGCCAAACATTACTATGTTTTGGTATAAACGTAAAGCCTTCCATATTTGCAAGTTAGCCTACCTCAGTCTGTCTCATTTGATCTGGCACGCGTGACGCATGCAACAGCACCTAAAGCCCTCCTTACACTGACAGACTTTGGAAAGATTTGCAAAGATTTGGAAAAGATTTTTGAAAGACTACAGTCTCAGACCCTCTCACATCTAAAGACAAGTAGTAGAGTTTTAAGAGTCACAGACTATGATTTTGCAATGACTAGGGATCTTGCAGGGTCACTATTTACAAGACTGCAACTAGATTCCTTTAAATTATTACCCATCGTGCAATAGATAAACAGGAACTGAAAATTATAGCCTACTAAACTCAAAGTAGTATTTTCGTGTTTCTGCAGCATTGTTTCATGCGTGACATCCTTAACCGATATAGAGTTTTTCTGACCGTCACGTGGAAGAGCCGACTAAATATAAGAAATGACAAATAGTATAAGAATAACAAATAATTATAGGCTACAGCTGTCGCCTACTTTGCCCCTTCCTGTTTGGTGTTGGAGAGAGGTCACTATTGTTTTTTATAGTTCACGTTACTATTTGCATGAGCCACGACTAGAAAGACTTGCGATAATATTGATATTGTCGTAACGGCAAAACTAGAAAAGGACTGACTCAGATTGACTTAAAACCGCTAAGATTGGCACCCTACACTTAACGATCTAGTTGATGGGAGCGCGCCGCGATTCCAGTAGCCTACAACTCCCATGATTTCTGTCCGACTTTAAATTTAGTCGCCGACTGTGAAAACAGACCAAAATCGTACAATGTAAGGCCGCCATAAGCAGATTTTCTAAAATCGTAAAGTTAACTCCTTAATATCTATGAAAAAATAAAAAGTCAAGTAATTTCAAGTTATTTGTCTCAAGTCTAAGTCAAGTCTCAAGTCATGAATAGCAAGTCAAAGTCAAGTCAAGTCTTTTATACATGTTGATCAAGCAAGTCTCAAGTCCTAAAAAAAGTCGAGTCCCCCATGTCTGCTGTGTGGCTATGCTGAACGATTTCCCTACTGCAAGTTCGTTTACCATCAAATTGGCTTTGTAAAGGTTATATTCTTCTTACCTGAAGGAATATTTAATTCCATATAGACCCAGCTATAGACTGAGACACACTGAATATCCCTCCCTCACTGTGCCAAACATCTCTAAAGAGAGTGGTAGACGTAGGCCTACCTTTAAATTTAAAGCCCCCTCAGACTGGAATAGCCTACCTGGGTCTCTAAGATCTGCCACTTCTTTGCATTCCTTTAAAACATTGCTCTTTAATTACATGCAAGTAAACTGTTCCTATAAATGTTTTCCTCATGTGTGACTGGTCTTTTCTTTTTTATGTTACCATGTGGGATACATTTTGTCCTTAATTTTTAGGCCTACTTATGTGTTTATATGTGACTATGGGTGTAGGTGTGCGTATATAGGACTATATCATGTGTGTAATATGTATTTACTGGTTTGTATATACATATGTGTATGGGCTAAATGTTGTCATGCCTGTATCATGTTTAATACAGGGTCTGGTTTTCACTGTGGTGGGCGAGGTGTGATGAGGGAGAGCTTTAGAGGGTGTGAATGTACATGTGCTGTAGTGTCTTTGTCTTGTGTCCCTTGTGTCTTGTGTACATGTGCTGTATTGTCTTTGTCTTATGTCCTGAGCACCCCCTCGAAAATGAGATGTCTCATCTCAAGGGGTTATCCTCTTCACAATAAATTTCAATATTAAGGTGAACATCTTGCATAGTATGTAAGTGTAAGTATAAGTATATATACTTATCCCGTAAGGGAAATTTGGTCTCTGCATTTATCCCAATCCGTGAATTAGTGAAACACACTCAGCCCGGCGTAGTGAGCTGCCTGCAACAACAGCAGCGCTCGGGGAGCAGTGAGGGGTTAGGTGCCTTGCTCAAGGGCACTACAGCCGTCCCCACTGGTCGGGTCTCAAACCAGCAACCCTCCGGTTACAGGTCCGGAGTGCTAACCAGCGGGCCACGGATGCCCCAGGGCACCTTTAAAGAAAATGTTCTTTGTGAATGCAACCAGTGAGAAAAGCACTGAACCATGTTATGTTTCTTCATAATTTGTGAAGAAATTTTGAAGAAAAAAAAGGTTTGCCTTTCCAGATCTCGTTGATCACCTCCACTGCAATGTTTCATATCAGAGAAATTGCACAGGAACCCTTAGTTATTGTTTGTAGATCTGTGGCCAAATTATGGAGGTATGGAGGTGTTATTTACAAGGAAAAACTAAACCTATCTGGCAGTAGGGGGCAGCCGTGGCCTATTGGTTAGCACTTCGGACTAGTAACCGGAGGGTTGCCGGTTCGAACCCCGACCAGTAGGAACGGCTGAAGTGTCGAGTGCCTGTTGCGGCAGGCAGCTCACTGCGCCTGGATTAGTGTGTGCTTCAACTCACTTTGTGCTGAGCGTGTTTCACTAATTCATGGATTGGGATAATTGCAGAGACCAAACACGTGATCAAAAGAGCACACCTATACTTAGTAGCATACAGCTAATCAACTGTAAATTATGTTTCTTCTGGATATGCAAGCCAATTAGCCTGACGAGCCAGACCCACATTAAAATGTAGGGTCTGGGCACTCACCGTTCGCAGTGCTCAGTCCGAGGGGCGGGATAATCGGTTGTCTTTCAAATTCCCTCTGCACGCAATAGGACAGCGCTAGTCCCATGCGTTTTCCCACCAGCGGAGCTAGTTGGCTCAAACTTTTGCCAACTTAAAAAAAGTGTCACACTGTTCGCCAACAGCAACATCCATCTTCTTTGTTTTCAAGTAGCAGGGAATTCAAGCCAAACTGTTGCAACTCTGCCATCAACCATAATGTTAAGCCCGCCTAACGACTCGATTTGATTGGCCTGATAGAAGTTTAATCTTTTGAGCTCACAAGCCAACGGAGAGTTGCTAGACTAGCCGCTAGGGTGCATCTAGATTTCTAGGCTACAAGCCCATATGAAGGTCCATAACATTATTGTGTAACTCGATGTGTAGTTTACTTTGAGTGAGGTGAGGTAGCCTATGATTTTAGCTGGCTGCAGCCAAAAGCACATTTCTCCTGACAACTCTAAATCCATATCGCAAGACGAAAAATTTATTTTCGGATCACTGAAGACTACAGTGCAGTATGTTTCTTACTTACAGTTTTTTCTGATTGCTTAAGCACATTTTTTGTAACTATGGCTGTTTTTGCAAAACTCTACACACAAATGGCAAAACCTCTCACCCAATCAGCAAAACATTGTAGTTCTCTTGCAAAAGCTAACACACCTTGCTTAACTCTTCACACCTTCGTACAAATGGTGTTTTTCGTATCTAACAGTCATATAACACAAGCCATCACAATAGTAAGCACACAATGTGCCACCAACACACTGATGGTCTGATGGTCTCTGTGCACAAGGTAGACTATGTCAGTTTGAGGTCATACTTTTGTCATAGTTCTGTAAACATACAGGGATCCAAACTTCAAGTATTACTGTAGTGTTTATTTACACACATCAAAACAAACACAAGTGTGTTTTTCAAAGTCAAAACACAAAATAGCATTTCACTGAGACAAAACAAATCAGTCTACATCGGGTCATCTCTCTCAAAATTCTGTCTACATCACATGCAATGTCCTAGACCAAGGCACCAGGAAAAATATGTTCTGGAATGACGTATCCAGGCCTGACATGACAATATCCCCACATGTAGACTGTTTTTTTGTCTGTAAAAGGGCTAAAAGGGCTTCTCTTCTCACTCTTCCTGCTCACTCCATTGTACCCATTGTACATTACCTGTGGCTTATTTATAGTGCTTAGGCTGATTGCAAAGTGAACTAATTATCTAAAACAGTTTTCACATGAGAAAGTGTGCCAGAGAGTTGGCAAAATAGTGTAAATAATAGCCATTGTGCCTACAGTTGTGCAAAGTGTGTGTTACAAAATTGCAAACTGAGTGCAAAGCAGTGTTTGTGCTTTTAGTTTTGTGAACTCAGTGAGTGGTTTTGCCATTTGTGTGTAGAGTTTTGCAAAAAAAGCCATAGTTACAAAAAATGTGTTTAAGCATTCAGAAAAAACTGTAAGCATTCAGAAAAAAACTGTAAATCTGTTTAAAAAAACAGTAAAAGGTGATCAAGAGGGGGTGCTATTTGTCATATTCAAAGGCTTTAGGGGAATTACTTTAAAACTTAAAGGAACACTGCAACATTTTGGGACATTAGCTTATTCACGGTGTCTCCAAGTTAGATAAATTGATGCATACCCTTCTCGTCTATACTGTATGTGTACTGTATGCAGTAACTCAGTCTGATGCACCTACCGCTAGCCTACTTTAGAACATTGCCTCAGTGTAGCCTACAGCTCCCAAAGCACTCCAGCATGTTCCTATTTACATGCTGAGATTTCTAGTTACAATGTGTACAAATAACAATGGCAAATGAGACAGCCATTTTCTAAGCTTAAACATACTTGGAACTATGTTCTCATTCAGGCAAAGCACTGCTACTTGGGATTTGCAGAAGTAAGACCAGAGCTTTTCAGGTGCTGCCTGCAAATCACTCCACCCAAGTAACCCTCAACTGTTCCCTGGGTGCCGGATCGGGTGTGTATGTGTGATCCTAGTGTGTGTGTGCTGACTGTGCTCCTAGTGAGCTCACAGCTCCAAGTATGTGTGTACACTACCCCCAGATTGGTAAAATGCAAAGGACAATTTTCCTACTGGACAATAAAGTATAACTTAACTTTAAAGAATATAGTGGCTCAATTTAAATGATATTCTGTTTTTTGTCCTTTACAAGTAGGCTACATCCCCTATAACTTTTTTATCCTACTTCATACATAAAAGTATAAAACTTGTAAAACATAAAATAAACTCACTTGTTTGGAAGGTGACAGAGGCAGACTGGCTCTTCGCTCTACTTTGGAGCAGAGCGGAGTAGACACGGACAGTATGGTTCCAGTCCAGGATTCTGAGTTTTAGCTTCCGCTATAATCAAAGGAACTGGCTACACAAGTCTTCTAAAGCTATTGTACGCTCCACAAATACAAATACAATACACAAATGGCTGGGAAACGTTCTTAAATATTGTTGCTCTGGCACATTCCCACTGATGTTAGGCAACAGATTTACTGGGGAACTTTAGTCGACAACAATAGACAAATGATCATGTCATGACGATCCCATTGGACTGGTTATGTGGTTGTCCAGCAACATTCCTCAAATGATTACCCTGTATGACATTGTTTAAGGTTGGGCACTGAAACCCGGTTCTAATATGGCAGCAAACGATAATAACAACATCGAATAACAACGTGGATGTCGGTGCCTCATTTCGATGCCACATAAATCTCCAGTGTGTCTTTTTTTTATATGAGATAGAGATACCATCTCTAACGTGTTGCTCTCATGAGGAACAGATCATAAAAAGATTAAACAAATATTTGGAGATGGAATCTTCAAATATGCAGTGTTTCTTTTCACACATGGTAATGACCTGAATGATATTGATATTAATACGTTTGTGGAAAGGACAAGGAACAATCAGAGCACTGGAAGTAAAATAACTACATTAGAAGACTTTGTACAGAAATGCCATGGTCGATGTCATGTCATAGATAATGAACACTGGAGACATCAGGAAGAGGGGGAGAGTAGCAACAGAACTCAGTTAGCAAAGCTGTTCAACACCATAGAGGAGATGGTGCAGGAGAATGGAGGTGGTTATTACATTCGCTCTAAGAAACCAATTTGTGTTGTTTTTTAACAAATCTGTATGATAGTTGGGAGCCTAGCACAGAAGGTGCAGGACCCCATTGTGTTTCTATGTATTGTTATTATGACCGCCGCACAGAGATTTTTTTCTTCCGGATTTTTTTTCTTTTCTTTTGTAATTTTGTGTCAACGATTCCCAGGACACTGAAAGACCGGGGTGCACGAAACTTATTGGGCATGTAGCCCCACAAGGATGACGAGGAAATATTGTTTTTCGTTTTGATCCGTCGCCCCCTCCGCTGGAATGACCAAAAGGAGGGTAGGGCGGACACAGTTTTCTTGCCATTTTTAACTCCAAAATCGTTTTCCTTTGGCAAAGCTGCCAAACAGGAAGTGAGCTCATATCTTGGCAAGTCTTTCACGTATCATTATTTTCAGGAACTGAGAAAGAATCCCGCACACTGACCATTCCGCGAGCAACTATTTATTAGAAATTACAATGTTTCGGTCTTAGACCTTCATTAGGTAAATTCCTTTAATTCCTAAATCCCAAAACGTTGTCATTTCTAATAGATAATTGCTTGTGGAATGGTCAGTGTGCAGGATTCTTTCTAAGTTACTGATCTGTGACCTTTGGTCATATCCTTAACTTCTCTGAGCATGTAACTTCTATTGCAAAATCATGTCGGTTTATGCTTTACAACAGGGGTCGGCAAATAGTGGCCCGCGGGCCAATTTTGGCCCGCCATCTATTCTATCTGGCCCGCGAGATGACGTTAATTTGCTGTTGAATGAATTTTTTTTTTAACCACATGTTTTTAAAAAGAAAAAAAGGCCTACAGCAATCCCATCAATTTCAAAACATTTATTGAGGTATAGATGATAGTCCTACTAAAGTGACAAAACAGGTGGAACATCCTTGCAGTTATCCATGACGCACAGGTCGGAACGGTATTGGCACGCGAGTGCGCGTAATCTTGTGCAAAAAAACAACAACAGTGTCCTGTCTCCCTCTTCCAGTGGGCAAGGTCAAAAATAGCCTATGTTACGTTAAATTAATAGGCTTGGCATTAAGAAATGCAGGCAGGCTCAACACATACCTCTGCTTCCATTCTTCTTTGTAGGTCCTGCATTCTGAATCAATTTTTCTTTTCAAGGCTTTTGACAACGACATTTTGCATCGATAACTAGCATATAGCAATGTTCAGCTAATCATTTACACGTCATCCAAAAGAATAATATTTGTAGCCTACACATTAGTTACGGCAAGTTGCTAGGCAAGTCGCCTGTTTCATGAGAGACGACAGGAGATGCAGCAGGCGGCATAAAAACAGCGCACATAAGCAAATAAACGTTTTTAATGGAATTAAATTAAATGCATTTTAAAAGTTAGATGATGTTTATTTTAATATAATATAATAATTAATAATTTAAATAGTAGGCCTATAACCCCCCCCCCCCCCCCCCCCCATTACAAAAGCTATGGCCCGCGATGCCATTGTCTGAAAAAAAATTGGCCCGGGTCCAAACGTAATTGCCGACCCCTGCTTTACAACATTAGGAAGATCAGACCTTATCTGACACAAGATTCCATACAACTTCTTGTTCAGACCATGGTCATCTCCAAGCTGGACTATTGTAATTCACTATTACCTGGCTTACCCGCTTGTGTAATAAAATCATTACAGCTGATTCAGAATGCTGGAGCACGCCTAGTCTTAAATCAGCCAAAGAGGACACATGTAACTCCTCTCCTAGTTACTCTCCATTGGCTCCCTATAGTAGCTAGAATTAAATTTAAATCTCTCACTTTGGCCTATAGGACACTGACTGGATCTGCTCCTAGTTATTTTAATTCAATAACAAGACGAATATTCCCAACCGCCCACTGCGGTCTTCTGATGAGTGACTGTTGTGTCGACCAGTCGTAAGAACTAGGTGTAATTCAAGACACTCTTCCTCAGTGGTTCCATGTTGGTGGAATGAGTTGCCCAGTGCTCTCCGTTCCTGTGGTAGTTTTGGGTCGTTTAAGAGGGGTCTAAAGACATTCCTGTTCAACAGGCACTTAGTTCTTAAAGCGCTTCTTATGTGTTATGGTTTGTATAATATTTTTTTTTATTTCCATTAGGATGTTGATTAATTTGACATTATTGTTAATTATTGATATTCTCCTCAATGTAGTCTTACCATGTCATTGTTTTTATATTATTGATTGAATGGACATTATTGTTTATTATTGCTTTTCCCCCTCATTTTCATTGCTTTTTATTAGGCTATTGATTGAATTGACATTTTTGTTATTATTGCTATTCTCCTTATTATAGTTTGACCAACATAATCTGTTCCCTGTTAAAATTTTAAATATTATGTTGTTTTTGTATTTGTGTGATGCTTTGGACAAAAGCGTCTGCCAAATCCCATAACCATAACCATATCCAAACGCTCCTGCCCGACAAAAGAGGTGTGCAAAAAGCCTTGCTATGTTACGTATCATTATTTTGCAAATAATGTTATTTATGATGTTCACACTGATGTTTTAATGATGTTTGTTAATCCATTTGATCTATGAATTTCTGTAATATGTTTGACTATTATGTAAAATTATTTAGGATAACAATATGTATAGATTAAGATTGTATTCTGACGCTTGATGTCAGTTAACGCCCCCACACCAGTTTGATGGGGAGCTGATTGGATTTATGTCAGGTTTATTAAGTAGGCCTAATTAACCTCTATAAGACTAAGGGTTGAATCTGAGTGTTACTATGCGACAGGGATGGGCACAAATACATCAAAATGTATTTCCAAATAAAATACCAAATACCCACCTTTTTTTCTGATTCACTGTTTTTTATTTATGAACAAAATCCCAAGATGGGAAACAGGAGCATTACAAAGTCAGTGATCAACACCCACCCACCCCACCCCAACCTTAGATACACATCACATGACCCATTAGGTCATAAACGAAATAAAAGAAAAGAAAAAGTTAAGTTACAACTAACAATAGTCAAAGCATGTTATTTACCTAACGCTATAATGACATCAAGTATCAAAATGTAGAAGTAAAAAAAAAATAATAATAATAAATAAATAATAATACAAAAATAAGACAAAGCATGTGAGACATCTCATTATTCATGATTCGCCAGCAAGTCTGCAACCCCCTCTGCAGTTCTTTCCCACATTTGTATTGTTGAAACTCTTGCCCCATGGATTCTGGCAGTAGATAGTTCCATCATTATAACATCTTGAAAGTACAACAGCCATTTTTTAATAGGAAGCTTGTGTGGGGGGAGCCACCTCTGAACAATTAGTTTTTTTGCTGCTGTTAGGCCTGCAAGCCACACTTTTCACTGTTTCTCTGTACATTCAAACTGTGAGTCATCATTCAGTAAACAAACTTGGTTGTAATGGAATCTCTAATTCTAAATTCAGATAAAATAAAAGTTACCTCTTTCCAAAAAGACTTAACCTTTTCACAATCCCAAACCATATGTTTATAGGTACCTGGAACATCTTCATTGCATAGACTACAGCATATAAGCTGTTTGTGTGTTTCGCATGGAACCTATGGGTGTCCAGTACGCCCTGTGACAAAACTTGAAATGAATCAACTGGTGATTAGGGTTTTTTGATGCACTGAAGACATTATCCCATACCCCTTCCCAGTCTATGGAGTCTGTCTCTAAATCGCTTTCCCACTTAGCTTTTATAGAAATGTTAGAGTATGATGATTCTAAGAGCCATCGATATGAAAAGGTGACAAATCCTCTGCAGGGAGAAATCAGTAATTTATAGATAACAGGGTGGGTTTGCACATTTGAGTCCCATGGTACCCCATAAGCACGTAGTGCTGACCGCAACTGGAGATAGAGAAAAAATGAGGACTTAGGAGTATCAAAAAGTTGACAAATGGTTTGAAAACTCATCAGTCCATCCCTGTTGTATATATCACCCAGCGTATGAATACCACAAGAAGTCCATGACTGAGATTGAAAAGGCATCTTTCCAGAAGTCAGACCATAATTATTCCAGAGAGAAGTGTGCGTGTGTGCTTTCCTGTCACATCTGACCTGTTTTTCTATTCCTCTGAAATTTCTAATTGTATACTGTATTATAGGGTCAAAGTCAATATGTTTAGTTTTAGACAAAGTGGAGAATAATACATCTTGGAGCCTTATAGGATGCACCAGGCCTTCTTCAATCTCCCTCCAGGAGGTTAGTGATGACGAGTCTAACCAAACTTTCAAAGGACGCAATTGGAAAGCTTGATGGTACAATTTGAAATTTGGCAGTGAGAGTCCCCCATCATCTTTGGCACGTTGTAAAGTGGAGAAACGTATTCTAGGGTGCTTCCCATCCCATATACATGTAAACTTACGTAAAAGCACATCTAGTCTTTTCCAATAGTCAGTTGGAGGTGGCAGTGGAAGCATCATGCTAATAAAATTTATTCGAAGGGAGGACATTCATTTTTATTATAAATATTCTAGTTTGTAAGGAACCTGACATTTTGCTCCAAGTGGCCAAGTTCTGCTGTACATCTTTGAGTATTTTTTCATAGTTACACTTTATTATTTCAGAGAGTGATGTTTTAACATGTATACCTAAATAAGTTAACTCTGATTTTACAGGGATCACAGAGGGTATTGCAACCTTCTTAGCCATGTTATTGAGTGGCATTAATGCAGACTTGCAAGGGCGTCGTAGTGGGGGGACAAGTGGGAATAAATTACCCGGGCCCCAAGTGGGGGGAGGGCCCCTAATAAAATAAATTTTATTTTCCTTAATAATAAATAATTTCCTTAATTTAAAGATCTTAATAAATGTTATTAACTAATATAGATGCAAATATTTCTGGTAAATGCATCAGTTGATTGATGTATTAAATTGTGTCCAAACCAACATTGTTTGAGGGCAGGCACCCTCTCCCTTGCACGAAATGGTTCAGTCCGCCTTCCCCTGCTAGGCGCATTTTTGAAGTAAGTTCATTCTGCCGAAGCGGCAATGCAGACGGTCACGGTGTGAAGATGTCTAAGTCTAAGAAAGCTAAATCCGGTTCCCAGAAAAGAAAAGAGAGGCAAGAAAGGGAGAAAAAAAGAAATGAGGGAAAACAAGTGTTAACAGCCTTCTTTCCCTAGAAAGGTGAGCCCAATGTGAAAGCAATAGTCCACAAATGAAAGGAACTCCTGAAGGTTACAAAACACTTCAATACCACCGCGAATCCGTGATTATCAGTGCTAAAACAGCATTAACACAAAATTAGAAATAACATGATGCCTGATTTATATCCTACCACAACATTTCAATAGCCTACTAATTCGAAAATTATTATGAGCTAATAGCTTAACTTAGTAGGCTCAATGTTATAGGTTCATGAGGAAAGGCTGTCAAATTAGTAGCAAAGCTAACTTGTGAAACGCATCACACTCAGTTAGCTATAGATAGCTGTTCTCTCAGCCAAAAGTGTTCAATTTGTATAGATAGCTGTTCTCTCAGCCAAAAGTGTTTTCATTCATTTCATGTTCTAGCTTTTAAACATTCTTTAAACATAAGAAATTCAGTGAAGTCTTGTGTAATAAGATTATTTTCTGTTATACAGTACATATAAGAGTTGTTAGATTAATTCAATGTGTGATTAGATAGTAGGCCTAGTTGTGAACCTCATGCTTCATGCTTACAGCCGGTGGTTGGTTGGTTGGTTGGGGGGGGGCCCATGGCCACCACTTGTGCATAGGGCCCAGAATTTGGTGCTACGCCCCTGCAGACTTGTCCCAGTTAATTTTATAACCGGATATAGCCTCAAATTCATCAAATACAGGTAGTAAACCGTTGAGGGATTTCTGTAAGTCTGACATATACTGTACAAGATAATATCATCCGCAAATAAAGATATCACATGCCTCGACCCTTTGATTTGGATAGGCGTAATAACCTGATATTGTCTGAAATACTGTGCTAGCGGTTCAATGGACAGAAGGAATAAGGCAGGAGAAAGAGGTGAACCCTGACGTGTTCCTCTATAAATTGAAAATGGATCAGAGTGTAAGCCATTTGTGCATACTATCGCTGAGGGGTTTCTGTATAGAACTTTAACCATATCAATAAACTTGGGTCCCAAACCAAATTGATCCATAGCCAACCATAAATAATCCCAGCCGATTGTGTCAAACGCCTTGGCCGCGTCTAGTGATAGAGCTGCAGATGGGGAATCCGCCTCATGAGAATGATGAATAATATGGAGCAAACGGCGTACATTATCTGCAGCTAGGCGTCCCTTCATAAACCCTGTCTGATCAAAATGCACAAGCTTCCCCATATAGTTATCCAATCTTGAGGCCAGTACTTTTGAGTACAACTTTAGATCAGAGTTTATTAAATAAATAGGCCTATAGTTGCCACATTCAGTCTGGTCTTTGCCTTTCTTTGGTAGCAAAGATATGAGTGCGGTATTCATATGGTCATGAAAATAACCCTGGTCCACCACCGCATGTATGGCTTCCAACAATACTGGGCCTAGGCTGTCCCAAAACTGTAGTAACAACTCTGGAGGGATACCGTCGGGTCCAGGTGTTTTCCCCCTGGTCAGACTTCCCACAACTTTAAGGAGTTCTTCCAGAGAGATAGGTTTACTCAATTCCTCAGATTCTGTTTGTTCCAACCGGGGCATATTTAAGGCATCCAAAAATGTATGGCATCTGTCCAATTCAAATATTCCAGTAGGAGAATACAAGTCCTGGTAAAAAGACTTAAATTCAAATTCAAAAATTTAAATTCAAATGAATCGTTGAATAATCCGCATTAGTGACATTAAAGTTCAAAAACTCTTTTATTATTATTTTCACTGTTCAAATAATTGCCATAATAATCTATGATATGACCTAATATGCTGAGGAAATAAATTCAAAAGTGCTTCGGGAAGAAGTTTTTTTTTTCACATACAAGGCATTTCATTGCAGAGGACTTTTTTTTCAACACTTTATTTTTTATCAACACCATCAGGCCGTTTTTTAAAAGTAAATGTTCCAATCAATGATCCAGGCAGCACGTTTTCTTCTCTCTCCTTCATTTTACAGTCTAATTTTTCACTGACTAGAATGGCTCGGGGTCAAAGGTCATACGGAATCGATTAATCTGCACTAATTTTTTTAATCAGTTATTCTTTCTCAAATTAATTAATCGAAATTAATCAGTTATTTTGACAGCCCTAGTTTATTTCTTTCGGATCAAAAACTAGTTCCCTTCCAGGCGACCTAATAGAATTTATAGATGCATATTTCTCACACTGTTTTCATTTCAATGCAAGAAGTTTGCTAGGCCTACTGCCATGGAAGTAGTATTTCTGTCTAACTCTGTGTATGAGGAATTCTGCTTTTCCTCGTAATATATCATTCAATTCATGTTTAGTTGCTGTTAAACTATTTTCTACTGACCGACTATAGCATTTTTTAAGTTGACCTTCCAGTATATTGCATCGTTGCTCCAATATTTTTACTCTCTGGGTTCTGACTTTATTTAAATGAGGTGAAAAGGAGATACAAAAACTCCTTATAAATCCTTTTGTAGCCATCCAAACAAATATAGGATCAGAAACAGAGTCCCTGTTTATGGATAAAAAGTCAAGTAGTCCTGCTTTAAATTTAGTGAGAAACTTTTAGTTTTGCAAAAGACTAGTATTACTGTAAATCTCCACCTTGGTGATTTTGTAATTTTGATCCCCACATCAATTTCGACTTGAACAGGATTATGATCAGTCATTGGTAAAATAGAGCATGAATGTACAGCTGGGTTAAGAGAATGTGACAGGAAAACATGGTCAATTCTGGAAAAAGTTTTGTGACTAGAGGAGAAAAATGTGTAATCTCTGACATCTGGGTGGCGTGAACGCCATGTGTCTAAAAGATTGAGATTGGTTAAAAATACATTTAGATCACTAGATGCCTGATGTTGTGCAGCAGATACTACATTAGAGGACCTATGGCAAATCTAATTTGACATTGAGCACTGCATTCATTAGCCTAAAGCACTGCATTCATTAGCCTAAAGCCTAAACATTTCACACGCTTTGTTTTGGTATTAAGACCATTAACTTCCCAACATAATAATGATAACTTAACCATTGTCATCCGATATTAATTTTGTGTCCGGTACAAGAACGTAGTTTGAGTCATTGATCCTGTATCTAAGGTTATCTCCCCCCCGTACCCCGCCACCCCCCCATCCCTCCCACAACACAAAGACCCGTCTAAACCACATAACGCAGTCAAAATCCTCAGCTCACTTTCCCCATAAATGAAAGTAACATTAAGATAGGCCCCCTTACTAATAGTATTCATCGTCAAAAAAAACCCCAAGCTTATCAAAGTGCATACAAATGCGAAGGAGTAAGAAACAAAACAAAATAAAGAAAGAAGAGAAAACCTCAATGTAACGTGAACTTGAATAGCCCCTTTTAACTAGTAAACTGAACTGAAAGCTCCCACATAAAAGGGTGAAATGTCATGCATGTATTATGATATTCTTACGAATCCTTGTAGCAATGTCCAACTTAAGCCATCCTCGTTTAGTAAGTAACACAGTCCAAGTTCTCAAATCAGTCAGTGGCAGTCGGTGCATCTTCCTCCATGTTAGCGTTCATATCCCTGCCGTCCCCGCTCAGTGCAGGGAATGTTAGCATCCTTCTCGGGGAGTTGGTGTTCGCTCGGTTGGGTAGCTCACTGCTGAACTTCTCCGCTTCTTGTGCTGTCGCGAACGACAGCTCCTGGCCTCGATAGGAAACTCGTAGGGTAGCAGGGTAAATCAGGAAAGTAGATAGCCCTTTCGCCCACAGGTCTTTCCGCACATTTTTGATTGCTGCCCTCTTATCTCTGGTGTACTTGCTGTAGTCGGTGAAGAACAGTAGCTCCCTGCCCTCATCCATGATAGGAGCGTTGCCTCTCCTAGCTTGCCTGGCACCCTGTAGAATGGCTTGACGATCCTGGTAGTTTAGGACTTTGAATATGAGGGTTTGAGGACGATTGGGCTTTTTGGCCGTGGTGGAGTAGATTCGATGTGCTCTTTCAATCTGTACGACTTTTGTTCCAAGAGAGGGGATCCATTTAGGCAGCATTTCCTGCAGGAATCTGATGGCATCTCCTCCTTCTCTGTTAAATTCACTAGCCTCACATTGTTCCGTCTACCACGATCATCCAATTCTGCTAGCTTTTCTTGAAGCTGTTCCACATCCGTTTTGACGGTAACAAAATCTCGTTTCAGCCCCCTAGTTTCTGATTGAATGCGGTCCACCTTCTCACCAAGGCCTTTCATCGCTGTCATATGTTCCACCAAGTCCTTTTGTAATGCATTGACTGAGTCTTTCACACTGCCAAGTTCGGTATGAAGAACCCTCTCCACCATAGCTTCCATTCTGGCTTGTTGTTGCTCAAGTGCTAGCAGGATCGTGTCATTGCCACTAGCATCCGTGGCTGGCTTCAGATGTTTCCCACTAGGAGAAACATTTGGAGATGGAAACTTAATCTTGTTTTTCGACACATTTTAGACTGTTACTCCTCCGCCGTCGATTACTGTCAAATTGAAAAACAAAGGAGCCCGTAAATTTCACTAAATTTGGGGATTTGTGAAGAGCTCAGAATTCTCTGACTATCGCGCCTGGCGGTACCACGTGACCAATACCCACCTTAAAAATGTATCAAAATAAGCTACAAAATACAGCAGCCAAAAAATGTATCAAAATAAATTACTGTATCTTTGTATTTTCAGAATACTACAAAATATTTCTTTCTAAAAGCCTTTTTCGTCTATCCCTTCTCTTGTACACTACTTGGAAAAACATCTGAAAGCAAGAGACTCCTTCCATAATCAGTCAACAGATTAGATATGCTGACCTCTCATGTTAGACCAGGGGCGGAGCTACGTGGTGGCCAGGGGGGGGGGGGCACGGCCACCACTGGTCAAAGCTTGGCCACCCTTCTGGCACACCCAACTCCGTTCAGTGAAAAGTAATATAAAAAAAAAAGATTGCCGCCGTTTTTGACGGCACTTTGCCAACACTTTGCAAAGCAGGGACTGAACCAATTACTGCACTCTATCTACGACCATTGGCCCAATCAGGAAGTGTAGCCTACGGTTCTGATCAAATCGTGAGTAGGCCTAGTGCAGTAGCAGCAGCAGGACAATTCAAGTCATCTGTTAAAAACACTTGACAGTAGACCACTAGCCTACTTAGGGCCCTATTTTAATGGTCTGAAACGGAAGTGTCTTTGCGCAAAACGCAATTCACTTTGTGGGCGGTTCTCGGGCGCTGATGCTATTTTACCGGCGGGATATTTGACTGTTGCGCCCGACGCAAATCTAAAATGGGCTTGTCTGAAGTAGCTACATTAATCATGGGTGTGGTTTGGGCGTAACGTGCAATAAACCAATCAGAGCGTCATCTCACATTCCCTTTAACAACAGGCACGCTTGTTCCATAGTTGATTGCTATTATGGTGGCGTATTTGCCAGGCGCAGCCAGGAGCGTTCACAGCGCTATAATCACTGTTCAGTTGGGAACAGTTAGCTATTGATTTTTCATCTTGACAAAATGTAATACAGAATTGTCACAAAGACATACTTTCCGATGTTTTGGGATCATTCTCACTGAATCACGAGGTTATGAATGCATATGTACAATGTAAACATTACCTCTCTATAGACAATGCATATCTTCTGTCAGTTAATCTCTTCTCTCCCGTGCTGCCGCTGGGGCATTTGGGTTAAATGGCATCGGCATGTAGTTCAACATCACGCCTCCTTAAGTCCTCTAACATTTCCTAATTTATGTCATCAACACATCAGTGATTCGTGAAAATGTGTACGCTAGGTTTTTGCCTATTTTTTCACATGGACACCACACTGATTTCCCTCGTGGTAATATTTTTCTTTGAAATTATGTATGGTTTACAGAAATGGGAACTACATTGTATAGATGAGAGGAGCTAAGTGTGCGTTGCGCAGCACAGGCGGCCAAGCAAGGGCTTCGTTTAAGTTGACCTAACTTTCAACTCTGCACAGTATCCCATTAACTGCGTGACAGTAGACTATTTACAATATTTTCTGTAAAGCAGAGTTTGTAAACACGTTGTCATCAACTTAATTCACCCACAACATTTATTTGAGCAGGAGAGAGAATAACAATGAATGGATGCAGCAACTACAGAAATTGTACAGAAATTGTAACCATACTTGCTGCTTTCTTGTACTATCTGTTGCTGGTTAACAGCACATGAAAAGCTGATTTAAGCTAATTCACTAACTCAAGACTTCAAGGCCATCATGGATATAAAACGTTTTTTGAAAATAACGAAAGGATGGAGGGAACATAGCAAAGCTTGGAGTTATTTCAGATGGGCTACAACAAGGTAGGCAAAATTATGGTGCTTAAAACCTTACACAACGGTAAATTGGAACAAAACTAAAAGTAACTTTAGCCTTTATAGGGCTGAAGCCTATAAAGTTGTCCAGATTAATAGGTCGTAATTAGGCGTTGTTGTAAAGATATTGCATGTAGATGTTGTACTATATAGGCTACTAAATATTTAGGTCACCAATGCACGAACAAAACCGGGAAATGGACAAATATTATCAAGGCTTTGAATGTTTCCGTCTGTGCACGGGGGTGTCTGTAGATTGGTGTGCAACGCATTCATTCATGCAGGCCTGTGGTCATGCATGCGCCCTTAAAATAGCATCTGCATTTTCGCCACAGACTTTAGACCAGGGAGTTCCTGGTCTGTGGCGGAATTGTTTTCTGAAACTGCAAAATATCAACAGTGAACGTTTGCGCCGGAACACGCCCCGTCTTTTCGCTGAACCGCCCCCGTGGGCGCAATCGAATTCCCTAATTTACAGGCATGTACCTGTGGAGGGAAAATTCCAATATGCGCTGACTGCAAAATAGGAAAGACAAACGCGCGAGTATACAAAGTCAATTGCGCCGGCACGGAAGATAGAGCCCTTAACCTCACTAATGAGACGTCGAGCTTCGATGGTGGGGGAATCTGGTATCACTCCATGCTAGCAATTCCACTTGCGCTAGCACGCTAACTCCAGCCGTTAGCACTAAACACTTGTAAAAATATAGCAAAAAGGATAGCAAAAATCGTCTTCCCAATTTCTTCAAAATAGGTCCAAGGTCGAGCTAACACACTTCTGACACCATGTTGTGTTAGACTTATACTGAAGTAAAAGGTTTGCTTTAGATGGTTGGAGCTTTACTTGTAACTCCCTCTCAAGCACGGGCAGACACAAGTGGTTTCCTTTTACTGGTTTTAATGAAGTCTTCTCCATAGTCAAACCGTGAAAACTAATAATACACAGTATTAAACACATAAACTCATGTAAGCTTATTAGCACACACAGCAGTAAAATAACACGTATAGAAAATAAAATACAGACAGACAAATTACCTCGTTGGCTGCATGCTCCGAAAGGAAATCATCTTGAAGCCTTCCTATCTTCAACATTAAACTGTTCTTCTTAATTTCAGTTAATTTAAAGCATGTACTGTAATACTTTCAACTGCGTGACCTTAAACTCAACAGCAACGCATACGGTGCCTGCATACTTCTCTCTCATTCACTCACGTTATAGCAGCTCAGTAGAGGTTTCAAAATAAAAGTCTCTTCTGTCTTACCAGATAAATCAATGTAAAATTACAAAATAAAACCTAAACAAATTATCTTATAAACTCAACATAATGGCAATAGTTACACTCCCACCAAATCACACCAGTCTTTATGTGGGATTTCTCTAAACACAACAGTTGCAATTGAACACTTCAAACATTCAATAAAACATTTCCTGTTATCAACCAGTATGGAATGTCAGGCTAAACATTAAACATATTATTCTGCTTCAAGCAAAGTAACAAGCTTGTGTACAGGTCTTTCAAGAAACACTGTCTTTGTTGTGGAATTACTTTTATCGTCAAATGAGGTGTCACTAACCAACAATCTGACCTTTCTCACCCTATCATCTGACCCTGGATAAACTTCTGTTATTCTGGCCAGCTTCCATTCATTGCGTGGTGCGTGATCTTCTTGTAAAAGTACAATGTCATTCACCTTCAGGTTTCTTCTATTCTTCTGCCACTTCTGTCTTGGTTGTAAACTCAATAGATATTCCCTTTTCCATCGAATCCAAAATTCATTGGCCAAATATTGAACTCGACGCCACCTTTTTTGAAGATACAGATCTTCTCTCACAAACTGTCCAGGTGGAGGAAGTATTATGGTGGACTTCATTGTAAGAATGTGGTTTGGAGTCAAAGGTTCAGGTGCGGATGGGTCATTCAAATGTTCAGCGTTAAGTGGTCTGCTATTAACAATTGCCATTACCTCATATAAGAATGTCCTTAAAGAGGAGCTGTCAAGTCTTTGCGCTGACTGGTCGAGAATTGCAGTAAGAACACTCCTTAATAGTTCTAATTTGTCTCTCCCAGACGCCACCCATATGACTTGCCGCTGGAGGATTCATTAGAAATTCACATCCTAGAGCCTTCACTCTCTCTTCCTCCATTCCTTTCATGAGTTCTGCAAACTCTCTCCTTGCACCAATAAAATTGGTTCCTTGGTCGCTTCGTAGCTGACGAACATTTCCTCTCATGGCAATGAACGCTCTCAAGGAATTGATAAATGCGTCAGTTGTCATGTCATCAAGCATTTCTATGTGTATGGCTCTCGAACATAGACAGGTAAGTAAGAGACCATATCTTTTAACATCTTTTCTTCCTTCTTTAACATAGATAGGACCAAAACAGTCTATGCCGGCGTAAGTGAATGGTGGAGTCGTTTCCATTCTATCTTGAGGTAAGTTACCCATTTTTTGTTCTTCAGTACGTCTTCTGTACTTCCGACACTTGACACATTTGAAAATGTGTGACGATACTGCGCTGCTGCATCCTAGGATCCACCATCCATTAGCTCGCAGTTCGTTCGCGGTCATTCCACGTCCCTGATGATGAACCCTTTCATGAAAGTGCTTGATAAGTAAGGCTGATATGTGACTATTCTTGGGAAGTATCGCTGGATGCTTGACATGTGGGTGTAACGAGGCTTGACTTAGGCGTCCTCCCACTCTTAAGGTACCTTCTTCATCCAAAATTGGACTTAACTTGTACAGCGTACTATGTTTGGTCTTGGCGACAACATTCCTTACTTTCAAGCTCTTTATCTCATCTGGGAACGCTTCTTCTTGAACTAACTTGATGATCGCAATCTCTGCTTCTTTCCTTTCTTCTAAGCTTGTGCTTTCGTTGGTTCTTTGCTTCACACCTTTGTGTTCCTTGACTCGTCGTTTCAACCTGGCGACTGCTTGTACTACCCTTGACCAATCTGAAAACTTCTCAAGGCGGTCCACTAATGATCTTTCCTCCTTTGCCTTAGTGTTTAACACAACAACCTTGCGGAGTTCCGGATCATCTTCCTTAACTTCTCCCACCTTACACTTTCTGTCAGGTAGTTCCTTTTCCCACAGAAACTTCGGTCCGGAGAACCAATTGGAAGTCTTGAGTTGCTTCGCAATTAACCCTCGAGAGGCATGGTCTGCCGGGTTGTCCTCAGATGCAACATAGGCCCATTGTTCAGGCTTTGTGCTTGACTTGATCCTTTGTATCCGGTTAGCTACGAACACTTGAAATCTTTTGGCGTCGTTATTTATGTAGCCAAGAACGACTGTGGAATCCGTCCAAAAATATTCTGGGAGATCTTGGATTTCCAGTTCGTTATGGAGCATGTCACTGGTTCTGACTGCAACTACTGCCGCAGAGAGTTCCAGTCTTGGTATCGTTGTAACTTTCGTCGGCGAGACTCTTGCCTTTCCCATTACTAGACAGCAATGAACATCATTAGATTCACTAACAGCTCGCAGGTAAGTGCATTCACCATATCCAGACACACTAGCATCGGAGAAATGATGAAGCTCATACCCTTTGACGTTGCCGAAACTTGAAGGTAAGTAGCATCTTTTAATTTCCATTTCAGCTAGATTAGGTAGGTCTCTGATCCAGGACTCCCACTGAGGTCTTACATTTTCTGGAAGTTCCTCATCCCAGCGGATCTTCTCTCTGCACATTTGTTGGAGTATTTGTTTCCCTAGAAGGACGAAAGGTGCCATGAATCCTAATGGATCGTACATTGAGGCTACAGTAGAGAGCACACCTCTTCTTGTTAGTGGATTGGACTTTACTTGAACTCTGAACTTGAATGAGTCACATGTGATGCACCACTCTACTCCAAGCGCTCTCTCCATATGTGGTAGGCTTAAGGCCATATCTTGATCTTTGATTGTGGCACGTCCCTCCTCTGGGATGGATACCATCACATTGTTGTTATTGGAAATGAACTTATGGAGTTTTAACTTGCCAGTGCAACAAAGTTCTCTTGATTCTTTGACAAGCTGGATGGCTTCCTCCTCAGTTTGGACACTTGCCAGACCATCGTCTACATAAAAATGTCTTTGTATGAAGCGTATCGTATCTTCACTGTATTGATCTTGCCCTTGTGCTGCCAGATGTTTCAGGCCAAAGTTGGCACAGCCTGGAGACGAAGACGCTCCAAACAGGTGGACTTTCATCCTGTAGGTTGATGGTGTGGTTTCCAAATTGCCATTCTCCCACCAAAGGAATCTTAAGTAATCTTGGTCTTCTCTTTTCACATGAAACTGATGAAACATCCTTTCGATGTCACACATCACTGCTATGGAGCCTTTTCTGAATCTGCACAGGACACCCACCAGTGTATTTGTCAGGTCAGGTCCAGTGAGCAGATGGTCATTGAGAGATGTTTCTTGGAACTTGGCAGAACAGTCAAACACTACACGTATTTTCCCGGGTTTTTGTGGATGATAAACTCCATGGTGTGGAATATACCAAGCCGGACTGTTGTCAATTTCTTCCTCAGGGACCTTCTCTGCATCACCACGTGAAATGATGTCATCCATAAAGTTTACATAGTCTTTGTAGTATGTTTAATTCTTTTTTAGCCTCCTTTCAAGACAATTTAGGCGATGTATTGCACATATCTTATTGTTTGGTAGTTTTGGTCTTTCCTCTTTGAACGGTAATGGCATTTCATAATGACCATTGTCCTTTTGTGTTATGCCTTCTCTCATCTTTGACAGGAACTTGAGGTCATCCTGAGACACAGGATCCTCTTCTCCAGCTCTTTCTGAGAAGTCTGATTCGAGGACCTTTATGATGTCTAAAGGGGTAATTTCTTTAACTTTGGATCTGTTCACATAGTGCACTTCTGTTTTGAGATTGACAGAGGGCTCAACACCTGGTGTCACCTGTCTCACTACTATGGGATGGCTGATTCCGAAGGCATCTCCATAATCTACACAGGGATTCCCATGGCCGACAATACTCCATCCAAGATCCGTGCGCTGTGCGTAAGGCTGATTTTCTTTGCCGGACACAACTTCTCGTGGCAGAAGGGCTTGTGAGCAGTTGTAACCAATGAGCAGACCTACTTCACAGTCTTGCAAAGGTGCTACATCTTCTTGGAGGTGCTCTAGATGGGACCAAGCCTTTGCAGTTTCATCAGTTGGTATGTGAGTTCTGTAAGCGGGAATAAATTCACGTGTGTAGGTTGGTGGTAAAGAGATCTTCTTACCGGAGTAAAAGCCACGGACTTGTAAGTTGTTCACTCTTTGAGAACTTACTACGGTAGTTCTTGATGTCATAGTAGAGAGTTTTAACTTGACTTGCTCTTTGTTGGCCTCCAAAGCTTCGGCTACTTCACTTAGAACAAAAGTTGTGTCGCTTTGAGAATCCAAGAGAGCATATACAAGGTCTTCTTGTGCTGGTTGAGTTGCAGATGAAAGCCAGACAGGAATTATTGCAGAGGTCTGTGTATTAGCTTCATCCAGGATAACTCGGTTTGAAGTAGCAACTGTGACTATTTCTTTATGTTGTGTTACTTGAGGCCTTTCTTTGTTCTTTTCTTGAGTTGTACTTGATTTCTCTTGACTTGGATTTTGCTTGGTTCGTGGTAGTCTTTGTTCTTCTTTGTGTCTCTCCTCATGCAGACAAGTAGGATGCCGCTTGTGGCATACATCGCAAACACTCCTATTGTTGCAGCTCTTTGAGAGTTGACCAGACTTGAGGCAACCAAAGCATAGCCTTTCAGCTTGAACAAATTTCACTCTATCAGTGACTGAATTCTCCACAAACTTCCTGCATTTGTGTAAAGCATGCCCAGTCTTCTTACAGAAAATGCATGTCTTGATAGTCTCTTCATTAGAACTTGTAGTCAGTGTCTTTGCTTTAACATTTTGATGTCTTTGGTATTTTGGCTTGTCAGTTTCACTTTGCTTTAGTGATTGCAATGATGTAACCGGATTACAGGCAATTTTCGCTTCTCTTTTTTCACAATTTCACAAACTGGCTAAAGGAGGGGAACTGGCTGCTCTGTTCTTCTACTTCAATGACTTTCCTGTTCCATCTCGCAGTTAGCCAATCAGGTAACTTTGAAAGAATCTTTCTGTTTTCATTATAGTAGTTCAAGATTTGCAATGCCTGGATGTGGACCATGGCGGCCTCACAACTACGGAGAAAATCAACAAACTCTCTGAGCTCAAAGCTGTCTTTAGATCCCATCTTGGGCCATGCTTGGAGTTTGTCTCTGTATGCCTTTGCGATTGTAAACGGGTTTCCATATCTCTCTTCCAAAATCTTCCATGCAGCAACATAGGCAGATTCGGTTCCAAGTAGGAAATAGCCATCAATTGTCTTGGATATTCTTCTGGTCAATGAGTGTTTCAAATGAGAGTTTCCAGTCGCTGTACTTCAATGGATCCCCACTGAATATTGAAGGCTCAGGAACTGGGATTCTGTTGGCGCTTAAAGCATCTGCCAGTAGCTTGACAAGCTCAGCTGTACTTTCATTTGAGGAGATTGTCACAGCTTGTGGGACAGGGGATACAAACTGGGGCAGACGGCTTGTGGGACCTAGCAGCTGGTTATCTGCTACCATCTCATGGCTCAGTATGTCTTTCGGCTCTTCCTTTATGGCAAACCCCTGATCATACACCTGCATTCTTGCCTGCGCTGCACTGAGCTCTTTTACCGCCTCCAAATGTTTTATCTTTCTCCGTTTTTCCTCCAGAGTCCTTTGAAGAGCTGCATGTTCTTCTTCTAGTTGAGCTTTCATTTCAGCTTCCTCTTCCTCTTTCTTTATTCTTCTCCTTACCTCTTCTGCTTCTAGTTCTAGACGGCGCTTTAAAACTGCTGCCTCTTGAGCAGCTATCTTCCTTTAAGCTTCTGCTTCTAGGCACTGTATTTCCAATTGCTCTCTTTCTTGTTCTTGCAACACCTTTAGAACAGCTTGGCTTGCTGCAGCGTCAGCAGCAGCTTCTTGCCGTTTCACAGAAGACTTGCTTGATTGCTCCGATGCAGCTTTCAAGATCGAGGTGACAGAACCAACTTCATTTTTCTTTGAGTTCCAAAGAGAACCTGCTTCTGGCCAATCATGCTGTTCTTCTTCTAGAACCTTTCCACTCAGATGACTTGAGGCTCTGGAAACAATGAAGTTCGAAATCTCTACACACAGATCCACTCTCCGGCGAGTGTCTTGGTCTGGAGTTGAAACACTGCGTAGTTCATCATACACTCGCTGGATATCTGCAGAAAGGCCTCTGACATCACCAATAATGTCATTAAGGAGAGTATCTGATAAAGGCTCTGATGATTGTGATAATGGCTGTTTAGAGAATTTAACTTGTGTTCTCCATTTGCTGTAAATATAGTTGAACTTTAGTTGAAGTGCTTTAATTTTGTTGTCTTGCATTTCTTTACCCTTGTCTGTTAAAGTACGGATTCGTTCACCACGTCTTGGCTGCTCCACGTCCTCTTGCTGGACTTCAGCTTGAGCTTCTGAAGGGTCTTGATTTACATCATCCCTAACACTGTCCCTTACCTGAGCTGTAGACTCACTAGACTCTGCCATAGTTGAATAACTTTCTTAAACTGACTACATAAATGTCAATATAAATGTACTGTAAATGTAACTTAAACAGAAAATGTAGCTAGGCTAATCTCAGCATTACCTGCTACCAATTGCTAAATATAAATGTCTCTTAAATGTAAGTGTGTACGTTTAAACATAAAATTATTATCATAAGCTATTATTGTCAATAGCAATATTTCACTGAAGTAGGCCCTACTTCAAAAGGCACTTAGAAACTTGAAAATGTATAAACAAAATATCAATTCACTTAGACCACTTCTGGAGAACTCAAATATGAAATAGCAAATAGCCTTCACTTAACATACCAAAAACTCACACTTTAAATTTGCATATAGCATTGAATTTGACCATAAACTAAATGGCAAGCTTCAGTTAAACCTTTAGCTAAGCAGAAAAGTTGTAACCACATACAGCACAATAATTAAATCAGCTATCATTCACATGAACTTTAACAGCAACCTCTTATAAAGCCCTCTTAGCCCACTCTTGTTAGTGTCCAAGTTCGTTATGGCTTTGCCTTGAAACGTTGCTCTTCCAGCCCGTGTGTGTTTTAACTACGTGTTACAAGGACGTGTTTTTCTGCCAGTCCTTCGACGACCGTTCGATGCACCGTAGCCACCACGTTGAGATTAGCTCGCTAGTCCTTCAGCTTGCTGCATCACTCACTCGCGTCGATGAACAGTCCGAGTTTTCACTGTAACTCCCTCTCAAACACGGGCAGACACAAGTGGTTTCCTTTTACTGGTTTTAATGAAGTCTTCTCCATAGTCAAACCGTGAAAACTAATAATACACAGTATTAAACACATAAACTCATGTTAGCTTATTAGCACACACAGCAGTAAAATAACACGTATAGAAAATAAAATACAGACAGACAAATTACCTCGTTGGCTGCATGCTCCGAAAGGAAATCATCTTGAAGCCTTCCTATCTTCAACATTAAACTGTTCTTCTTAATTTCAGTTAATTTAAAGCATGTACTGTAATACTTTCAACTGCGTGACCTTAAACTCAACAGCAACGCATACCAGGGGCGTCACTAGACCTTATTCACTGGGGCACGTGCCTTAGTAAAAGTCTCCAGTGCCCCAGTAAAATTCTAGCGCTGCTCTCGCTGGAAACGGCATTCATTAACGCATCTCCGTGCCTGTTTTACTCATGGCTCGAGCCTGTCACTTACCAGCCAATAAAAAAAAAACAAGGAATAAAGAAAGGGGCCATAATAGCCAATCAGGAAATAGCATCTCTGTAGCTGGGTAAGATTTAAAGCAACAACCAATGAAAATCGTTCACATGATTCTTCCGAGTGTTTCGTTGTAGGCCTACTGCACACACATACACTGTGGAATCCGCTGGAGCTCATTACATCACTTTGAGCACAGAGTAAGTCGTCCCCTAATGTTACAACAAATTCACAACTTGTTTGACAGAAAAAATGACAAGTTGAAAAAAAAAAAAAGACAAGTTGATCGCTGTTAGAGTGTTGCCCACATAACTAGCATCTGTTTTTCAATGCTTAGCGTCATTGTAGCCTTAGCAACAGTTTACCAGGGGCCTGTACTACGAAGCGGGGTTTCTGGCTTATCTGGGTAACTTCGAGAGTAACTTGATCACGTGTGGCGTAACTTCCCGATTAACCCGTACTACGAAAGGTGGATAGGTTTTAACCGAGGTATGCTGCCATGGCAATTTACGCTGCATCTCAAACCTGCTCCGACCAGGTTATGTTCTTGGTTAACCAGAGGTTTCCGTTAACCACACCCTTTATAAGTACCACCCCTCCACTAACAATTTCTCCCGAGACATGTCGGCGTACCTGGATGATCCATACGACATTGGAGCGCAAATCGTGAGGGACTCTCTTCGCAGGGCGAGGGGTTTTAGAGACCGCCAGAAAATATATATAGCCTACCCGGACGATATTCTCTATGAAGATATAGATTGTCAGCCGAGGGAATTCGTTATCTTTGTCAGATGATCTAGGAAGACGTCTCATAGCAATGCCCGTATGTGGACATTCATGTATTCAATCGGTGATGCAAGAATACTGTATGTCCTAAAATAAATCGGACATAGGCCTACAGTATGCTGAACATCTGAGCAAGAATAGCCTAAAATAAATCGGACATAGCCTACAGTAGGCCTAATAAATAAAAATCACCATTTTAACAAACTTGTTGAATTGAATGTCATATTACTGTACCCTGCACATAAAGGCTACACATTTCCACAGCACCAGAATCCGACCGAATGCCTCCCTCAACCCCCTCCATAATCGGCCTTCCACTATTATTTGCGATGGCCAACTCCTCTGCTACTGTAAAACACTCTGGTGCCTTTCCTCCTACAGTAGTGTTCAAAGACACCTGTTTCTTGTTAGCTGTAAAACAGAGGCAAAGTGAAGGTTATAAGCTAGGCCTACATGTTTTCATAATTAAGAAATATTAATGCAAGCTATAACTATATAAACCTACTATTCTGAATAATGTTTTTGTGTTTCATTTTCACCTGCTGCCATGTGCGTTTCGCAATGGTGTTGCATTTGAAATGTTCACAGGATTAGGCATACACTAAATCAGTCAAACATTCTTACTTAAACATTCTTAAAGTAACTTAAACATTCAATTATCCTTATTACTGTAATCTATATGCCCACTTCTGAATTGGGTTGCATCTGTAGGCCTTTCTATGAACTCAAATTAGGCTATTTAATTATTTCAACTCATTTCAGACATTCCGTACTAATCCTCCGTAACACATATTTGAAGAACATGTGTGAATAAAACTTTACTTTTAGGCATTTAGGCTACCCGATCTGTAATACGTTGCCAACAGCCTTGCTTTGCTCACTGCCGACGTACTCAACCGTAAAATAAGGTGATCGCGTCATCATTGAAAGTGGTGACTTGCGCTGCAACCCGCCCCTTTTATGTGAACGCGCACAGGTTAACCCCGGCTCAACAAATCAACTTCATAATCAGCGTCGTAGTACCGATTAACACAACTTAAGATAACCAGGTTTTGTCAACCCTGGTTTAACAAAGTAACCCTGGGTTACATCTGGGTAGGTTAAGCTCCCTTCGTAGTACAGGCCCCTGGGGCCTGTACTACGAAGCGGGGTTTCTGGCTTATCTGGGTAACTTCGAGAGTAACTTGATCACGTGTGGCGTAACTTCCCGATTAACCCGTACTACGAAAGGTGGATAGGTTTTAACCGAGGTATGCTGCCATGGCAATTTACGCTGCATCTCAAACCTGCTCCGAGCAGGTTATGTTCTTGGTTAACCCGAGGTTTCCGTTAACCACACCCTTTATAAGTACCACCCCTCCACTAACAATTTCTCCCGAGACATGTCGGCGTACCTGGATGATCCATACGACATTGGAGCGCAAATCGTGAGGGACTCTCTTCGCAGGGCGAGGGGTTTTAGAGACCGCCAGAAAATATATATAGCCTACCCGGACGATATTCTCTATGAAGATATAGATTGTCAGCCGAGGGAATTCGTTATCTTTGTCAGATGATCTAGGAAGACGTCTCATAGCAATGCCCGTACGTGGACATTCATGTATTCAATCGGTGATGCAAGAATACTGTATGTCCTAAAATAAATCGGACATAGGCCTACAGTATGCTGAACATCTGAGCAAGAATAGCCTAAAATAAATCGGACATAGCCTACAGTAGGCCCTATAAATAAAAATCACCATTTTAACAAACTTGTTGAATTGAATGTCATATTACTGTACCCTGCACATAAAGGCTACACATTTCCACAGCACCAGAATCCGACCGAATGCCTCCCACAACCCCCTCCATAATCGGCCTTCCACTATTATTTGCGATGGCCAACTCCTCTGCTACTGTAAAACACTCTGGTGCCTTTCCTCCTACAGTAGTGTTCGAAGACACCTGTTTCTTGTTAGCTGTAAAACAGAGGCCAAGTGAAGGCTATAAGCTAGGCCTACATGTTTTCATAATTAAGAAATATTAATGCAAGCTATAACTATATAAACCTACTATTCTGAATAATGTTTTTGTGTTTCATTTTCACCTGCTGCCATGTGCGTTTCGCAATGGTGTTGCATCTGAAATGTTCACAGGATTAGGCATACACTAAATCAGTCAATGGGGGCTACACATTCAGTTATCCTTATTACTATCTATATGCCCACTTCTGAATTGGGTTGCATCTGTAGGCCTTTCTATGAACTCAAATTAGGCTATTTAATTATTTCAACTCATTTCAGACATTCCGTAAGCTACTAATCCTCCGTAACACATATTTGAAGAACATGTGGGAATAAAACTTTACTTTTAGGCATTTAGGCTACCCGATCTGTAATACGTTGCCAACAGCCTTGCTTTGCTCACTGCCGACGTACTCATCCGTAAAATAAGGTGACGCGTCATCATTGAAAGTGGTGACTTGCGCTGCAACCCGCCCCTTTTATGTGAACGCGCACAGGTTAACCCCGGCTCAACAAATCAACTTCATAATCAGCGTCGTAGTACCGATTAACACCACTTAAGATAACCAGGTTTTGTCAACCCTGGTTTAACAAAGTAACCCTGGGTTACATCTGGGTAGGTTAAGCTCCCTTCGTAGTACAGGCCCCAGGTTGTGCTCTCTCACTCACACACACACACACCATGCGTAGGCTGCATGCACACATGCGGACATCAGATAGCCATCTGTGTAGATTATTATAGGCTACATTTGCAAATTATCACCAAAAGTCAGTATGAAGGCTTTAGTAGGCTATTTAAGCTACAAAGAACTGCAGTATTGCCAGGATGTCTATAGGACCCTTGCCTGGGAGGGAAGTATATCTCAATTTTGACTAAAAATAAGCTTCCCTTGTGTTAGTAGGAAAGCCTATTAAATTAATGCAGTGAGTATAGGCCTACTTATGCCTATGTGTTTGGATGTTGCTGGATAGTGGCTGCTACAACAATTGAGGGAGAG
The DNA here is from genome assembly GCF_046254945.1 of Alosa pseudoharengus. Taxonomy (NCBI): domain Eukaryota; kingdom Metazoa; phylum Chordata; class Actinopteri; order Clupeiformes; family Clupeidae; genus Alosa; species Alosa pseudoharengus. The sequence continues at coordinate 9,571,447 of NW_027468718.1, read as the reverse complement.
AGTGCTGGAGGAGGAGAAGAAGGTCGAAGAGGGGAGAAAGAGCACAGGCTGGGCAGTCCAGTACCAGGCAGGGGGAGGAGGAGGAGAGAGACAGGCAAGAAACGGATGAGAACATGATGGGGGCTAGACGTAAAACTATTCAGAGTATGGAGGAGGATGTCGGGGGAGCCTAGGGGAGATATGTGATGGTCCAAATCAGGCTAGCCATTTATTTCATATTGTTTTGCACAGTTATTATTATTATTTTTTTTATGTATTGGGAGTTGGGGGCCTGTGCCCCAGCAAAGCTCTAGGTCTAGAATCGCCCCTGACGCATACGGTGCCTGCATACTTCTCTCTCATTCACTCACGTTATAGCAGCTCAGTAGAGGTTTCAAAATAAAAGTCTCTTCTGTCTTACCAGATAAATCAATGTAAAATTACAAAATAAAACCTAAACAAATTATCTTATAAACTCAACATAATGGCAACAGTTACATTACTGAAACGTGTCGTCAAGACCAAATACCACTCAGGAGCCTGCCTCCAGTAGGGGGCAGCATAACATAACACTGTGAACCTGTGATTTTCAAAAAGGAATCACGGCCAACGCAGGGGGCAACTCTTCTCTTCAATTTCCCTTCCAAATTACTTTTTATTGTCTGAAGACATCTATCGCAAGAATCTAACATTCTAAGCAACAGCAAAGCAAATGCAAGCTAACCAAAGTGCAGTCGGTTCTCCTGCCATGGTTTTGGAAATCACACACCTGCTGCATCTGAAGGCCCACTCATAATAAGGCCTACGACTATCACTCTACACGCCCCTGTTGCACGTCACATTAATAGCTGATCCTGCCTCCTGGCTCCCCAAAATGCCGCATCATGTGAACAGATCAGCAGGCCTGCACATTTTCACCTCGTTTTCAGACACACGTTGCGGCAAAAAGAAGTCTCCTCTTCCCGCAAATTTAGCGTGATCTCTGTGTGAAAAGGCCTTTTGTTGAAGCATATCCTACAGTGCAAATTCTTCTTGTTTTAGAGTTTAGTTAATAACAAAGCATTGTCTCTACCTCAATATGAACTGTAAAGTATAGCCTAGGCTATAGGCACATTGTTTTTTTTTTGTCGGGTCGGGTCAGGTTCGGGTAGTTAATCAGTGCATATTTTTGAGGGTCGAGTGGGTGCAGATTGACTCTCCTGACGGGTCGGGTGGGTGCGGATGTTAAAAAACCTTAACCGGCGCAGCACTACTGTTGAGCATATTGTAATGCAGCGTTGAATGGATGAATAGCTAACATAAGAGTACCCCGCACTTTTCAAACCACACTTTGGTTATTGTCCCCACCACTTCTAAAAACAAACTGACGCCCTTGCCTTTTATCTTACCACTAGGAGTACTCCTAAATCGCACTAAAAGATTTTAGCTAGGAGTTTTCTCTTAAAAGTTATTCACAAAGCCTTTCAGACCTACGATGCAAACTGCCAAAAAAAAAGCTCACTGAAAAAGGTTCACTGGCCTGTTCTCTTCTTCAGTGAGTTTTTCTTGGCAGTTTGCAAACAGAGTGTATTACCACCACCATCAGTGGCGCAAAAAGTGGGTATGCGCTATATGCGACGCATAGGGGCGCAGCTCCATGGGGGCGCCAAAGCGATGGTAAAAAAAATAAAATAATATATTTGGTATTTTCTATATGTAGCTACTGCTGTCCGTTTCTGAATCATTTCAACATTTTCTCAATGTTCTATAACATTTTAGAGGACTAACAGGCTAGAGTAAGCGTATATAAGCGTCTCATAAGATTCCATCATAGAATTTTGACATAGAAGAGGGAGTGCAAATATGAATGTTAACAGACTAACTAGCGTTTGTTAAGCATAATGCCGATTGAAACATAGCCTATTCCATTCAGATAGCTAGGTGGCTACCATGCTCATACTGCACGTTTAATGGCCAACTGCAAACAGAAATGTCATGCTAGCAGCAACTCATTACATGTTTCTATATCCTAACAATGAAGGCTCCTTGTAATAACTTAATATTGTGTTGTCAATGTGGTGCAAACAAACAAGGCTAGAGTGCCTATCAGCCTTATCCATTGTGAGCAATAGCTGGCAAAAGGACGTTATGAGAACCGTTTAGACTCTCTTAGAGTGGCAATGCACCATTTATCAATACTTATCAAGTGTAACATCAAGTTAAACATCAAATTGGCAGCATTTCTTTAAAAACATATTCAATAGACACTAATGCACAGTAATAGCGTAGATTAATTGGCCTTTTGTTTTGCTTTAGTTGTTTGTGTTTTTTTGTTTGGTTTTTTTTTGTTGTTGCATACCCCTCAAAAATGGGTAGTTGCGCCCCTGACCACCATCTGCTGGACTTATGTGTAATGGCAAGTGTACCCTTTAGCCTTGTTCTGGCCACCGGGTGAATAAGGCGAATTGTGTCTCTTGTAGGCTACAAGATATTGACGGTGCAAATAACTACAGAAAACAGTGATTAAGGTTTGTTTGGTTTCTTAAGATTTGTCAGAAGAAGGATGCTTTGCAGGATGTTAGGATATGATAGGGTCACATGGTAGGGATAGCACTGACTTACAGGCGGGGCTTCAGGGATGTCACTACTTACACTTGTCCTCTCAATCAGGAGACACGGAGACAATTGGGTTTTGAGGCCTGCTGGAGGAGCATGGCCAAAGTTCTCCCATTAGGACAACCTTTTGCATTGGATCGCTTTTGGATTTTACACCACTTTAAAGGAAAATAAAAACTTGAACTTAAAAGCCAAAGCATCTTGGGCTGGTCCAGCTGCACAGAGGAGTACCGGGTAGGGAGTGCCAGCACGCCCCAGGTATGTTGACCGCTCTCTGAGGCTCCTGCCAAGCTGACACACACACAAGCATTCACAAATGGATAGGACCTACTACCAAGCTCTGCACCACATGTAGGCGTGTAGGGAGCAGTTAGGTATTTCTGTGTTTGCTTTGCACAGGATTTCACGGTAGGCTATTTCGCTGCTATGATTGGTTTGGTCTATCCAATTGTGTGCAGAGGCATCTCCTGTACCGGTTGAAACGCCCCATAATCCCGTCCCAATGCTTCGGTTCTATACTCAAATTCTGAATAGGCTTTAATGAATTGCTATGTTGGGCTATAAAATCTCAGTTGTTTCTTAAATGTATATCATGTGAATGTGGTTTCTGTAAACATAAAAAAATGTACAAAATATAAAGTTCAGGTGCAAAATTAAATACAGGTGCATCTCTAGAAATTAAAATATTGTGGAGTTATTTTTTTCCTGTAATTTATTTCAAAAGGGGAATCTTTCATATATTCTACATTCCTTAGGCTACATATATAATGTGGAACTTTTCAAGCCATTTTTTGTTTTGATCTTGACGGCTTCTTGATCTCAAAACATTAAAAAAACATTTTTATCAATTATTTATTTATTTTCTTTAACAATCATTGTTCACACATTGGAGGGGAAACTCCTTCACAAGAGAGAAAACAAACAAACAAACATTAGGCTGGTTACAGCATTATTAAAAAATATCAAAAAAATATAACTTATTCTGATGCCTGTTTCCCCTCTCCTCCCTCAAAACATCTCAAAACATTACATATAGAGGAGGCTAGACATATAATACAGAAATGTTAGTTTCCTGAGCCTTTAATATCACACTCTGGATCAGTAAACACAACCACAAAGACTGCTGACTTAGTTTTCCAGAAGACACTCATTGACACCCTATACAAGGAGGGTAAACCACAGGTTGGAGAGCCGGATAACTACTCTATTCTTTCGCTACAGATATGTAAAGCAATCAAATAAAGGCCATACAGGTAAAAAAACAATACAATTATATAGAACAATAAATCTTTTGAGATTATCAAACTTAAACAAAACTAGGTTTAGATCCATTAGATACACTTATACATACTGTATACCAGTGTTATGGTTTGTATCTTTATAATTCTTGTTAATATGTCATTATTTTCATTGCAGTTGATATTGTTATGGGTAAGGCTATTTGTACCCCTGGTACAATCAGCAGTGTATGCTATTCGTACCCTGGTGCACTTAGAAGTGAATTCTATTCGTACCCCAGTGCACACACAGCAATGTGTTCTATTGATACTCTGTCTGGTACAAATATCAGTGTATGCTATTTGCACCCCTGTGCATTTACTCTGCCATATTGATCACACAATGCAATAATAATAATAAAAAAAAACGAGCAACATGTTTTTGTTGTTACGTCACAGGGTGAGAATATCTCAGCTGTGTAATAGACACTCTAAATAAGGTATGCTGTTTGCATCAATGTAAAGTCAAAAGTGGATGCTATTCCAGATGTATATAGTAATAATGTATGCTATTTACACCCTGGTGCGTGAACTAGTTAATTGTTGCAATTTAAAACTTCTGTCTGAGAACCAATTTCTTGTTCAAATTGCGCGCCTTCTCTCCACAGACGTTGGTACACGTGCACACTCACTCTGCCAAAACACATCATGCGGGAATCAAACCCCGGTCTCCCACGTACTAAATCATGTCTGTGACCACTGCACTCTACTTCCACAACTACAGTGGTGTTTACAGGTAAACCTATAGTTGGCCTGAGCGTCATATTCACAAAATTTCTGTTCACTGAACGAACATTATGAAAACTAGATGTACCGCAGAGCGGTACAAAATATGACCGCCGCCCAGTCCAGCACATGTTTTCCACAAAAATAAGTCACGCTGAAAGAGATATATATGATTCTAACTGTCTCACTGAATTGCATTATGCACACTCAATTCTCACTGGTATCTGCTAGACAACAAGTGAAAAAAAAACATGATTAACATGATTCTATGAACAAATCAAAACATGATTAGTTCATAGATTTCACATGTAATATACATTTTATACAACCCCACCCCCATCTTGCCTGTTCATAATTCTGAGAAATTCTTGAATTGTGTGCATGTGTGCGTGTACACGTTTATGTTTATGTGTGTGTGGGTGGGTGTGTGTGCGTGCATGTGCTTGTGTGTTTGCCTGTTTATGTGCCTGTGTGTGTGCATGTGCATGCATGCGTATCAGTGGCGGCTGGTGGTTAAAAAAATAACGGAGGAAGGAATGTCTGCCTGATTGGCGTTAGTGGCAAATGTGAGGTTGTGATGGTGTTGGTGGCATATGTGAACAATAGAGTATGTAGGCCGCCTACCCAGACACATTTATAGCAGCAGTATGTACTATGTAGCATTTTAACTGGCAATGTTGTGCAATAAATGCTGTTCTGACATTCTCGGGGGGAGGGGAGGGGGGGGATTCGTCCAGGGACAATGGACTTTGTAATATAATTTAAATATATAAGTCACTTTGGATAATAGTGCTAAATTAATAAATGTAAATGTAAATAAATGTAAATTTAGGTCTGGGAAGTCAGGGAAGATATGTAGGTCTAGTTATGAAATACTGTTTTCCAGATGTGCAAAATTACGGAAAGTCTGGAGGTTTTGCTCAGTGTAATACATTGGCAGAAAAGTCTATAATAATAAAAATAGACACTTGTTTTATAAAACCATGTAACTATTTACCATTAAAAATAGACCTTAAATGTGGTTATTTGTAACATGCTATTGATTTTAAAGCCAAATCGCTATAATTTAAAGACAGGTTGTAATAGCTAGGTGGGAATTTATGAAAGCATACTCGAAAGGCAAATGTTATTGAAGACGTCATTAAAGGAATGCATCATGGTCTGAAACATTTATTAACAATGTTACCATCCAAAGATACATTTAGAACGGTGAAAACAAGAACATAACAACAAGAACCTTATTTAACAATTGTTTAGTTAAGGCATAACTTGGATGATTATAACAACGCATAACTATCCAAAAATGTTTTATCACCAAGTGAACTGTCCACGTATGTGACAGGCCAGCAGTAGGCTATGGCTGATTGTTTTCTGTGCTAACGTTACCAGTTAGCCATGAGTAGCCTATTTGTCTGACTATGTAGCATTCAGTAGCCTACACTTACCATCTTGTTTTGGAATATGAATTTTTGGAGCTGGTCTTCCTGCTTTGATAAACATTATCAGTGTATTTGAATGTATAAAAGATTTGAGATTGTCCTCTGATTCCATTGTACTGTTTATTTCACGAGCAAAAAACAAGCTTTCCGTTCAACATAAGATTCGTAGTTTGACTGCAGATAACATTCTTGAACCGTTGCCGCTAAAAACAGCACCCCCTATCGCAATTGAAAATTACTGTACGGAGGAGCTTCCTCCCTTGGCCATTGAAAACGACGTGATTCACGAGCCGCTGGGGTCCAAGGCGTTTATAATGGACTTCAATGAGGGGCTTGAGGAGGAAGCTCCTCCATACAGTAATTTTCAATTGCGATAGGGGGTGCTGTTGGCATTTTGACCTAGGGGAACGATTTTGTTCATTCAAAGTGTTAAAAATAGTAATATTAACAGTAATTTATCAGATTAGTAATTCACTTTATATATTTTTTATTTTTCTCTGAAATTGTAGGGAGGGTGTTCCTCCCTTTCCTCAATGAAGGAGCCTCCTCTGATGCGTATATATGTCTACTGTGTGAGTATGTGTCATACGTAGGATTACTGTGAATGTATGTGTGTGCGTGTGTATCTGTTTATGCACATGTGTGCATATGGAATGGGTTTACATGACCCCTGGAGGCAAACATATGCAAAAAATTGGTCATCCTAGGCCCTACGGTTCTCAAGATATTCACAGAAAACTGTCTCCGGCCACCTACAGGCCAGTTGGTGTATAGTAACATAAATTAATTTATTGTGTGGCCCCCCATGAACAGAATTCCACGAAACTTGGCGTGCATTCAGAGGGTGTCATGATCCTACACTTCCAATTTCGTGCAGTTTTGACTATGTTAGGTCACAGATACCTGCGATTACAACACCTCATTTTTACTTTTTTGTGTTTAACTAGGTGGCGCTATACATGAAATGAGTGGTTATGGAATGGGTTGACATGGCCCTTTGAGATCAACATACAAAACAAATGGTCCTCCTAAACCCTACGGTTCTCGAGATATTCACAGAAAACTGTGTCTGCCCTACCCTCCTTTCGGGGGGTCCAGTCCAGCGGGGGGGCTACAGATCAAAACGAAAAAAGGAGGTTCCATGCTATCCATGTGGGGTTACATGTCCATCAAGTTTCGTGTACCCCGGTCTTACAGTGTCCCGGGAATCCTTGACGGAAATTTGGACATGCGAAAATATTATATAGCTGAGCTATTCCAAGGCTATTCGTAGCAGGGGTTTAAATAGACACTCCGTATTGTTATTGATATTGAATACATATTAAAATCAAACTTTATAACAGACATAAAATTAGAATTAGGTTCACGTGCCCACGGGTACTAAGGTCATTTTCCGACCCCACCCTATCTCTCTTTCCCACCTACTTCCTGTCACTCTTCACTGTCCTATCGGAATAAAGTCAAAAAGCCCAAATACTTTAAAAATAAATAAATAACAGAGCTAAAAACTCTGTTCAGAACCAAAATCAGAACCAACTAACTATATAACTATATAAGTAATCTAAATAGCTAAATACAAAAGATATGACATACCAGGTTATGACAAGGTTTGATAGTTGGAGCATGGTTAAAAACAGTTAAACAGTTCATTAAACATACACGAAGTCCATGTATTCAAATGGGGATTATGCCCGCCTTATCGCGGCAGATGATGTAACGCTGAGTTGCAGCATCACGCCCACCTCCCCTTAAGCCTGGCCCTCCTCATCAAGGCAGGACAGGAAGTCAGCAACCAAATTAGTCTTTCAAGGCTGATACTGTACAGAGCAGCCGTAAGGCTGTTGTGCCAAATACAAGCGAGTGACTTGCATTACCGTCACTCAGGGGAACTCTTTGCCCATGAGAAAATACTACCATGTGTACAAAGTTCACTTTCCTGTGAGAACAGCTTCCGACTGAAACATCGGCCATGTTATTTCAATGGCAGCTGAACTCCACTGCAGGTATGCCCTTAAGGCAGGGCTCTTCAATTGGCGGCCCGTGGGCCGGATCCGGCCCGCAAGGTCATTTGTACTGGCCCTTTAAAAAAAATGTAATCTTTAGCAAGCGCATGAGCTGTTCTCCACTGTTGCATCTCTCGCTCGCTTTAGTCCTGCAGCCACTGCACCTCAGCCCATTGCACAAGTTAGACTACATTACAATTTATTACATTTGTACGTAAGTTGAACGTAAGTTCCATCTTAGTTTAGTTTCAACCTAAATTGGCACTACGTTGGAGTTTATGAACTACTAATATTTAACAGGTTGCACCACACAAATAGTTTCTGTCAACAATATCGCAAAAAAACACAGGCACAATTTCTGCAAAACTTGGTGAAAAGGTGGAGCAGATTCGACTCAAATGGAATTTCAAAGTATTTCCATATAGTAGCCTGGCTTTTTTTCGCAACGATAGCGAAAGAAAAACTTGGAGTCTCTCTGTGTCCATTTAGTGAATGATGAATTTGTGCGTAGCCTAGGCTGTCCTTCATTTTTTCACGTCTTACAGCATAAACAAATGCAATGATAGTCTAGTGAAGTTCAGAAATGAGCCTGTCTAAAGGCCTCTTGGAAATCGTGGCATGTTACATTAAATGCGCACTCAATTGCGATTCGAAGCAACAAGTATCACTGATGGCCGAAGGTAAATTGCATATTTGTAAATGTGACGACGACAAAACGTTTTGTGGTTAAATTGAATCGTAGTCTATATCAATAACCAAAGAAAGTAGCCTAAAGGAGATGATTTGCACCTCCGTTCACCAAAAAGGCCGGCCATGGTTGTGTTTCTACAATATGTTGGCACAAAACGTTATTTCTGTCAGAAAACATTTCATTTATTCCAGCAGTGACATTTGGTATAATGCATGGGGTAACGTGACGTGCATCAGAAAAAAGATGGGCCTGTCCCTCTCAAAACATGTTAAAATAGTGTGATTAGCAACCAGAAAGAAAAAAAAAAATCCCGGGGGAGACACCCCCGGACCCCCGTGTTATTAATATTAGGCTATTATGACTGGCCTGCCCCTACTGCTAAAGAAAATCTAGAGGTCACGGTCATCTAATTTAAATGGTGGGAACGTCAAATGTAACAAGTAGGCCTATAAGTCAGAAGAGCTACATATATGCGACTGATTACACATTATTTCACCTGAAAAGTGTTTGAATGTTTGTACTTACTGGAAATCTTGGACCAAGCAGTTACTGCGCAAAGCACAGATTCCATTACTGTTATTATCACAGATTTCAGATATTAGTCACTGGCTAATGATGTTGTTATGCATGTACAAAATACAACATTTGAACACCCATATTGCTGCTGTTGTAATTCATTGTATATACAGCTGTTAATGTGATTACTCATATTTCAAGCCGCATTTCTCCGGCCCCTCAGTTGTGATGCTTTTCATGAACTGGCCCCCATTACAAACTAATTGAATAGTCCTGCCTTAAGGGATAGTCTGTGTCTATGCAAAAACTATCACCCCGATTCATGACACTGAGGGCCAGATGTACGTACATTTGCAAACGTAGCGTCATCAGCGTCATGGACAAACCGCAGATTGCGAAAGCTGTCAGACCCAAGTTTCGTCGTATTTACCAAACTAGTGTAAACTGCGCCTTTCTCTGCCTTTCTCCGCCCATAAACGCAATTTAGGAGCGTCCACATCTGAACGGCAGAGCCTACACACAAGCGCAGTTTGACAACATTAAAAAGAATCAAACGTTTAGCGATCATGAAATAATACCATACATGATAAGATGTCAACATGCAGGGAGATAATGAAGATCAGTAGTTTTACTCAAACTACTTGTGCACGTAGGCTATGGAAAATTGGTCAAATCTAGCAAGTAGGAAAGTTTAAGTGAATGACGTGAAAGTGAAAGTAAGACATTCGACGAAAGTTAGGTTGATTTTGATAGTAGCCTACAAATATTTTGTGTATATGTTTTCTTTGAAAGGTTCTCTTATTGACGCATTGAACTGCAATTTGGATTAACACCTGCTTTTACAAGGCGGAAGTATTTAGGCGCAGAATAGACGTGCGCTTTCAGGAGCAGTCTTTGTACATACCGCGGAAAACATAATTAGGCGCTCTTTACTCTTCCCCTCCCATCTTTTTACGCTAAACTCCCACTTTCCCCTGGATCGATCATCCCATGAATGCATATGCATGACACGAAAAACGCAATGTGCCCTTTTCAGCACACAGGCAGTTTGCGCTTTTACTTCATTGCGGCCTGTTTGTACCTACCTCGCAATGATTGTTGAAGTTGCGAAACAAATATGCCTGAAGTGGGCGCAAAAGCGTTAGTACATCTGACCCTGGGAGTGGATACATCCAACAAGTTTTGTTTCTCTCTTGGTAATAATAGGCTACATTACAGTATTACGGCATGGTCTCTAAGCATCATTGTACTAAAGCCACCCTGCTTGAAAAGTTTGGAATAAAGAATATGCACCAACTACATAATCCCCAAAAAGAACGGACACCCTTCTTGGTGGTGGGGGAAGACAGCTACTGATGGCCTCCACCTTGCTGACCTACGGCTTGACACCACCTTCAAGGATATTCCTGAGGTAACATACCTCAAGAACAAGGCCCTGACTCTATGTACAATATGTACAATAGGCTACTTACCCTAATGTAAACAGAGATCATTGAGCTACTAATTAATGAAGTTTCAAAAAATTGTGGTATGATTGATGATATGGCTGTTGTACAATATTCTTGCTTTGACTAATATTTAGACCTTTTATATCATTATTATTTATACATACATATTCCCCTTCTTTCTTTCTATTTATTATTATTAGCCTAATATTTTTTAAATTTTATTATTATTATTATTATTATTATTATTATTATTTTTATTATATTACTTTTGTATCTTTTTTTTGTTCTTGTTTTGTTATTTTGATTATTGTTGCTGTATGTTTTGTAACTCAGGGCATTGCTGTAAAAGAGCTTGATGCTCAGTCAATTTCTCCCTGAATAAAAAACGGTTGGTGATGATATTCTCTCCAAGGTCTTTGAATATGTCAAATTTACTATAATTGTGTGAATATGAGTATTAATGCCCCCCAGACCCCGACCCCTCCGTGCCCATCTTCATTTTTTTCTTGTGCAACATCCCTACTTGGAGGTGCTGCCGGAGGGGACGTCGACCCTGTGAAAGTGGTTGAGTGGAGTTTCTTGAGGGGGAGGGGGCAGCTGCTGCACCACACTGGCTGCCATATGGGTAGAATGTGGAGGGAGTGCAGGAGGCATCTGCTTCTGCTGTTGCATTTGCTGGTGGTTCTCCTGGCTGGTGAGCTGGGCGCATGTGGTGCTCTGCAAACGGGTGTTTGGATTTGGGGTTTGTGTTGGGGGGCGCCTGGGCAATGGAGGGCTCCTTGGTGGTGTCCAGCATTTGGTTGCCACTTTTAAAGGCCTCAGAGTAGGAGCTGACGGTGCTCTGAGAACATAGATGACCAGACGAGGTGCCCTCCGACAAACCGCTGTCCAAGTGGTCGGACTGGGACTCTGCACAGAGAGAGACAGAAAGAGGGATTGAGGGAAAGACGGGAAGAGAAACAGGGAGAGAGGGGGGAGCAAAAGAGAGAAAGGAGGAGGGATGGATAGAGTGAAAGAGGGAGGGAGAGAGGGGGGCAAGAGAGAGAGAAAGGGATGGAGAGAGAACAGGGGGTAAAGATGAACATTTAAAGAGGAAAGATGACAAGAGAAAAGGAGAAAATGTTGAAAAATAATGTCATCATCATATACACATATAGTGCAATGGCATATGGATCTGGGACAAACCCATAAGAAAGATCTTTGGGGTTTGGAGGTGCAAATGGAACTTTAGACATAGATTAGGTATTTTGAACATGAAACCAAAATAAGAGAACCTCTGTTGGGACTGTGGGCAGCACCTTACTTGTTCTGATGGTTTTAGAAATGGGTTTGCTCTGTCCCCCTTTCAGTAGTGCAGAAACACCAATGGAGTATTCTCTTCCACCATCCAACTCAGAAAAGTCGTGCTGAAGCAATGGGGTGGAGATGGTCTGTAGACATTCTCCATCACTATGGAGGGTCAGTAAGTATGAGGCCTGATCAACTCCTGCTGGTTTGCTCCATGATACTGACACTGATGCTAAAGTGAGATGCATGTCACTAAGACATACAATAAGACACTCAGGTGGAGCAATTTCTGATGGAGAAAAAAAATCCATTACAGTATTTATTTATTACAGATTCTGATTAAAACATCATAACATATAAAACAACAACATAAACAACAACATAAAAAGCAGGTAGTGTTTTTACAGTGTTCAAAATCAGAGTGTATACTGTTACTGTATGATGTAAGATAATTCAGTTCAAATACTCCTCAACCTACTCTGACCTCTATGTACTGTAGTATATAATGCAATGAAAAAGTCTCAGAACCGAACCTGTTTGCACAGCTGCAGACACACATGGACTCCGTTTGCCATCATCGCTGAGGGTGGCCACGGTAAATGTGTACTTCTCTCCTGAACTGAGTCCAAAAACTTTTAGTGTCCCATTCTGCACTTCAAAATGCTGCCGTCTACCTTCACCGTTCCTTGAGACCCTGAATTTGTGGGGTCCAGTCAGTCCCTCAGGAGGTCCCCAGCACAAACACACAGAGTCTGGCTTCACTGAGGTGAACTCAATGGGCCCAGGAGGAGGGACAGCTGGAAATGAAAATCAGTATAATGATCAGGCACCTCTTTCTATGACTGCTAAAACTGTTGATCTTCAGCTATAATACAGTCATTTCCTGTGTATTAGCTGCATTGTGTATAAGCCAGGACAGTGTTTTATGCAAGTTAAAAGAAACAAAACCATATTAATACCATAATAACTGCCCCCGTGTATTAACCTCATAGCTGAAGAAATTTAGCAAAATGTATAAGCCGCGACTAATAGTTGGGAAATTACAGTAAATGTTAAGCAATGTGGAAAGGTCGAAGATCAATGAATAAGACTACAGTACTTAAAGGTTGTATAAGCGATTTCAGGCCCAAACATAAATGACCATATTCATCTAATCTTTCCTAATGATCCGCTAGCTGCCTGCCCCATAAGCAGGCCGTCAAAAAACATGTCTCTGTAGGCAGCCTAGGCTCCAAGATCTGTACACAAACAATTGTTACCAACAAGGGTTGGCAACCCCTCAAAAGCAAAACAAAGTGTTTCAACCAATAACTGACGAGATGCGAGTTTTAATTGCATGGGAGGGAGGGGGAGGGAGTAGCGAGCTAGCTCTGTTTTGTTTGAACATCAACAGAAGTGATAGCCTAGAAATCTAGACGCACCCCTAGCGGCTGCAAATTACATTTGCTGCCAGGGCTAGTCTAGCAACTCTCCGTTGGCTTGTCAGCTCCAGAAATCGAAACTTAATCAGGCATTGAAATCGTGTATAGATTTGTTAGGTGGGCTTAACAAACAACGGTTTGGCTTGAATTCCCTGCTACTTGAAAACAAATATCCTATTGCGTCCTATTGCGTGCAGAGGGAATTTGAAAGACAACTGATTATCCCGCCCCTCGGACTGAGCACTGCGAACGGTGAGTGCCCAGACCCTACATTTTAATGTGGGTCTGGCTTGCCAGGCTACAGAAGTGAGGTATCCCTGCTTTCGCTGATACAACCTTTAATGCTTTAATTATTTGTTATTTAGTAATACTTATGCTTACCTGTCTTCTTTTGCATATCTGATGTGTTCATCTGCATTTTCTAAGGATATGAGAACAGATAATAGGCCAGTTTTTTTTTCTTTCTTTCTATCATATTGAATATTCCTTTCACATAGTGATAGCACTGATTTTCTTCCAGTACTTTTATGTCATCTCCAAAGTGTTCCATTACCACATATAATGTTAATGAACATGGTAACAGTACCTACCTGAGTTTCTCCCCACACACTTATGTCATGTCCAGTGTGTTCAACTGCCAGACATATCAAACATATTGCAGTCTGGTCAGTTCTGCAGAACAGCTCCAGCTCTTTGTGATGTCGTGGGCACATCCTCTGCTCCAGATCTTCAGTGGCCTCCACCAGCCTGTGTCTCTGCAGTGCTGGAGCTGTGTAGTGTGGCTTAAAATGTTCCTCACAGAAGGAAGCCATGCAGGTCAGGCAGGACTTGAAAGCCCGCTTTAGGCAAACAGCACAGAAAACACCTGCATTTCCTGTTGTGTGTGGACTAAGAGAGATAGAATATATACAGTGCTGTGCATAAGTTAATACATCCATGCTAAAGTTGACTAAAAAGAGGAATAAAAAATCATCTTTTGTAAATTGATCTTAATGCCTTTAAGGACACTAATTTTCTTTGTGAATGAATAATATATCGTAAACAAGTAAATGTTCTCTCTTAAAATACAGGGGGCATAAGTATAAACCCCTTCACCTTATTAAAAGTGGATGGATATTAAAAGCTGTAGCAACTGGACTTAATAGTTGTAAAATGGACATTTATATCACAACCACATCACAACTAGGGTTATGTACATTTGATACTGCCTCCAGCACAAACATTTCACCCTTTGCAGACTGAACATTATCGGTACTGCTGTACTGAAATTAGAGTGTGCAGTCTGCAAGGGATTAAGCCCTATGCACAGGATTAAGATGTTGTGGATGGTCATCTACTTGATGGTTTGTGGCACCAATAAACAATTACATGACATGACAACAGTATAGCCTTTAGTGTCACTGTCTCTTAGTTGTATTTTATTTCAAGATTACATTTCAGTATGGTTTTATATGTGATATCTTTAAGAATATGTTGACTGGGGCTGTGGCATTCTGGGAACAGGGTGTGTAAATTTATGCATAACACTGTAAGTGCATAATACTAACCACATACAAATCACATTCAACACCCCTTACCCATTATAAATGTCTATTAGCCTACAGTGTAAAACACACATGAGTTCCATGGAGTGGACTAAACGGATTTGCAAGTAAATTATTTATTTTTAAATCATCTTACAGTATCATCTCCTCTTTATGAATGTAACAAAATATTTTCAGATGCTAGTCAAGTTCTATCACATACACATATTTGAATTGTGCAGCTCCATCAAGATTTCTGAATTAGCTGCTGCATCAACTGATTTGCTACATCAGTTACTATATTTTTAAAAAAAATAGGTGAGACTGAAACGTCACTCTGTTTCTGTGCATAATGTGTGCTGAACTGGCGCATGACGTTTCCTTCCCTATACCGTACGCCAAATCAGCAATTGCAGTCCGCAAACCAGTGGATAGGTATGTATGTAAACCCAAGGGCAGTAACCCATAAGGAAAAGTCAAAGTGCTTCAACAGAAAGAGAACCATTATTCACATTAAGATGTTTTGTTATACATACCTAGCAGCTGTGTCAACAAGACTGGAATCATCTGAGAGTTTACATGATGAGGACCTACTGCTCAGAGACTCTGGTCTGTCTAAATCAATCCTACTGACAAGATGAAAATGAAACTACATTAAAATGGATGATACATATATTATTACACGGCTCTTCATAATGCTGAAGAATGCTCCATTCACTTGAATGGGCCTTCCCAACGTTCGGTGGTCTGCTAATTCTCAATAACAGACTGTTGCTAAGTATAACAGACCGCTGTCAAGGAAAATGGGTTTTGTGCTTCTATTTCACGTCTTTCATATCACTACGCAAGGACTGGAACTTCATTCAAAAGTGAAAGCAGATGGTTGATCAGCTGTGTTCTAAAGAATTTTTGATTCAAGTTCAGGTGTGCTGTTGCGAACTATTTGTTTCTCAGCAAAAGCCACGATGAAACGGTAACAAATAGGCTATAGCCTAGGCTACGTAGGCTAAAGAGTCATATCGTGGGGAGTTTATTGTTTCGTTTTGGCAAGTAGCCGTGTAATAAGCGGGATAATGTATAGAACGCCGGTCATTATTGGGAAAATAAGTCTATTCAGAGCGGAACAAGACCCCTCAGTTGCGCGTCGCGGCCCGATTCGCCCTGTCGGGGCTTATTTTCCCAATAATGACCGGTGTTCTATACATTATCCCTTACATAGAGGATTCCTTTGTGAAATAAACACTCAAGTAACTTATAATATGAAACACACCTGGAATTTTTAGTTTCACCTGTAAAGTTAATATCCAAATCCTTTGAATCATTGCTTTTCATGGAATTCACACTGGGCACTGCTGAGAGTCCATCATGGAAAATGCTGCAATAACAAGGAAGTCAATAGAGCTTTATTATTATACATACAGTGCATTACGACATTAGTGGGCTATGAAGTAATTAAAATGTTGATCCTACTGGCTTGCTCTAGAAAAAACATACAAAAAAGTCAATGTTGGGATCATATTCAGAGACAAATGTTGGTTCGGTTGCACTCACCTTTGTTCACCAGGACTCACGCTTTCACCCAGATTATATTCTGTTGAGCAATGACTGTTTGGAGAGAGTCCTTCAGATTTTAATTTCTCAATCTGAAAATGTCTCTGGGGTGCTGTGTTGGGATTCTCTACCCCCCTCTCCTTTAAGTTTCTCTCTCTGGCCAAAGCAACATCATCTTGATCTTCACATTGGAGAGGCCTCTCTCCCATACTGACACCAAAATCTATCTGGTTAAGGTGAATCATGGTGTAAGCATGGCAAGACGAAGAGTTATGCTGTGAAAATAAAAATTTGATTTGTTTATATTTATGTGGACACACAAACACACACACACACACACACACACACACACACACACACACACACACACACACACCTTGGTCATTTGATACAAACTTTAAGTCGTCAAATGTCAATACTGTTCTGTTGTGAATTAGCGTGAGTGTCTTACCTCTGCATCTTTAAAATGTTTTTAATGAATTATATAAAATGCTAAAAGGCTTAAGTTTACCAAAATAATGAATGTCATTCTCTCTAGTTGAAAGACAGACATAGCACAGCTACACAGGTTAATTTAATTTATTTATATGTATTGTTATTATTGTCATTATGCAGCGTATGTTGTCACAGGACATAATGACTCGTTTTAGAAATAGAGGTAAATTAATTGATTGCTGTTGATCTCAAATGTCATTTAATCTTGCTGAAACTGTTTATGGCTGAGAACAAGCCAACACTATGAACAAGCCAACACCATTTATGGAGGCCAAAAGCAAAGGTGTGTAGGCAAAATGATACCCTATTGTAGCCTATTATGTCAGCATGAAGCTGTGTCCATTTAAAGGGACACCAGGCAAGCCTGATGCTTTTTCTCTACAAAGTTCCCGCTAGCGTCTGTACGTGTCGATACGTGTGCGAGCCTTCGCTCGGTCTGAAGCTCTTTTCCTTTTCTTTGCATCTTCCGTCAAGGGTTTTTGCTGCTTCTTCGGCGGCTCTGCCATTATACACACGTTTGCAACAATCGCTAGCGTTTCTGAAGGTTAGCGGGTACGGTACACCGAACTTGCAAACGGGATATTCTTCCTACAGGCAGTAGGAGCGGGCGAGAGTCTTCATTCGCCCTGTAATGTGTCATTTAACCATACCAACTAACAAATATGATTAATTAACACAAAAACGTTGCCTGGTGTCCCTTTAAAAAGATTAAAGATACAGGAGTTGGGGATACAAACCCAGATATCAAACAGGTAGGCCTATTGAACACCAGAAACATGTGGTGATCAGATCAGTGGTCTGTAGGATGAACCTTTAAATTAAAGAGTTTGTGGAGAGTCACTTCACATCCATTGATCACACCACACTTTTAATTGTGAAATCAAGTTGCAGTGTTTTGATTCGGTGATTGATTTCAGTTCCCTTACAGAACCCTCAGGTTTCTGGCGAAGGTCATATTTTCACACGCAAATTAGGTTTCTGGCAAACAGTTCCGGTTAACTTTTGGCAGTGTTGCCATTTACAAATTATATGCAAATTAGGTTTATCACCAAAAGTTCACTGGAAGTTTGCTATTATTGCTATTATTAAGTTTGCTAAGTGTGGTGGCAAATCACTGGCGAGCATACTTCTCATTGCTGCCAGAACTTTGCTGGATGTTTTGCCTCTAGCGGCCAACATTGGCAAACTTCTGGCAATATTTTCTAGGGTACTCATTGTTTCCCACAAATCACCCACAAGTTTGCTGCAAATCTGCTGCAAACTTTTAACTTTTGTAATGGTTAATAAAAACATTCCAAATGCAGTTTGATTGATATTACAAGTAATGCACAATCAGATTAGGGATATTTGGAATATTTAGGCCTATACGGATATTGCAATATTATATTATATGTAGGAGGGGGAAAAAGGGGAAGAAAAAAACGTCGGCACCGCCTCGGAAAAAGAAAGGAATGGCTATAGCCAAACATTGCATACTTAAATAATAGCATACGTATCGTTACAATACAATTTCCACTCATCATCCACTAAACGAAAACCTTTAGTTATGTTTAGGCGTTATGATTTTGGAAATGTATTTGGCATAACCTGCTTTTGCGCACACTATAGCCTTCGTGGCCAAAACCGAAAGCTTAGGCCTGCATGTCCGTAAATTAGGCTAGTACATTTTCTTTAAAGGAATGACTTATGATGTTCATTTCAGTCTTACGTTTATCTTACCTGACACGATGGGGGTTCTTTAGGCCAAGTTTGTGGATAATGCGTGTTGAGGCGCAAAAGTGGCATATATGGCATATTCTCTTAGTAGACTATAAGGACGTCGTTTAACCGTGTCAGGCATTAAGTAGCCAATGTTAGGTAGGCTATTTGGTATAGTCGACCTTATTGCTATTATAGGATTTCCTTGAATTAATCTGATTAAAGTAGAGAAAAAAACTGCAAATCTTACATTCTTACCCCGACAAGCTTCGATGTTTCCGGACGATTTTACTCTCGCGATTTACTCTACGCGAGATTAATGTCTGGACAGTCTCCTGTTGGTTGAGATACTGCAATGCAATGTTACTTCAGACTACCTTGGCTGCAAATTACATTTGCTGCCGCTAGGGTGCGTCTAGATTTCTAGGCTAACTTCAGACTGCTCTTTTGTAATTTCTGACCCAGTTGCATTGAGTTACACGTCTGGTTGGTATCACAAAATGTGTGATCTTTAATTTACACGCTGAAATAGGAGCATGTCAAAAGTGCCTCTTTTAATATGTGATCCCACACCGCCATGGGTGTAGGGCCTAGTGGTAAAATAACAGGTAGGCCTAAACTATGAATTTATGAATATCACAGTAAGGTGGATTGTGCCATGTGGTATCTGATTTTTTAAAAACGCATTCAAAACATGTTTGATGATGGTGGAGGTTATTGTCCAGTGTTTATAACAATACCAGTGGTATTAAATGGATCCTCAAGTGTTGATGAGTGTGCATATTGTGAATGTGGATAATACAGTGTGATTTTTGAATGTTAAAAGTTGCAATTGGTGAATAAACTCTCTTGAGAGGTGGATAAACTCTATTTCTGAAATTTCATAGGTGGATAAACTGTGTTTACTTCTGTTTAGCTTCCATTACAGCCCTGGTCTCAATAACATGTTACATTAGTTTGTCCTGCCAGTTAATGAATAAGATTCAAACAATCTCTGCAGTTTTATCCTTTGTTTAGCCTGCTTCCAACATATAATTCTTGATAGTTTAATTAAATTACAGTAGTTTAACAGAGTGAACATTCACTCAAACAATCTCTGGCATCTCTTACATGTCTAACACATATGAGTGGGACACTTGCATATCAAATTTAGCAGCTGTCTATGACAATTCAAATGCACCGATATTTCAAAATCAGAATATGTGTAACTTGACCATAAATCACATCATATTAAATCAAGGTATATAATCTTATGAGAGTTCCTCTGTGTCCGACTCACATGTTGAGATTGTCTGCACTCGGCTCCTTCTACCAGTCCCACCCGCATTCACTTTGTAAACGTAGAAGCTGTAGGCGGATGGCCGTAGGTTTGTCACCAACGCAGACAGTCCGGTAAAGGTGAAGTTATATCTTTGCCGTTTTCCGAGTTCACCAACAAGTACAGTAGTAATGCTCTGCAGTTGTCACTTGGGCCCACCGGGATAGCTGTGCTGGATATCGCCTTAAGGGTTATCTGAGATATGTCTGAGGAGAGAGACCGTAAAAGGACTCTCCGTTATGATGGGCTATCATCTTCAGAATCTTTTGGTGCTGGTTGAAATTGATTAGCTGATGGTTGTCTCAAGGTGTTTAAAATTTAAATTACAATTTCATTTTTGATTACAATGGGTGTATTCTCAGGGCTCAAGGGCATCTATCAGTGCTATAAAGGTTTCAAGGCATGATGTGTCATAGTGTTTTTCAGGAGAAAATTATGAGAAGAGTAGTGAGTGCTTACCTGTGATAGCTGTTTGAGGGTTGTGACACAGCACATAGTAAAACTTAAATACTGTAACTCTGTAAGTGGTCCCAGAGACCCTGCACCCTCTTCTGAGTGCGGCTGCCACGTACAGTGACCCCAATCGGAGCAACTCCACTGGTGTTGAACACCCGCAGGTCTAAAAAGTAATTTGATGCTTCATCATAACTGTTCCATTTGATCAGGAGTGAAGATGTGTCAGGGGAGGAGATTGATGTGATAGGGCATTCTGAAAGAAATCACCACATCATAGCATGTGTGTTATTAACAGTCCCATGAGATTAGGTTGCAAGGCAATATTAAGATCTTATTAATATTAACATTTATTATGTTATTCACATCTATAACAGATTCTTCTCATTTGTTTGTTGTATATGCCATCCATTCATTACTCCAGTAATTTCCTCACTATACCAATGTATATGACAATCTATAGAAATATGGGTAACACTTTATTTGA
This sequence comes from Alosa pseudoharengus, assembly GCF_046254945.1. NCBI lineage: Eukaryota > Metazoa > Chordata > Actinopteri > Clupeiformes > Clupeidae > Alosa > Alosa pseudoharengus. The sequence continues at coordinate 9,550,540 of NW_027468718.1, read as the reverse complement.
CAGTATCGACATAAGAGTGACATGACACTGTCATGAACATATGACACTTTCATGACACATGAACTCTAACCCTAACCCTAACCCTAATCCTAACATCTAACCCTAACCCTAACTATAACTCTAACCCTAACCCTAACAAAACCTTATGACAAAAACTGAATGTCACTTAATAGCAGAAGCGTTATGTCATAAACGTTTATGACTTGTTTATGACACATTCGTGACAGATTCATGCCACTCTTATGTCTATACTGTCAAGTAAAGTGTAACCGAAATATGTACAACACTGTAGAGGTCCAGCAGTGTCCTTAAAAAACACAAGAGCTCTATCCATTAGCAGTGCTGAGATTAACCAAGAACTACTCAACTGTCTGATATGTCTTACAAGAGCTCTCAATATCTTTTGAGGTAATGAAAGAGTGCAACTTACCTTGTGTCTAAAAATATGGAATCTGTGAAAGGATCAGAATCAAAGCATGAGGCCACATTTGTGTCTAATGAGTCGTACCAACATCTACATGTACAAAATGTATATCTCAGCACTCCACATCACACTGCCTCTGTATACGACAGCAGTAAGCATATAAGAAGGCATCTTCTGGCGTATCGTGACAGGAGAACCATGCCAACTTTGGATGCAGTTATCTTAGCGATACTTTTTGCAATACCCTCGATATATATATATTGTTGGAAAGCTTAGTGTATGGAGTGTTCATGTGAGCGCAATAACTTAATTTTGTAAATTTTACTAAAGCGACTGGTTTCGCCTTGCAGGGTCACAACTGACATGATTCGCTGCTATACACAAATAACAAAGTGTGAATGAGTGATGCAATTAATAGGTCATTAATAGGTAATTTGTGTATTTGTGTCACTCATTCCACTTATCTGTGTGTACTTTTGTATGTGTTTTGAAGTACGTTTGACATGGACTGCAGGTTGGTGGGTCTGAAAGGACCTTTCATCAGTGGGGCATAAATGTGAGCACGCCTACTGATTAGGCGCACACTAATTGTGCGCACCTGTGGGAATGACACGGAACCAATGGGCACAACACTCCCTGGAAATATAATGGTGTTCTGCGAGGCTCGTGGGATGAAAAGTTGCGGTCGCTGGCAGTAGGCTACTCTGGACAGGAGCGTTTTCCTGTGCTTATCTCACGCTGGGCATCGTGTGACGAAAGCTCCCTGGAATCCTGCCTTCTTTCACCCGACATTTGACTAGTAGGCTACCCGTGTTCATCAAGCCGACGCGCCCTCCCTCCCCCACTCTGACTCCTCGGGCCTCTTGCCCATAGCACAAACAAGGCTAAGATCACAGCTGGCTGTCAGCGTGACAGCCTGACCACTGTTTTCCCTTGATTAAATTTAGTTTTTGTTTCTTTTTGTTTGTACGTCCCTAGCGGTGACCTGCTCTGTCCTTAGCACATTATTGTGCCTTCCAATGCCGAGTAGCGGCGCTAGGTTGGTTTATGGTCAGTGTGAATTTAGTTTGGTTGTTCATCCCCAGTTTGGTTGTTTTCTGCTCTTCCCCTCTGCTACCCTGTCGGCACTGGCGTTTTTGAGCAGCCCTCTTAACTACCCGCTCGAGGGCTGTCTCAGTTAATGTTCCCGCCTGATTTTTCTCCCTTTTTACTGGTTTGAGTTTTATTATTTTCATTTGTTTCCTCTTGTCTCTTTGCCCCCCTAACTGTGACCTATTGTGTGACATTCTACTAGTTAGCCAATGCCTGTATAGCAGTAGGCTCCCTCTTAGTATATGCCCTAGTGGCCAGTGTGGGTTTCAAACATTTCATGAGTGTTCTTTAGTGTGATTGATTACTCACTCCTGATGATTGCAGTGTAGTGGCACTTGTGGGTGTGTGTGAGCACAGTTTTGTTCCCTCCTAGTTGAGCGACTGTGTATGGTATTTTGCTAGCTAGTGCTTAAAAGACAGTCACAGCTGTACCCAGGTGTTTTCCCGGTGTCCTTGTCTCTGTGTTATCCCCAAGTTTATTGAGTTAGGTATTTTTGTTTGTTTCTGTTCTGACATTCCCCCTGACCAAGTCTCCTTTCCTCCTCCTGGAGCAGTTAAAGAAAAATAAAAGCAATAATTATTTACCAAAGCTCTCTGTTCCTATCCATTTATTTGGGTCACCTGCAATGCATTAAGGTCCACCTTGTTACATAAAGAATCATCCAACTCTGGTTTCTGACAGTGTATAAGAGGGAAGGAAGTTGACATCAAAGAGAAGAGCCCTTCCGAGCCAGTCTGGAAACCCAATCTGCTGCACACACAAAAGAGGCTATTCAATAATAGGACAAAGCAGGGTTGAGCAGGGTTCTCAAGTTTTGAGCTCATCTTAGAGTGAGATTGTCGAGGGGGGGGGGTGAACTTTCTCACTAAAATGTTTGGCTTGTGTGCTAAATCATACGCTCATTTTAATTGTTGTACAATGAGTGTAGAATTTAATAAAGTAACTATTGCACTATTTTCTAAAAGAATTGCATGATAGTAAACCTTGCGCACTATGTAGCAAAAGGGGCGCACACATGAACGGATTATGAGGCAATTATCACATATTAATCTAGCCTGACGTAACCATACTCTATTCTAGTCAGAATATGAGTCTGATACTGCTCCTTTCAACGGATACAGGGGGGGAATGCCTCTGCACTCAATAGACCTAACCAATCAGAGCAACGAAATAACTTACCGTGAGATGTAGGAAGAACACAAAAACCATCCTTCTTCTCCACAAATGCCTTAACATTGTTTCCTGGTCTTTTGTAAAAGTTATTGTGCCATCAATATCTCCTACAACACTCATTAGCGAAATCTAAGAGATACGTAGTAGGGTAGGCTATTAGGAAAAAAACTGATAGCCTTTATTTTAAAAATAATTCTGTTGAACACTGATATGCTACAAACATGTTAGTATCAGCAGCAGTAAATGTTAATGTTTGACAGCCATTATATTTTCTAAAAATTAACATCACAGCCACCTGTTTGCACTCAGTATTTACACACTTGACTGATTTGACCTTACCTGGACTAAAGGCAATTCTGAATAATCCTGAACTAAGCAATAGCTTTATTTTCTCTGTATCAGTTGACTTAAAGCTGCAGTTGGCAAGATTTCTTTGATCATATCCACTGAAACCGACACTATGCTCCGACAGAAGAACATAAATCAGCCGGTTTTAGAAAAAAACCTGCACTTCTACCTCCACCTAGAGCTTGTTATTTGTTTCGCAAAAATCCACAGCTCCCGGTTCTTCTGGTTCAATCATGTGAGATCTGACTGTCAATCACAGTCTGGTGCAGTCTGGTGCGCACTGACGAGGGTGCTCAATGAGAGGGTGCTCGGTGGTAGTGGGGGAGGGGTATGAGAATTTAAAACATTCATATTTTTGGCTAAGTCCCCTCAATCTGTCAGACTTGCCAACTGCAACTTTAACAGACCTTTACAAAGATGAACTGATATCATCAACCTGAACCAACACTGATCTCCAGACAGCCAACAGGGCTATTGGGCTACTCTGTTCAATGACACCATGCTCTGCACAGTTCACGATAGTCCCCTTTGCCCATGGATATTTGAGTTGTTTCAATGTAACCAATTAACTGATTTCACTTATGCATTTGTAAATAGATTTTTAACTGTTCATTTGTTTGTTAAAGAATTTTTTTGTTATTGATGTTATTGTCTTGATCTCTGTGTGTAGAGCACATGCACTATAATCTATCAATTCTGTCCTGTTTTCCCCCTCCATCCTCCTCCTCTCCCCAGGTGTACAGCCCAGGTGAGTATGTCTGTAAGAAGGGTGATGTGGGTCACGAGATGTACATCATCAAGGAGGGGAAGTTGGCCGTGGTGGCGGACGACGGGGTCACCCAGTACACCGTACTCGGGGATGGGCAGTTTTTTGGAGAGATCAGTATCCTCAACATCAAAGGTGCATCAGGTGCTTTACCCTCCTTTTTTGGGCAGCTTGAAGAACAAATAAATAAAGTAGGGCTGTCAATCGATTAAAAAAAATAATCTAATTAATTACATACTCTGTGATTAATTAATCTAAATTAATCGCATATATAATGTTTGCTGTGAAAGTATTTTAAGTATTTAAATTCAAATGAATCATTGATTAATCAGCATTAGTGACATTAAAGTTCAAAAACTCTTTTATTATTATTTTCACTGTTCAAATAATTGCCATAATAATCTATGATATGACCTAATATGCTGAGGAAATAAATTCAAAAGTGCTTTAGGAAGAAGTTTTTTTTCACATACCCTAGGGGACACAATGAAAATAAATGAACACTCCCCTCAATGTCGACACTTATTTCTTTACATTGATGTGCGACTATAGAGTTGATGAACTCCGGTGATATGCAAATAAATTGCTGCAGAGATTGCAGAGGACTGCACGTTTTCTTCTCTCTCCTTCATTTTACAGTCTAATTTTTACTGACTAGAACGGCTCGGGGTCAAAGGTCATACAGAATCGATTAATCCGCACAAATTTCTTTAATCAGTTATTTTTTCTCAAATGAATTAATCGAAATTAATCAGTTATTTTGACAGCCCTAAAATAAAGCAACATAAATGGTGTTACTGTTTTATGTAATTAAGGTTTTATGACTGATATAACTTTATCAATTTTGATTTCTAAATAGTTTAAAACAAAAGCAGTTTTAAATCAACCAGTTCATAATATCACTATCTGATATCCAGATACATTATTGACCACACAACTTGTTTAGAGCACACAACCTTTATTACGTTATTATTCTAACAAAATGGAATAATGAGCAAGGATTTAAAAAATCATCCAACAATCCAATTCAATACAAGTCACAGTATATTTCCTCTCTGCTCTGCAAAAAAGGGAACAAATCTGGCAACCGGCGGACAGCAAACATCCGCAGCCTCGGTCACTCAGACCTGTCTAGCCTGTCCAAGGAGGACCTGATGGCCACGCTCTCAGAGTTCCCCGCTGCCAAGCGCCACCTAGAGGAGAAGGGCCGTCAGATCCTCACCAAGATGGGCATTCTGGAGGAGACTGCTGACGACGGCAGTCAACTGGAGCGGATGGAGACCAGGGTGTGTGTGTGTGTGTGTTTGTGTAAAAGAGAGAGAGAGAGAGACAGAGGGAGAGAGAGAGAGAGAGAGAGAGAGAAGGACAGATAGAGAGAGACAATTTGTGAGGGGAAATCCCAAAGCAGGGGTGGGCAAACGTTTTGGCTCAAGGGTTATATTGGGTTTTGAAAATTGGCTGGCGGGCCGCACCACACCCAAACCCAATTTTTTTTAAAAATATTAATTTCTTAAAAAGTACTGCTAATTTGATGCTCTTTAACAAATGTATAAATGGTGCACTGTCACTTTAAGAACAATTCACGTTTAGTTCTCAGTTATCTTTTGCCAGATCCACTCATATATAGCCTGCCTATGGCTAGTCCTGTGCCTAGGCTGTGTTCTCTCAAATGGTCAGTAGTGGGAACTACTGTTGACTTAATGATTTCCTTGTAAAAGTTTCTGAAGGCGATATCAATTACCAACAATGACAAGCCAGCTGGAACCTGCTGCTCTCTCTCCCTCTCGTGCGCACTCAAATGCGTTCCCAATTACAGTAGTTGGAGTAGCATAACGTTCAAGTTAGATCTGCTGCAAAGGAGATAACACAGAGTATCATCTCTCTGTAACATGATGTTTTGACATTGACATTGTAAATGATTTCTAAGAATTGTGAAAAGCAGTTTGCAGTAAAGCTAACCAACGTCGTCTCTTATCGCAGGAAAAAATAGGGAGCAGCCTGATAACCTAATTAAATGCTCGGCGGGCCGGATTAAAGTGCTTGGCGGGCCGGATCCGGTAACATGTTAATTATCACAGCCAGAGGTATTGAAATTCACATGCTCCCATTTGTACAACAGTTCTTAAAAAAAAAAAAGTACCAAAAAAGGGAGGCCAATTGCCATATGCAGGCCACAATGCTTTTTACTTGTTGTTGTTGTTGTTGTTGTTGTTAGATATATACTTTATTGATCCCCAGGGGAAATTCAAAGTCTCAGTAGCATACAGACATCACACACACATTCACTAACAGCAGAAAAAAGTAATTAAAAGTATATAATATAAAAAACACAACTAAGCAATAAGGACAGTAGAAGATAAAGAATATACTAAATATATTAAAATTCAAATTATACTAAATAACACTTAATCTAAATCAATTCTAAAAATAGTATCCACATAGTGGTGATTAATCAAGAGGCGCTTGCAATGACTGAGGCAGGGACTGAGCCTGTGATTCTCTGTGCATAGTAAGGTAGGGTAAGGTGCTCTGTGTGAGTGAGTGTCATGGTGATGGTGCAAATGACTAAGTTGTTGTTGTTGTTGTTGTTGTTGTTGTTGTTGTTGTTGTTGTTGTTGTTGTTGTTGTTGTTGTTGTTGTTGTCATTGTCGTCTCAGTAGTTTCCCTACTCTGTCTTTCCCAGGTGGAGCATGTGGAGCGGACGCTGAACACACTGCGCACTAAGCTGGCCCGGCTGATGATGGAGCTGGAGTCCAGCGTGCTGAAGATGGAGACGCGGGTGGAGCAGCTGGAGCTGCAGACTGAGGGCTGGGGTGGGGTAGTGGCAGAGGGCGGAGAGGAGGAGGAGGAGGAGGTGAAGGAGGGGGAGGTGGGGATCAGAGTATGGGGGAGATTGTGGAGAGGTGGCGGAGAGAGGGAGAGGGAGGGAGGAGATGGGGAAGGAGGAGAGGAGGAGGAGAGGAGGGGGAGAGAGGAGAGGGAGATGGGGAAGGAGGAGAGGAAGAGGATGAGGAGGGGAAGGAGGAGAGGAAGAGGAGGAGGAGGGGGAGAGAGGAGAGGGAGATGGGGAAGGAGGAGAGGAAGAGGAGGAGGGGGAGAGAGGAGATGGGATGATGGATGAAGGGGAAAAGAAGGACGGGAAAGGGGAGGTGGGTGGAGGGGAGAAGATGGATGTGGAGAGAGGGGAGGAGAAGGAGGAGGTGACCGCTGAGGCTGAAGAGGAGAAATTAGGTGAAAAGAAAGATGGAGAGAAGTGAGGCAAATCAATAAAGGGTCTCTTGTGAGTGATGGTATCAGTGAATTTCCCTGGCTGCAATGGATTTAATCACCAAATAAACTGACATGACTGAAAAAATTGTGTTTTTGTTACATAGTCCACACATTAACAGTAGCAACTGTATGGAAATTGTATGCATTGTATTGTAGCCTACTAAATGTTTGTTTTTCACACTGTATAACCAGATATTCAAATAAATTGAAATGTATTTATTATTCAGCTTGTGCCTCGTGTTGATGTCCACTAGATGGCAGCAAACATTCAATTTCATGAGCATTACACACAAAGTTATCTTTTCGTCCTTGTGGATGAGAAGACTTGCTTGGATATATTTTACGGGATGTTGGGACAGTTTTAAATCCACTGAGGTGCTTGATCGCTTCTACGATGGTTTATGTTAGTATCAAAGCGTGAGTGATGGGTATGGCAGATGGTGAAGAATGATATTTGTCTGGTAGATATTGCAACAACTGGCGGCCACCGGGACACAGAGACTGGCCAGATTTCACCGCGGTTCAATCGCTCTCCTGGCACGGCTGTGTCACCGATAACCCATTACGTCCCATCACGTCCTCTCTCTGGCGTTGCATGTTTATCACACCGATATGCGTGTTGTTTTGTGTGTGTGTGTAAGTGTGTGAGTGTGTGTGTGTGTGTGTGTGTGTGTGTGTGTGTGTGGGAGTGTGTGGGTACGATGACACAGGTTTTGTTTAAGTGGCCTCTGGATGTTATGTGAAAGTGCCAAGGGCTCAAGGCTCACTTGGAGTTCTGTTTTATTTTATTTTTTTCTCATGAGGTGTGAGGTATAGTTTTCTACATAAAGAACTGGAAAACAGACATGATTTTCTTTTTTTAACAGAGATGACAGTAGGCTTATTCCAATTTTGACAATGTTCTATTATAACCTAGGCTTACAACCAGTGGGAACATTTAGATGAGGGAAACAATCATTTAATAATTTTATTTAATAAGGCTCGAGTATTTTGGTGAAATTCCATTTGCATTCATTTCCATCAGGCTATACTCATCTAAGCTTTAAATTGGTGCCTTAGCCTACTAGTAGAATACAGCTGAGTAACTTAGGCTTGGCATGCTTTAAAAAGTGTGGAAGATAGTGTTTTTGTGAAAAAAGGGTCATGTTTGGGGAGGGGTCTTCTGAAAGTTGCAATATAGGCTACTGATTATGTTTCATTAATAAGTCTCAGAATTCATAAACAGCCTACATCCATTTAATTTCCATCTTTACTCCAAACACACTGCAGCTCTTATTGAGGAGTCGTAATGAGCTTGGGCTCTTTCCAGTGCCCTGTGGTGTAAGTCAAAGTTTAACAGCCATTAAAATAAAAATAATGGGCCTTCTGCTGCCAAACTTCCCTCTACATGATCTGGTGCTAGTGGAGTCAGTCACACTGCTATGCATCTGTTTTGGCAACGATTTTAAATAGCTTTTGATATTCATGTTAACATCTGTGTAAAATCCTCAGTAACCCCATCTGCAATTTAGAAACACAATTTCTTTCATTATTTTTTAATTAATTTATTTTGATTAAGGCAATAGGATTAATGCAATTTCTTGTTTCCAGCTAATACAGCAAAAAATAGCTGACTTTGAGAGAACTAAGTGTGGGAATATGAACACTGAATGTTAATACGTTCTTCACTTGCCCTGTTTTGTTGTGCCTCTGATAAGTCAAGTCTAAACGCCTTGAGAGAAACCCAATACAGAGAATACAGGAAAGATTTTTAAAAAAAGAAAAGAAAGTTGTGAATTGATTATTATTATGATTATTGTTATTTTTTGTGGTAGAATACAATTTCTCGGATAGACACCTCGAATTGATTTGATCAATCATCATCATTCAATCATCATATTTAAAATTATTATAAAATAAAAGTTTTATAATTTTTTTTTTTTATTATAAAACATAATACAGCAACCCACTGAATGTTGGATTTCAAAATAAGTCATTAAAGCACCTGGCCGTTGCTTGGGCTGTTCCCCTCACTGTCCGTCCCTTATGCACCGACCACAGCCTTCAGCTACAGCCTTCAGCTACAGCCAGGGACAGCCATCTTTATTTTCATCTCAAAAAATATACCCACAGGGTGCACACACAGACATGAACATGGACACACACACACACACATGCACACACACTGACACACAAACATGGACGGACACACACACACACACACACACAACGACACACAGACAGACAGACACACACACACAGACACACACACACAAACACTGATACACAGAGACACACACACACACAGGGACACACACACACAGGGACACTCAAGCTAGTAAGTATGTTCCTCTAAGGATTGGGGGCGTTGTGGTTTGTGTTGTGTAATGTTCATTGGAGAACAAGGGCTGTGTATTTGTGGTGTCTGTTAAGTGGAGCGGGGGTATAGTGTCACAGACTCACTTACACACACACACACACACACACACACACACACACACATACACACACACACACACACACACACACACATAATTGCATGCATGTATGTGGCAGCTTACTTTTATTGGTTTGGGTGTACTGGCGGCATGTACCTTGTATGAGCCTATGCATACGTGCACTTGTTCATATATATGTGCAAGTGCATGTCTGTCTGTCCCTGCCTGCACTGTGTGTATTGTGTCAGTATGCAGTAGACCACGGCTGATGGATTTGTTCAGGCTCTACTTCCTCCACTCTCCATGCAGTGTGTACCTGGAACCCTCGGTCCGGTCTGGTCTGGTCTGGTCTGGTCTGGTCCGGTCTGGTCTGGTCTGGTCTGGTCTGGTCTGGTCCGGTCCGGTCTGGTCTGGTCCGGTCTGGTCTGGTCTGGTCCGGTCTGGTCTGGTCTGGTCCGGTCTGGTCTGGTCTGGTCTGGTCTGGTCCGCTCTGGTCTGTTCCGTTCCTGTCCTCCGCTCCGGCTCCGTCTCTGCTCTGCCCAAAAGTTAAAGATTCAAGAGGAGCAGGGGCAGCCGCTGGCACCTGTTTCTTTCCATTCACCGCTGCTCAGTCAGCCATGACACACCACCCTGGCTCAGGATCATTCTCCATATCTGCTTGGCAAAAACACCACAGACAGAAGCAAGCACAGACAATTCTGAGAGAGAGAGAGAGAGAGAGAGAGTCTGTATTTCCTCCCAGTTTCTGTGACAGAGTAGAGAATATAACAACTATCGGATCGCCCCCTATTACCACCAGTCCTGTGTTTCCGTCCTCTTGCGTGTATGTGTCACTCAATATTAATTTCTATACAAACTAAGACGGCGGATTCCTAAAGAAACGCAAGCACACACCATTGGTGTATCTAAATTAGCTATGTACAAAAAATGACATTTTACCGTGAACAGTGTTGTAAGGCTGCGTGTGCAAATCCGCTTGGAGCTCCAGTGGAATTTTGAATTGCGACGAGAATTCTCGGGCTAACCGTTGATGTGCCGTGTGAAAGGGTGGAAGTAGACTAGACGACCCACCAGGCCATCACTAAACTCCGAGTGTGGTACACAAAATCGGATATTTCAGGCATTAAAATCCCCGGTAAGAACCAAACCAGATTTTGTTCAAATTTACACACCTATGGCTACTGAAAAATGTAAGGTTAATTTATCAAATGTTATTTTGAAGTATTAAAAAACATCGTTGTTTTAGAATTTTCGAACGAAATGGGTGATAATTGGAGGTGTTACGATACTGTGTCTGATTTTGTCTCTGAGGATGGCTCAAGATGGATGTACACTTGACTGGAATGAGTTGGGAATACCTGTCATATAAAAAAAATGGGGGAGAACATCAATCAATCAATATCAATCGTGGAATTCAAGAAAACTTTGACAGTTCACTCACAGATAGACAACCCTGCACACATAGACACAGATGCACACACACCCACACACACACACATACACATCCCCCCCACAAAAACAAATGCACAAAAGTACACACACACACACACACACACACACACACACACACACACACACACACACACACACACACACACACACCGGTGCAGTGTGCACACACACATGAACCGGACATAACCCCATCAATTATAAACATCAGATAACATCTAGTCCCCTGGCCACAAGGTGACCGCTTATTCTTGGCATGGGTTTCAGAGAAAACAGGTCATCCACCCAACAGATTTACATACAAGTGCATTAACCGTTAAGCTTTGGTCCCAAGCCATTGAAGGCCACAATCACAATTAGCTATAAGTAGACTAGGTAAAGACTGCCGTTTGTTTGCATGGCTCCATTGTATGTCTGAACATTCCAAAAGAGATGGGCTAAATTTCCCAACGCATTGTGATCTCCCAAGATATCCTCTACCTAGGCTTCTACTGACTTCACAGAAACTCCCATGCTTGAAAAGGTTATCATAATTGGTTTAGGCTAACTTTGATGGTAAAACAAACAAGTTATCTTCTTGTGGGGTAGAAGATGGAGAGGTCACGTTTCCCTGTGTTCTTCCATGAATATGATCCCTAAATAGCATGTTCATTGTGTACATAGAAGCAGTCATTCTCAAAAGATATGTTCTATCGATATACATCGAGTATACAACCAAGGTACGTATTTCTCAGGTATGCATTATTCTCACTCACGTATCTTTTTTAGTACCTAACAACGTGTGCGGTCATCTCCCTCCTCGACACCATGGCTTTACTCTCAGCTGGTAAAGAGGTGCATGAGGTCTCGGAGGTCAAGCCTAAGGCCAAGATAATGTGGGGCCGCACGCGCTACCTGCTCCTGTGCGTTGCCGAGTTCTTCGGAACGGCGCTCTTCTCTTCGTCTTCTCGGGCTGCGCCTCAGTAATCGAGAACTCCGCAGGCACGGGTCGAGAACTCCGCAGGCACGGGTCGAGAACTCCGCAGGCACGGGTCGAGAACCCTGCAGGCACGGCCCGCCTGCAGCCCGCTGTGGCACACGGTCTGGCCCTCTCCATCTCCACAGCAATCACGTCGGAATCAGGTGCGTGAAGAGGGGTAACAGGGAGGTTGTGTTTGTGATGTTAAATGGTTAAATGGGCGTCTGCTGTCTGTTAGTCCTGCACTTACTTTCCCAATTACAGATGAACAGGTTTGCAAACTGCTCATCCACAAGGTTCCAAGAAGAGACTTCCTTATCTTATACTCATTTCTAGGAATATACATTTTACTTTGCCCCTGGTTGTTTGTAAGTTTCAGCACTTTAGACCATCAGTTACTGGCAGAAAAGGCTGCATTAAGTGAAACACCACAGTTAATGTAGGGATGGGACCAGGGGCTTTTAACAACTAAACATAATAAATCTACCCTGCATATACCTGACATTTGTTGGTAGTTTAGACATATCTGCCTTTCTAACATCTGGTTGTCAATGTGTCTCTATTCAACTTGAATGTATTGACTGGTATTGATGAAGCAATATGACCTCTGACCTCTGCTGCTCTCCTAGTGGCGGCCACATGAAACCTGCCGTGACCTTAGGGGTCACCGTGGCAGGCGGCCTGAAGCTCATCATGCTCTTCCCCTATTGGGCAGCTCAGTTCTGTGGAGCCATGCTGGGCGCCGGGTTTGCCAGGGTGAGACCTTTACTGCAGAGGAACACTGCCTACAGTCAGTCAGAAACACATCATCTTTTCAGATAGAAATTCCATGTGTTATAGGTAGGGGATGTCCCACAGCTAAGCCTATTTACCATCAAAACAAAATCACAAGGGGCTGTGGAGCAAGCGGCAGCACCGTACTACATTTGGGTCTCAGTGCACTGCCCATGGAGACCCAGGTTCCATTCCGCTCTGCGGCGTTCAAGTCCCAATCTCTCCCACTTGCCTCATGCCTGTCTCTCTCCACTGTCCTGTCGATATAAAAAGGCAAATATCAACAAAATTATATTTTAAAGTTTTATTTTAATATTCACAGACAACAGTGAAAGAGCACCTGGCTAGCGCTTTGATCTTATTTTTCTCCCGTGGTGATTCTTATTTAAACAGGCTGTGGCCTCCTCGCACGAGAGCTTTGTGAACGCGTCTGGCGGAGCCTTTGATGCCATTAAGGCCGATCATCAGGTGGGCGTAGCTCTGCTTGCGGAGGTGATCATGACGTTCTTCCTGGTGCTGTCGGTGTGCCTGAGCGCAGTGAACCGTCAGAGCAAAACGCCCCTCGTCCCCTTCTGCATCGGCATCCTGGGAGCGTGAGTATATGTGTGTGTGTCCATCTGTGTGTGTGTGTGTGTGTGTGTGTGTGTGTGTGTGTTTGTGTGTGTGTGCTTGTTAATATGGGTGGCTGCAGGTGTGCGTCTAGATTCAGGTGTTCAGTCTGTGCAGTACATTTGTGTTGTTATGAGTAGGGGTGGGGTCAACCGAATACGTGTGTGTGTGTGTGTGTGTGTGTGTGTGTGTGTGTGTGTGTGTGTGATCTTTCATGGCCGATAGTGTGTATGATCTGTGCACACGTGTGTTCATGTTTGTCTTGGTCTATGTACAGTACCATAAGTCTTTCTGAGGGTGTGATGCTTCTGTGAGCTGTACAACCAGGATGAGGACAAGACATCTGTCTGAAACAAGGCACCTCGCAATCCTAATATTGTGACAAGTCAGAAAAACTCTCCAGAACAATACATTCCCACATAACAGTCTTCTGCCCTCTCCCTCTCTTTCTGTCTTTCTCCCTCTCTCTCTCTTTCTGCCCTCTCCCTCTCTCTCTCTTTCTGTCTTTCTCACTCTCTCTGTCGGTCTTTTTCTCACTATGTGTGTACATCTTTTTTTTCTTCCTTTCTTTTTTTTCTATTTCTTTATGTCCTTCCCTCTCTCTCCTTGTCGCTCCCCTATCCCTTTCTTTTCCTCTCTCTTTATATCTCTTATGCCCTATCTCTCCCTCCCTCTCTCTCTCCCCCTCTTTCTCTCCTGCCCCTTTCTCTCTCCCTCTCCTCTCAACCTCACCTGTCCTCTCTCTCCCTCTCCTCTCAACCTCACCTGTCCTCTCTCAACCTCACCTGTCCTCTCTCTCCCTCTCCTCTCAACCTCACCTCTCCTCTCAACCTCACCTGTCCTCTCTCTCCCTCTCCTCTCAACCTCACCTGTCCTCTCTCTCCCTCTCCTCTCAACCTCACCTGTCCTCTCAACCTCACCTGTCCTCTCTCTCCCTCTCCTCTCAACCTCACCTGTCCTCTCAACCTCACCTGTCCTCTCTCTCCCTCTCCTCTCAACCTCACCTGTCCTCTCTGTCCCTCTCTCTGTCTCTGCAGTGGGGCGGTCTCTGGTGGTTGTCTGAATCCGGCCTGAGCCTTCGGTCCAGCCGTGGTGGCTAACCACTGGCCCTACCACCGGGTCTACTGGGTGGGCCCTCTGGTTGCTGGGTTGCTGGTCGGCATTGTGCTCAGGTACGACCTTTGACCTTTCCTGGATCAATCGCACAAAATTAACTCATAAGTGGCTAGGTGCTAATGCATTGCATCAGACATTGGTATGAAAATACATAAAGGAGCAGCTTGTAAAGGACAAGCTGTAATTATTTGATAATTATGGCTAACATACTAACTGAGAACTGGTCAGGGACATCAATGGCAAGAAATGGAGTTCCCAGTCCCAGACCTTGTATAATGAATGGAGATTCCAGTCCCAGACCTTGTATAATGAATGGAGATTCCCAGTCCCAGACCTTGTGTAATGAATGGAGATTCCCAGTCCCAGACCTTGAATGGAGATTCCCAGTCCCAGACCTTGTATAATGAATGGAGATTCCCAGTCCCAGACCTTGAATGGAGATTCCCAGTCCCAGACCTTGTATAATGAATGGAGATTCCCAGTCCCAGACCTTGTATAATGAATGGAGATTCCCAGTCCCAGCCCTTGTGTAATGAATGGAGATTCCCAGTCCCAGACCTTGAATGGAGATTCCCAGTCCCAGACCTTGTATAATGAATGGAGATTCCCAGTCCCAGACCTTGTATAATGAATGTAGATTCCCAGTCCCAGACCTTGTATAATGAATGGAGATTCCCAGTCCCAGACCTTGTGTAATGAATGGAGATTCCCAGTCCCAGACCTTGAATAGAGATTCCCAGTCCCAGACCTTGTATAATGAATGGAGATTCCCAGTCCCAGACCTTGAATGGAGATTCCCAGTCCCAGACCTTGTATAATGAATGGAGATTCCCAGTCCCAGACCTTGTGTAATGAATGGAGATTCCCAGTCCCAGACTTTGAATGGAGATTCCCAGTCCCAGACCTTGTGTAATGAATGGAGATTCCCAGTCCCAGACCTTGAATGGAGATTCCCAGTCCCAGACCTTGTATAATGAATGGAGATTCCCAGTCCCAGACCTTGTGTAATGAATGGAGATTCCCAGTCCCAGACCTTGTGTATAATGAATGGAGATTCCCAGTCCCAGACCTTGAATGGAGATTCCCAGTCCCAGACCTTGTATAATGAATGGAGATTCCCAGTCCCAGACCTTGTATAATGAATGGAGATTCCCAGTCCCAGACCTTGAATGGAGATTCGTGAAATTAAAGTTTTTTGTGAGCTGCCCTTGCCATTTCTGTGGCTCTGAAAATAAAATGGTTCACTAAATAAAAGATTCTTGTTTGTCGTCTTTTGTTGGGTGACCCCCGCACAAGACTGATCTTTAGAACAAAACCAAAGACTTCCCTATTCAGATTCGTCCATCGTTTGGCTCAGTCTTCATCCCATTCAGTTGAACTCATTATTTTGAAATTTGCTGTCATATGAAAGGTGCAAGGCATATCAAAGGTTCAGGTACACTTGAGAGCTTGTACTGTATGTAATCACATGTTGAAACAGTTGATGCACTACTAAAAAAAGGGGGAAATATATGTAAATAGTAAGTATGAATGTACCGGTGGAATATTTAGCTATGTTTGCTGTGTTGTTAGTTTATTTGTTTGTTTGGAAATGTATTTGTTTCTCAGAAGATTACTGTGTACATTACTATATTATTTATGCTCTTAACTAAATGGCTGTAATATTGTTCAATTAATAGCTATTTCTTTAATCTATTAGCAATAACAAATCTTAATCATTGTTGCCTATGTTTACAGAAGCCTTCAACAAAACTTCTATATTTTCCATAAGATAAATCTTTTTTTTTTTCCTGAATAAGGACAATCCATTCTTTGGGCAGAGTGCATTATCCAAACATGATAATTTTATAAACGAACAGCTGTTTACTAGCATCCAGAGGCAAAAATAAAAAAAAGATCTCACTGACTTGCCACTTCAAAGGTAAGGATGATCCAGAGAGCTTTAGCCTACCTAGTCAGAAATGAGCGCTTTGGTCGCTCTCCAAGGTACCGTTCATGTGTGGCATGCCATGGAGAAGTAGCCTACTGACGCAACTCTTTTCGAAGTAGATGTAACAATGACGTGATGAATACATTTGTATACTCACGCACACCCATAACCTCGTCGGTATATGATTGTGCTGTATAAATTATATACATTTCAGTTGTAATTGGAACATATTCCACCATTATTTTGGCGCCTGCTCGGTATCACTATCCAGATGTTCCTCGGTGTCACGATAGCTGAACAGAATTAAATCACGTCCCTGTTGCCCCGCCAGTGGAAGAGTGATGACGGCAATAGTCTCAGATCCGAGAATGTGTTATGATCGTGATGAGACTAACAGTAGCTACACTTAAGAGTGAAAGACATAGAAACAATGTGCGGTGTTTGTTTCAATAAGTTTTACCTTGCACAGGAACAACAAGCATTTTTTTGCGCTCAAGGTTGCAAGTTTTTATGTTACAGGTTGCAAGTAGGCTAGGCTATTTAATGGACTGAATGTATTTTCCCAAATAGGCTAAAAATAAACACAATTATCCACATGAAACTAATGGACTGAATGTATTTTCACAAATAGGCTAACAATAAACACAATTATCCACATGAAACATTTGTAAATGTTTCCACATTAAACATACAATATTCCCACTTATATTTACTGTAAATAAAGTATGTAAACTGACAAAACGTCTTCCTATTTTTAGAAACGAGAGAGGGAGAGAGAGAGAGAGAGAGAGAGAGAGAGACCAGAGTTGGAAACAGCTTTTTCACTTTTCCCCCCTAAAGGAGTTGGTGCGGTTTTGAGCTTCTGAACTGATTAATTTTTCGTCTGTCAGTCATCCGCCGTCCCCAAGAACATCAATTTCTGGCGTATAATTTTACAGCAACAATCAAAGATACAAAATGAGCTGGAACGGCGCAGAGGGGAACAGATGGCACGTAATTGCCACGCGCCGGGAACAAGGGAGTCCGCTTTTACAGGTCTCATGGGACGGGGCTGTTTCTAAAGTGCAGGTGCGTGCGTGTTTGATCAGAATGTGGCCCGGAGGAACCGTGCTAAGTGCGTGCAAGTATACCCACCCGCTCGGTAGGACACACCGATGGAGCCGACTTTTCCGAGCTGAGATAACCTCATTAGTACAAGTGGGAAGCACTTGTACGTTCTAATCACGTCAAACAGCTAAAACAATTTGGAAGTGGCTTCGCGAAATCCCAGTATTTTCACCCATCTACTGAAGCTCTCCAAGCCCGTCCCATTTGTGAGTGCGGGTGTTGGCGAGCGGCGACTAGCGTGATTGATGAATCAAATATCATCTGCTCGCAATAGGAAATCTCTGAAAATGTTGTGAATTAAACACAGCCCTCAGACGCGAACGGAGCAGGTGTTCCGGAAAACAAAAAATGAATTTGCCCTCCCTGCTTGTCTACAGACTAAAATACGCAATATGCGCAAGAGCATTATTTAGAAACATGCAATAGACGGGAACAGATGGGGTTTTCACATCATGTTCATTTCCTTTGAAGGAGAAAAAACTCAAAAGATAACTGAGGATTATTATTTTATAATGGCCATGTTATTATAGTGTCATTTTTCAGTTATAATGTAGGCCTAGGCCTACCCTATTCTGGCCATTGTGAGTTTTGCACATCTGGATACCTGTCCCTTCATGGCAACCTGTCCAATTTCAAGGTGGACCTTGCAGATTTATGCACTGCCACTCTGTGGCGTCAAAGACAAGTTTCTGCTTGAAATCTATGCTGGGTCAACGTTGTAGATATCGAGCAGCGAGCTGCGAAAAGGTAGTCACACACTAGCCTACAACAAGACGGAAAAAACCGTGGATCCGCTTGGCATAGGTCATATGAAGCCTAGTTTGCGTGGTGGTTCTTTGCACTATTTAGGATCATTAATTAGCCTGCAATTAACGCTTTAACAAACTCAAATGGGCAATTAAACGACAGTAGAAGTGCTCATCCGCAGCCCCCTAAACTCTAAACCTACTGTGGACGGTAGGATAATATTTTAGCCGGAGTGTTTTGAACAGTAATATGCAGATCCCAAGCTCAGCTGGGCCTCATTTGGTGCTTCAGATTGTCAATTTAAATGTTTTGATGTGGAATGTTTTGGAAAATGCCGTGAGGAATGCACCGGAAATAGGATATGGCGTGAATTCTAAACGAGGAGCGCAGAGAGACCCGGCGCGGTGTAATGCCGCTCGCCCTTGTATCAAACTAATAAATTACTGCCCATCTTTCCGATAACCGGGAAAGAAAGAGTATGATTTAGGCAGCAGCTGTGACCCAGGGTTACCTAGCAACAGGTCGTGCCCAGGAAGAAAAAAAAACAGGTAGAGAGTAGCCTGGCTTACCTCACGCAGGTTCAAATCAGGGAGAGTGAGGGAGTTTGAATAGGGATTTACACTCTCTTGAATGATAGATATAGATTTTTTTTATAATTTGATCCCACGTCAGTTGTCTCCTTTGAGTTTGCTGTATGAATCTGTTTTGAGATCTGTGCTGGGTTTTTGATGAAAGTGCTCTTCCTGAAAAATAAGATTAGGCATAGGCTATAAGGAGAGAGAGGGAGAAGGAAGGAGGTGCAGTGAAAGTGAATGAGAGAGATAGCAGGAAGGAGCAAGAAGACCAGAAAGAGAGATAAAGACAGATGGATATGG